>NC_037645.1:0-334821 GCF_003254395.2 Apis mellifera | reverse complement strand
GAAGTGAAATTTTTTTCCCCCTAAACTATGCCTGTCCTACGATTAACCCTCGCACGAAACATTTTCTTCCTCCACGCAGAAAATGTCGAAGAGGAGGAATTTCACGTTCTCCGATAACTCGATAAATTTTCGCGAGGAAGAGGATCAACAAGGGAAAAGAAACGTACAGGAAAGGGGTTGTTCAGGGGTGGAAAGGGATACGGGAATCCTGAGAAGAGAGAGGGAATGTAAAAGAGGGACACAAAGACAGAGAGAGAGAGAGAGAGAGAATCGAACTAGTGCGTTGTTGAGCAGGGGTTGCAAAGAAGGAACGAAGAGAGAGGAGAAGGACGCAGAGAGAAGATAGAAGAGAGAGTAAAACGAGGACTACAATATGGGTCAGTTATTGATTGCTCCCTGGTCGACTCTCTGTAACGCCTACTATACACCTCCACCGTTTCTATCTTGTTATCTTAGATTCCGAAACGCAACCACCACTTACCACTCTCTAACGTCGTGTAAGTCTCTCTCTCTCTGTCGCTCTTATTGGCATGCATGCAAACGTTATTAGAAGATCGAGAGGTAAGGAAACGCGTATGGGGAGCGAGAGAGAGAGAGAAGACACAAGCACCGCAATAACGTTTCTCTAGTAAGCAAGGTTTATGGAATTTATCGTGTGCCACTGATCAACAAATGATTAACATTTCGTTTTGTAATTTGAGCCCGAGTGCGTGTTCGGGTTTAATTTATTTCCCAACGATTTCGATCGATTCTAATTAGATCGGTGCTAATGTATAAAAATTCATGGAACATTGTGGATTTTTCTTTTCTGCGGAGCGTTTAAAGATTCGCGATTTAAAGATTAAAAATTTTTTTCGTATTATTTCTTCGTTTTATCTTACTATGCTTGTTTCGTTTATTTTCCAACAATTTCAATCGATCCTAACAAAACAGCAAAAGTTAATGAAATAACATGCTGAGAAATGAATTTTAAGGAGAAATTTAGAAATCGTAGGTTTTTTTTTTTCCTGTTTTTCAGTGGTTGTATTCGGTGAGTTTAAAAAAAAGCTTGATTTAGGGTGAAAAGAAAGTCGTTTGATACCTTCAATGGGGTGTAAGTTATTTTTAATCAATGATCGGGGATTCTTATGGGGAGAATAGAGTTGGAGGAATAGTTGAGGGTGAGATCGAATGTTCAGAGGATATTAAGGTTGTTAAACTTTTATCCAATATTTCGATTCTTCCAATAAATAATAATATTCTTTTATCCAATGATTTTTTAATAATAGAAACTGATTACTAATAAATAATTTTAATAAATTGCCAAAATATATAATCAGTTGAACGTGTTAGGATAAATGGAATAATCGATGAAGACATGTATAATAAATAAATGTGTGAATTTTTCAGTATAAGCTCTTATTAAATAATTGTGCAAATATTTTAACTCGTAATATAATTAATTGTCAAATTATTTTTATTGTATATCTTATTAAAAATTGTAGATAAATAATTCTTCTCAAATTTATTTGTCTCTTTTTAATCGAATTTAACAAATTAAAATTCAAATCTCAAAGAAATAAAATTTCTACGAGGATTCTGAAACGATTTACAACTCTGCAATTGCTCTATATGTGATGTTTCGTATAATTTCTCGCAAATTCAATGTTAACGTTTGCATTGAAACGAGGAAAAGAGAACCAGACGAAGCACGATGCCGAGATTAACTCACACAGGATAAAGAAACTTAAGCACGGATGAACCCAGTGTTCGTGATTTCTGTGGCCGCTGCTATTTCCATTTTTCACCCTTTCGCTCGGCTGCGAGCGAAAAACGAAACGAAACGTGACTGCTCCCTTTGTTTCTTAACTTTCTTCTATTGCGCGGATGCTACAATTTTTATTCTCTTCTTTTTTTTTTTTTTTTTTTTTTTTTAAGGATAACATCGTCGTTATTCTTTAACAATAATCAAGGGGAAAAAATTGAATTTCGCGCGAAGGAAATCACTCTCATTTCACACGCAATACAGGCTGCATTTCGAATTTCGATCGTCGCGAAATGTGACTTCGTATGCATGTCGGAAAAAATCGATTTACCACGGTCGACACGTCCAGCAAAAAATATCGTTTCAAAAGGTTCTCTTAATGAAATCAACCTTCGGATCATTTTCTTCGTTCGATTTGCATCGAGACGATTAAGGAATTGGATTAAAAGACCTTCATGGAAATTTCTGCACGTGGATCCTGAATTTATATCTCGACTTGTTTCGAACGTAACTAAACATGTAAAATTTTGAATGGGATTATTGAATTACGATGATGAGAGTTTTTTACACGATTGATTTTTTGTCTTATTTTTTTGAGTTAACGAGAAAATTGTTCGTAGAACAATTTGTTTTTCAATTTTATGCTTGCTAAATGAACGATCAATTTCTCTTTTAATATTCGAGAAAATTATCATTCATCAGTTTATATCTGTAACACATTGATAATTATATTTCAAAAGAAGAATGTGAAAGATAATGATATTTTTATTGCATCGTTTTAATTTAAAAGTATTTTATTCCAAAAGTGAAATTATTGAATTAAAAAAATTCGAAAGAGGAAAGAAATGTAAAAAAAAGCATCAATTTATTCGTTAGAGGAGTTCCCTTAATCGAAATTGATAAATTTCTCTCAAAAGGAAAAAAAAACAGAAATCGAATTCGAGATATCAAAAATCTCGAAATTGATAATTTAATTTAACCATATAAGATACCTCCAAAATAACTTTTTATCCTTCAAATAATTCCATGGATGTATTTTATCGATTACTGTCTCTATTTGAATTTTCATCCTTCTTTCTTCATCGCCTCACAAAAATAAAGAAAAGAAGGAGAAAGACAAAAAGATAAACGTAGAATAAAATTTTATTTTAAAATAAATTTTAGAATAAAATTTTTGAAAATTCGTTTAGATGCTTGAAAAAAGGAATTCATGACAACGGTAATTTTACATACCACAAAACGTTTTACACCCCCAATTTTACATCCCAGAAGATTTAAAGAAAACACAATTTGTCAACGCCAAGAGCAGAGACAGGAATTTTACAACTGCTCGGTTCGTCCACCCATTTCGAGGCCACGTAGATTAATCACCGATGATATACATGTATATATATATATATATATATATATATATATATATATTGACATTATGTAAATCACGCACAAATTATGCAAATTCGACATGCACACGCATACTGGCCACGTAATCATCCCACAAGTTATTGCGCGGAACATAGAAACGAGAAAAAGATTCCAAGTGGAAATGCACTTGAATGAAGTGAAATAAACAGACACTTAAAATCTCGTTACTTTGATTTATATTTATATTCAATTTTTTACGGTCTTCTTGATTCTGCATAAATGAACGATACAGAGTTAAATGTAAATTATCCGCAAAATGATTGAAAATTTTTTCATCATGTATAAAGAAATTTTTATCTTTAAAAAAATTTATTTAAAAATAAAACGATGAGTTTTTTGTAAGAGTAATTTTTCGAAAATGAACACGAAGTGAAGATTGCTCTCGTTGGAGAGAGACTCTCAACGCAATGTCCACTTGCGAAAAATACTCTCGATAATTTTTAAAATTAATAAAATTTTAAATTAATAAATAGATTCACACTTTTCGAAATGATCTGAAAATTTATGGATATTATGCGTTTCTAAGAAAAATGCGTTTGGCATAGAAATTATGAAAATTTTTCAAAAAGGAAAAAACTGTAATTACAAAGTTTTGAAATAATTAGAGGTATATTACATATAATTTTTTTTTCAATAAATTCAGAATTAATTTAAGAAAAATATCCAAAGTATCCGATCATTTTATATTTAAATTGAATCATATTCATATTGAAAAAGGAATCTACTTTAAAAAAATATTTAATATTTTATACATTGGCAGGATAAAATACAATGAACGATGAACACTTTTGTGCTGAGAATACAGGAAATACCTATATTACCTATTGTACTTTTATTTGTAATTATACTTTTATTTGTATTCATATTGTTCAACTACATTTTCTACAATATTATAGAGAGGGAAGAAGATGGAAATCACGCAAAATTGAAACGAAGAAGAAATGAAAGCGATAAACATAGAATTAATAGCTCAAGAACTGCGTTTGTTAGTAATGCCTTTTGATTCGAATGAAACGCGTCCCATTGTAATCCTTCCCTTTCATTCAGCTTTTGCTTAACGATCGCGTTGTCGTTAATCCGATCTCTTTACTCGGCAGAAAATTATTTCGCGGAATTACAAGACAAAGAGATAGTTCATAAAAGTAATATTGTTGGAAAATCAAACAAAAGTTAGTGAAAGTACTAACAGTTTTCAAAATATTTTCAAAAATATACAATATTAACTGTACTGTTCTTCAATTTCAATTTATTTTAATTTTAACAGTGCTCTTTTGTTTTAAGATAATTAATTAAACTTATAGAATTTTAACTTTAGAAACTTTTTTAAATAATTGTAAAATATTACAAATATTATAATACGAATATTGTAAAATTCGTTCCAATTAATATCTAGTTTAAAATATCAAATATATACATACAATTTTTAATTTTAGTTAAAATTCCTAGCCTTATGTTTAAAGAAATGTAATATTATTTTTCTTTTCTTAAATTGGAAAATGCAGTTCTGAGATATATATCCTTGAAATCCCGATATATTATAATAACTGATAAGCAATTTGACACACATTATCAACGATGACATTTTATTTTTAAATATTTGTACGCTAATTAAATACTTACAATAATATTTTTATCTAAAACAACTTGAACGATAATTTTAAAATATAAAAATATTTTACACGAAATAAATTTATCTACTCCAAAATATCCAAAATTCTAGAGAATCAAAATAATTTTGACATATAATAATGATTAAATAGATTCAACCTTCTTATCCATACCAAACGGATTCAAATCCGTTCGAAACGAGATCGTATCGGCCACGAATACCTTTTTCGCTAGGAATACCTTTCGTTCAAAAGTTTATTCGCGTTAATGGGGCAGCTCGACGCGGATTTGACGCGTCATTTAACGCAAAGATATTTGCATAGGCCCGATAAAGCGTATCAGCTGTTGAACAAAGCATCAACGATGACACGGGCAAACCGTGAATCCGAGGCCCGGGGTTACAATTTCGTTCTTTAGCAACGTTTCCAGTTGGATGAAGGATTCAGCGGTGATTGGAGAGGCACCGAAGGGAAAGGAGGACGAGGATGGACCCGAGTCGAGGAGACGAATCTCCTCTTTTCTCGTGCAGATATTACGTAACTATATCGCTTTCTTTTAAAAATGAAAAAAAAAAAAAAAGGAAGAAAGAAAGAGAGGAAGCAAGGGGATGAAAAGGAATACGTGTTTCGATCGGGCCGTGATATCCTCAAAGCTGTCCTGTAGTAACACGAATCCAAGCGAGTTGCTCCATTTTCAACGATCAATCCGCGGGGTTGAATAGAGACGTTTCGACGTTTTATCACGAGAATTAATTGACGTCGTTTAAAAGCCAGTGTTCACGATCCGATGTTCTGACTACAAGGTGTCTTCTGCAACCTGTTAGTCATTATTCCACGACCGTTGCGTCGAGTCACGTCCTTTAAAGCCAGCGGTAATTGACTTCGGATAATAGGTAATGGAGATTTAAGCTCGACTCGAACGGTGGTCTAATATCCTTTCTTTCCGTAGATTTCAATAAGATCTCAGGTGTATGCGTATGTATAAATAGAGATGGATTAATTTAAATTACTACTAAATTTTTCTCCGTTCATATTAATATTGCAACATTTAATAGGTAAAATAAATCTTTATTCGAATTTCAATGTAATTTTGCACAAAATTTCCTTACTGTGATTGTACTACTCAAAACAAGTTTAATGTTCAAATCAATTGAAAGGAATTATAATAATTGATAATCTTTTTATAAAAGAAGTGTATAAGGAACGACTAAACAGGAATAATGCAACAATAATTAAACTCTAGAACTATTTAAAAAGAATATATAATATCTCACTCGAGTTCGAAGAAAACACTCACATTTTCTCAATTAATCGTATCAATTAATTAGCTACACAGGCCTGGACAATTCTTCCTTTCAAACTTATACGAATACTTGTTCTCTCCCTCCCTCTAATTGTTTTAACCGATGCATCAGTCTGTTTTGAACCGTTCAAAGGCGTAACACGCGGCTAACTTTGTTCACGCGCGTTTGCTTTGCCGCGCTGGTAAACGCGCGCGAGCCTATTTTCGCGCGGCGTCCTTTTTTTAGACCGCCCTCTCTCGAGGAGCACGCGTTGTATCTTACCCCGGAGATTCGAGGGGAAAGGCGCGGAAACGAGGGAAACGAGGGGCGGTGCGTGAAAAGAATCGGTGATCGACCGCGTTTATCCTTCCTTTAACGCGTTCGATGTGACGCCAAAAATCGAAAGGGTTGGGTTGTTGACAAGTTGGAAAAACATTTGTGAAATGCAACGAAATGCAAATTAGCTATGCATACTGATGACAATAGTACTGATGGAAAACGAGAGGAAAGTGAGATGGGTGAAATTTTGTGGAAAAGTTGGTGATACGATTGTAAAAAGTCGTACGCGTCAAAAAAATAGGAAATCCCTCTGATTTGCGACACGAGTCAGATTATTCTAAAAATTTATCCTCTTTTTAAAGGAATATATGAATAGATAAAAAGGATACTTTTTTATTGATAAGGAATTTAAACGTTGGATAGGGATCATAAATTGCTAAGTATCTTCAAAATAAATAGCACGGTAAGTCAGTTTTACCCCACTTTCAGATTTTTAGAAATTATACAGTAGTAAGAGTCATTGTATATGCAGATATGTCACGAAAAACATCTTTACATACTGATTTTTATCTTCACATTCATATCTTTAGATTTTAAATTCTAATCTTCATATTCCAATATATTTTAATAGATTTGCATTCTTTATCATTTATCAAAATTGACTAAATTAATCAATAATAACAATACACGTGACTGAAGGTATACAAGTTTAATTTCTCAGAGATAGTTTGTCTTTTAGGAAAACCATTTGGCTTTATATTACGATCTTTAAGATAAAACCGATATCGCATTACCAAATACTGGACTATTGCATTGACTGGAGTCTATTTCGAAAATTCTATCATTTCAAGATGGAACGTTACTCGAAGTACGATCGCCCAAGTTCATCAAAGATCTGACTATTCAACAGATATCTAGTATACACATTTCAACTACTACTAGTACTCTTGTATATCACGAAGGAAGATTTACAAGCTCAATGGAGTTTCTGAAATCTGTGCATCGTTTCTTCCTCAGAATACTCTTCATCGTTTAAATTTGAAGAAATTAATTTATACACATTTAAACGAGATGGAGAAAAAAATTTAAAAGATTATTCGAAAGACTGAACAAATACAAAAATTGATGTTGCATAAAAATATTGTTCCATTGAAGCTTATTTTGCAAGTCACAAGCAATTTAATTTTACACTAGACGAAGCGAGACAGAGATAGAGTCGCCGAAGGGGAGTAAGACTGTCCCTGCACAGACAACAATAATTTCTTTCTCGCGCTACTTAAAACCAGACAATAAATAATTCCCAACCCCGGATAAACTACTCTATAAACGCTCTTAAAGCAACAACAAATTTTCTCAATAAAAAAAGAACCGTATCCAATATCTCTATTTTTACGCGAGAAATAAACACTATCCAACCGTACCATAATTCCATCCTCGTTATATATAATTCAATATTAAGTTGCGAGCAAAAATTGCACGAGAAAAAGGAAAATCTAAAAACTTCCCCGACGTTTGCATAAATCATAAAAGGAAAAAGGGAAGAGGTAAGAAGGAAGGAATTTCTCGACTCGAAGATTCGCGACAAAGGAAATAAAAATCTCGTCGACAGACATGCGAGAGGCGATTATTAAGGTCCGCGTAGTCGATCGTTTCCAAGCGAATCTCATTCATGCGAAAATCTGCGGGAAGAACGATCCTCGGGAATCGTGCGCCCTCCAATCGATCCCTTCCCCATTTAAACGAGAAGCTTGTTCTTTTTTTTTTTTCCTTCCTCCTTTCCAAAGCTGAAGAAATGCCGTTCCTTCGATTTCGACAATTTTGGAGAATCCGCCCTCTTCGGGAAGAATATTTTTAACCCGGCGATTAGAAAAAGCGCGGATCGATCGTTATATTTATAAACGCGTCCCTCTGGGACTAATTGCTGTAAAATAGAGGAAAGAAACTCGAGGAAAGGATGATATGTGGCCAAAATTAAATGAATATAAGTCACGTCTTCCAATGATCGATTCTCGCTTCGAGTAATTGTCTTGCATTTCGCTCGCATGTGAGTTTTAAAAGATTGGTTAATTTATGATTCAACCTGCCATTTTGGAATACTACAACTGCCTATTGTAGTATAGATAATGAATAAAGCTAGAAATAAAGAAGCAAGCAGAGATTTTAAGCCTTGTTGAACTTATCACTGTTATCTGTTGACTATGAATAGTGATTGAAGAAACAGCATTGAGTTCGAGCATCGAATTTATACGATTGTATACATTATGATATTTTGCGTGAAAGATCGAAAATATATTTTATGAATGCTTAAAACGTGTAATGATGACGATACTTGGAAAAAATGAAATTTATGTGAATGAAGAAGGAGATTTCATTTTTTCTAGTTGCTCTTGGTACAATGAGACATGAATACGAGGTGTTGAGAACGTTGGTTCTACAATGTTTGATATTCGTTAAGCTTGGAACACTTGAAAAGAGATCTTTTTAGTTCTACTTGGATAATTTTTAGTTTCGCGATGTGTTTGCTTTTTATCTTTGAATGTAATCCCAAATTTAAAGTTTCTTAAATAGAATAAATAATAAAATAATTTTTAAAATTTCATGTGGAATTATTGATCAATTTATTTATTTCTATAGATCTAATCTGAAATTTGAACGAAAATATTTTAATAATTATGTTCGAGTGAAAGAGTGTACGCAAGAAGATATGATTGACCTATACTACTGGATAAAGGAAAATAGACGAAATATGGTCAGACATATTTAAGATGAATACACTGCTGATTAATATTATAAGTTAGTTTTGTTGTCTCATCTATTGTCATTTGTCATTTATGAAATAAATGATATTTTGTTTATTAAATAAATAGTATTAGCAATAAAAAAATAAAAATTTATTATTTATGTAAATACTGCATTTTTTTATAGAATTATCTTTCACGTATATAATTCTATAAAAAAGTAAGATAGTAATTTTAACTATAAAAATGAAATAACCAAAAATATGATGAATTGGTCAATAGTTTATATGGAAATTAAAAGATATTTTTTCTACTCGAAAATTATTTTATAATAATATTTGAAATAATAATAATAAATTATTGTAATATTATTTACTATAATGAGTCTATAATTTTATTTAAAAAAATTTTAATTAAAATAGCAAAAATATTAATTTAATTAAAATAGCAAAAATATTAATAATTATATATTAAAATGAAAAAAAAAATTATATAAAAAAATATATTTTAACTTTAGTCAAATTTTCTTGAGAGAAAACAAGTTATAACAGGGAATCTTTAACCTCTTAAATATAAAACTTTCTGACTGTAAAAGCCTACGAGATCTCAGTTACAAAAAAGTTCGGATACAGGAAATTAGATGACGTTAAACCATTCAAATCTCTCCTTTACCATTTTCCCTATCTTCAATTCATAAAGAAAAAAACATTGTCCAATCGGATTATTGGACTATTACTCGAATCCGGATCTTTACCAGACAATTGCTTTACCGAATCGATCAATCCAAGCGTCAACAGATTTCTGTTCTCAAATTTAAACGCTAAATTCTATAGCTATTTCTATATCAAACAAGAATCTGGTTGATGGGATCGAGATATATTTTATAGATTTACTCTGAAAAAGATTAAATTGTTTGTTTCCTAGAAATTTTTATAAAATTTCAAAAAATAAATTTAAAAATTTCATAAAAAAACTTGTAAAATCCCTATTTTTTTATAACTTATTAATATTTAAAATATCTTTGAATTAAATCTATTCTTCTTACTTTTCAATTAAAAAATATAAGATTACTTATCAATATGTAAATGTCAAATATATCTGAATAATATTTTCCCATAAATCATTTAAACATAAAAAACTTTGTGAATTAAATGATCATTGTTATAATATCAAATGTATAATTCCATACAATTTCTAATCTCTTTTTCTCTAAGTTCTTATTACCCTAGCAAACAAATTACAAAATCTTTTTGTTCCTATTACTTGAAGCTCCAAACTTTTCCATTCTAATTTGCAATTCCTATACTACATAAGTCACAGGACACTGATTAATTTTAAACATATAAGCGCAAACTAAAATCTATCAAAAAATATAAATTTAATAAAAATCAATTCTACTTCATAAATTCTTAATCTATTTCTTAATTCTAAATATACCAAGTGTCCAATGACTCATACACTATATACTATCCAACCAAAAATTTGAAATCACTAATGCATTCCATCCAAGGATTCAAAGAGATCCAAATTAACACATACATCATTAATGCAGAAAATTCTCTCTACGTGAAAACCTATTAATTAAAGTAAACAAAATTACTAAATCAACATTGGCACGATCAACTTAAAATTAACAATGAAAATTTAATTCAACTGAAAGTGATTTCAAACTTTCTGACCAGCAAAACCCGTACCCGTGCCAATCTCGATCCCATCCGCGTGCCAGTCACGTGTAATCCAACGGTATAATCAGCAAGGCTAAAGTATACAGTAGAATTAAACGACTTACGGGTGAGAGACGCGCCGGTGCAGGCTCCTCATGGACATGGCTCTGTTCTTGCGATTCGAGCTCGAGGTCGATCCGTTCGCGCTTCCGTTCGGCGTGGTATGGCGTGGCGCAGCTGCTGGGGGAGCGGATTGCTCCCCCGTGGCCGCCACGGCCACCGCCGCCGACGTGAGGCCCCCCGAGGTCGCCAGACCGGTACGCCGAAACGGGCCCGAGCTAGCCGCTAATCGGCGTGCTAATCTGCGGGCGAGCCGACGGGCCAGGCGCGCCCCTGCAGCACCGGCACCCACGCTGACGGTCTTTCTGTCCCACCCCCCGTGGCCAGGGGGTGGTACACGATGCCTAGTGACTGCCTCGGCGACGCTGCACTAAGCTCTCTTCTCCTCTCTTTCGCCGCCTGTCCACGTGCCCCTTTTACCTCCCCACCACGCGGCTCCTTGCCGGCCCTGTCACGCCTAGACCTCTTCCTCGAGGATCCACGTCATCGATGTTGTTGAGCGTGATAATGGAGAAGATATTGGCGGTATCGCGAGCAGCTTCCGCTCTCGATCTCGAGGATTGCAGTGGCCGGTGATTTCCGATTGAAGCTGATCGACTGGAAAAGAGAGAAGAGGAAAATTTTAGGTGAGTTTGTTTGGGGAAGGATGTTGAGCGAATTTCGAGTAATGTGAAGATTTATAAAATATCGTTGAGATTGTGATTTTAAAAATATTGGTAATCAGTAATAATGTAGAATAAAAATTTTCGTATTCTACACGTATTCTGTACTTGAAAATTGTCATGGACGTATCATGGAAAATGAAAAATTATAAATAATTTTAAATTTTTTATTTTTGTCAAATCGTCAATTATTAAAAATATATACGAGAGCATTACTCGATATAATATTGTTTTTATTTTTGAAAAAACAATAATATAAATATTCTTTCATTAGCCTCACGAATAAAAATCAAATGGAACGATGGGTGGCCAAGTTGCTGCTCCATTTTATGCAACCTGTTCAAGTGCGCGCGTACTCGACGAATTTTCAAAATCGATTCCTCCTATAACGAAGCCTTCTACGAAAAAAAAAACTTTGTTCCACATTCATGACTCTAATTTACTCAAGAAACGGCTTCCATGCTAATCGTTGTAGAAATTCCACATGCTACGACTACAAATATGTTATCCAACAAAATAAACATATAGACAATGATTAAACAATATTTATTATGTTTCTATCATCAACCAAAATTAAACGGTATATCTAAGATTCAAAATAGAATAATAAAGGAACGAGCAATTGATGTTACGTGAATATGATTACAGTAATCCTTTTTCTATTTTTAAAGAAGTATTTGTAAAGAAGTATTGTTTGGTCATCTCGAGTTTCGTATAATTTTTCCACGATCACACGTATGATTTTTATCGTTGATCAGAACAATGGAACACCGGTGTTGATTCGCGACCCCGGAAACATTTTAAACGTAGCTCATTTGCAATGATAACGCGAAAACAAAGTCAAGAGTATTCGAATAGAGAAGCAACATTTGAATAACAAAAAGAATTTCCAAGCAACGTTAACGCCTTCCTTTAATATACTATTTCAAATATTTATTCTATTGCCGTTTATTATATTCCCAAATGGAATAAATAGACACAATTCAAAAATTTAGAATATAAGAAAGCTTTTCCCCATTTCGCAGAAACAAGAGGAAAATATAAATACAAAACTCTAAAGCAATTATCCCATATATAATTTATTAATTTTCATGAAATATTGTTCAACCTGTTTTTCAATCTATCATTCCATTTCCTTTAATCATTTATCGACATTCAAAAAATTGACCAATACTTTTTTCTTCTATTTAATGTATAATACATGTTTTAGTATCATAATATTCCAATGTTTCTAAGTGATAAAGATAACTGAAAATCTCATCAAATGAAATTGTCAACAGAAACAAAAGAAGGAGAATTCAATAGAGTTGCTATTGTTAATAGATTATTAAAATTATTAATCCTTGATTAATAGATACATTGAGTTACAGGTGACCAACAATAATTTGTATTAAATTATCTCATTTTTTAATACTTCATCTTATTTTTCATTCTATACTATACAGAATATGCATAAAAATGTCATTTTTCATTAATAAATTATACATATCGCATTAAGATTAAATTAAATATCCTAAGATTTAAGAATAATCTAATTCAAATGTAATTCTCATGCTCTAGTGCCCATGATATTAAGAATACCGAGTGAGGGATAACGAGGAATAGATGTGAAAATAATATGTACCTGCGAAGTGAATCACGAGGTGGTCAAAAACGTGACTCGAAACTGGCAATTCATCCCACTTTGTTTCCAGATAGGTCGGTACACGCGATTCGACGTCAGTGATCGAACATCAGGCTCTCTTCAGTGTGGTTATCAGTGTATCACAGTTTATAAATCCGACGCATGCCCCGCGATCGACCATTGTTTCCATTAATTACACTCGCATTTCAGTCTGGCACACTCTGTGTCGCGCCCCCTTTCATTCACACCCATCTCCTTAAACGCACATGTTCACCTAATCTTCCTTTAATATAATCTTAATATCACAATGGACGATTTTGTATTTCTCTATCTTGCTTTTTTTTTTTTTTAATAATTTATATATTTCATCCGCCTCTTCTCCTTCCTCTCTTGCTCTTCTTTTTTTTTTTTTCTTAATATTTTGTTTATAACCTTAAGCTTAGAAATCACAGTCGCGAATTGATACGGATCACCGTAGCATGTGCTGCTGCTGTTGCCGTTGCTCGCTCAGAAACGATCACACCACCTCGTATACCGAGCATGCCCTCTCTTTCTATTCCTTTCTCCGTCACTCTCACCACACGTTGCACACGATTGGTACGACTAGTCACCGATTATTCTCTTTGGGACACGATGGTTGGCCGTTTGAACAATTCCGAAGGGCTCCACATACGCTCAATTTTTTTCTCTTCTATTTTATCTCCTTTTCTTTCCTGTTTTATATATATATGTATATATTTTTTTTTTACAGATATATATATTTATTAATATTCGTTCTGGGACGGAATACGCGTGATTCGTTCGCCAGCCTCGTGCGTGAAGGCCGTATCTCTCACCTGTTTGACACAAAAAACTCGTCACGAGAAAAAGCACGAAGATTATTCCGCGTCTATTCTGCCTCTGGAAGGAGTTTTACTGTCGACCATCAATGCGCACGTGCGACCGACGGGCAATGTGCCGAATCCTCTCGCTCGTTGCCGTTCTGACGAGGAGGACACGTAAAAACTACGTCGATGGGACGCCCCTCAGAAACGAGACAACGAGGCTACGAGTCGCGGGAAACGAGTTGCCTCGGTCGCGTGCTTCCTCACCTCGCTTCGTTCCTTGCGTTTCGTCGCGTTTACAACGCGATCCTTCACATTCGGTTTGATCAAGCACAAATACCGAAGTGCCATCCTCCCTTTCTTTCCTCCGTTAACGCCGAATCTCTGTCTCCTTTCCTTCTCTTCACGCTTTTTTCTTCGTCTCCTACCTGTTCTTCTTCTCTCTCTCTCTCTCTCTCTCTTTCCTTCTCCTTGTCACTAATCACCCGTCTCTCTTTCTCCGTCGAGAATGTAACCAAACATCATTTGAAAGGACATGATCAGATGTCGTGTTGTTCTTCCCTGTCAAAAATGACACATGCTCAACTAAGTATCGTTGTCACTGAACGATGTCGATGCGCATCTCCGACGGCAGTTCGACGGCATGGCAACCTACACACGTAACGAAACTCGGTGGCGCGATAGTCTCGATGCCGTGCGACCGTCGATCGATCGAAAATCATCTGCCCGCCTCGAGTCGTGCTCCGTTGCTCCTCGCTGCCACGCTTCGACACGATCCACGAACCGTGTTCCTCGCAAGCCCATCCACTCTCTTCTGCCCCCGCGATAGAAACGAGGATGGGAATCGACGTTTGGCCACGATCACAAAGAATCTCGTTCTACGGTTGTTTCTCACTCGATTGACACTCTGTTCCTAACGATATATCCGTTCCAGATTCTCCTAGTAACGGCAGCTAACGACATTTGATTTTCTTTGATTATGATCCTGCCGTTTATTCGACAACCACTTCTCTTTCTCTCTCTCTCACTCACTCTCTCTCTCACTCTCTCTCTCTATTCTGTTTATCTATTTTCGTTTGCCCTCTCTTTTTTCCTTTGTCTATTTTCTTCTGTCGTTTCTATTCGGCTAAACGTAACGAAAATGTACACCAGTGGCCGCGCACACACTTGCCCTGTCTCCCTCTGTCAATCGCGATCAGCCATTATTACCGAATAATCCCGCGACTGCTTAATTACTCTCGATACCGCACTCACCGCTTCTCGATACTTGCCCCTAGAAGCACGGAACACCGATAACACGGCTTACTCGCATGACCCGTTTACGTTACGCAGCTCTCTTACCCACGATCATACCATCAGGTTCTTTTCTCTCTCTTTTTCTCTTATTTGTTTTCCCTTCGTTTCTTTATCTCTGTGTCTCTCTCTTTCCTTTTAAATCGTCCTGTCTACACTTTTTTTACGTTGTCCACACTCCACTCTTCCGGGGGCCGGTTGTTCGTTTCGACGTATGGCGCACCGTTGATCCTTCTCTGCGACAGTCAAACGAAAAGAGAACTCGTTACGAAGAATTACGAGCAATCCCGATGTCCACGATGTTTAGGTTGTGTCGTTGTACTGTATGATTGTTTTTTTCTTTTTTTTTTTTTCGTCTGTTACGAGACACACGCGCGCGCGAACTTCGTCTTATCCCCCCACCCCTCGTCGTCCTTTAGTCACGATTTCCCTTAACCTCGACACCTACGATTCCCTTACGCTTCCCTGTCTCTCCTTCCCTTCCACACATCCTCGCACTCACCTCGCCCAATCGCACACTCTCTTTCCCTTTCTCTCCCTCTCTTTCTTTCCGTTCCTCTCTCGCGACTTTCATTCATTTCGACAAAGGGCGCGACGGTTTCCTTTAAGACGATCCCATACACGCGCCCCGCTTCTGCCCTTATCGATTATGACGCATACTGCATTGAGAAAGGCTGCCCACCCGTCGTTGACAGCATCCGAAAAGGATTCCCCGCGTGAACAGTTCGCAGATCCCTCTGCTCGCCTAGCCCACGACAAGAGAATCCGCGAGAATCCGTGCACGGGTATATGCAAGTATATGTGTGTGTGTGTGTGGGTGCCTGCGGCAGCCGTGTTACGTATACAAGCGTAACCCCGACCTCGATGTTAGGCGGCTGATAGCCGGCCTCACACTGATACGGCTCCGTCGTTACGACCACGGGCCATACCCGCCCCTTCGACACCCCCACCATTTGTTCGAAAAAAAACTACACCCCTCTTTAGAGGAGTACGATCATCGCGCCTCCTCGCGGTGTTTGCGGTAAACGATTCGTCGACCCTTCCATTTCAACGTAACGCGCATGCGCTAACCTACATATACCTATATATTACATACCATTTTTCGGACGGAATCGCATTTGTCCCTTCTTGCCATTTGATATTTTTTTCCACGGTTAGAATGTCGATATGAATACTTCTATCAAATATTTTTTGTAATTCTTTGACACGCAATTCATTAGAAATTTATCGAATATTTTGATTTATTGTAGAAATTATATTTTCTTATCAGAGAAACATAAAAATTCAATTTTTATACATATAAAAATTGTCACATTTTGTTTATAATTCTAGGAAAATAAATATTCGTATATTTTTCTAACTTATGCTTTGTTTTGAAACAAATTTTCAAATGATTACATTCGATAAAGACTCGAGAAACTGATTAAAAAAATATCGAACAGCGCATGTATCATTTCGGCATATATAAAAATATATACAATATCAAAAAGAATTTGAATATTTATAATCATTATACTAATCTGTTTTCTACTTTTTTCTATAAATATATATGTACTTAAAATTTGGTTTTAATTAATATTTAGTAGCCCATTTAAATAACATTAGAAATCATTACTATTAAATGCAAATTAAATAGCAACAATGAGAAAATATATGTTTTCATAATTATATTTTTACAATTAATTTTTTTAAGAATATTTCTATTTATGATATTATTATTTGTTGAACATTCGTTGCGTGTATTGCAGGACTATGCTTTATGTGGAGTTTCCTGCAGCACTAACACTAAAGTTATACGATACCGAAATCACATATACCTTGACTACGTTTAATCGATGCCACTGATAAAACCAGAATGAATATATAGGAGAAATTTCATACGTTCTTTTGTAAGTTTGATTAATGCAAAAATATTCTTATGTTTTCACTAGTGAATTTATGTTTCATATAGATAAAAAGTGAGAACAAATATAAATTTTACCTATACAAAAACTGAAACACCATAGTATATTATTTATAATAATATGTATTAATTATTTTAAATATAAGCTGATTTCTTTACATAAAATTATGAAATATATAAGATCTTTGCCATTTTTATAATTTTTTTCCTTTTTTAACAATTAAAATTTTATCATAATTTAATAACTTAATAAAAAAGTAAGAGATCATTAAAAAATAAAAATGTGAAATCCAAAGAAAAATACAATTTTCATATTGCTTACCTTATTTTGATATATGTCTTTCTTAATTTTGAAATCGTACAGATTTTTTCAAAGTTCGATCACCATAATATGAAGTATCTGTTGCGACATCTTTTCGTATTCGCTCAAACTTTTTTATGTTCTTTTTATTTTAAATTCTTTTAAATTTTCCATTTATAAGGAATATATTAACTTAATTAATAAATACATATAATCTGATTGCGATTTATAATCTCTATTATTTTAGAAATGTTTTCTTTAAAGTAAATATTTATTATGAATAATAATAAATCATTTTCTAAGTTTAATTTAGAATTACTTACAAGTAAGAATAAAGAATGCTTTTATCGCGTAAAAAAATGAACAAAATTATATTTTGTTATTATCGATTATCTTATTATCACATATACTCAAAGATTGCAATAACTTTGAATACACAAACAAAAATACACAAATAAAACTGATAATATTCTTCAAATAAATACAAAATTTCATAAAGAATATAGACGAAGGTTTTGCACGTTCGAACACGTATTCTTCATTTAAGTTTCAGATGTCGCCACTGTCCAACAGAGCTTTCCGTTAATCGTTCTGCGTATAGTCGATGGATCGAGAAATCGTTTAGTATCGATCAGACAGCGGGTGCAGTCTGTCAGAAATACTAGAGACGGAGTTTTTATTATATTGGAATTGTATCATTCCGAATAGACTTTTTTTCTCCTGAAGAAAACGAGTAATGCTCTCGTGACGTTCGTGGAACAAAATTGTGTTGCAAAGAAGATAGTATTTGCAACAATTACTTTTTCCGTTCTTTCAAGAAACGAGAGCATTTTGCATCGGACTACTACCATAGCCATTTTTGTAGTTCTATACTAATAATTGTGCCTCTTGTGATCCGCAATGGCGGAGACAAATGGGGCCGCAAATATAAATACGAAAAACGACAATTTTATTTGCGGTGTTGTCGAAGGTACATAAACGGCTGTTCTATTCTATGTAATACGTATTTGTAGTCACCGTTTGACTTTGCATAGGAGGGGGAATGATTGGAATGCGTTATTCATTACAGTGGTTCTTATTGTTTGAATAAAATATATTTTTTGATATTTCAGGATTTTATGGGCGACCTTGGACTACAGAACAAAGAAAGGATTTATTTCAAAAGTAAATATATTAAATCAGTTTTTTTTTCAATTTTTAAAATATAAATAAAATATTATTTCAAGTCTTTTCATTTATTAATTTTCAGATTAAAAAAATGGGGAATGGATTCGTATTTATATGCTCCAAAAGATGATTATAAGCATCGTGCATATTGGAGAGATTTATATACAGTAGAAGAAGCTGAACATTTAACAGGATTAATAACAGCTGCAAGAGAATGCGGCATTACATTTTATTATGCATTATCACCAGGCTTGGATATCACATATTCAAGTGTAAAAGAAGTTACTGTATTAAAAAGGAAATTAGAACAAGTTAGCCAATTTGGATGTACTGCATTTGCATTATTATTTGACGATATAGAACCAGAAATGAGTGAAGCAGATAAGGAAGTATTTCAATCTTTTGCTCATGCACAAGTATATATTAAGAAAACTAAAATTAAAAATTAATTATAAAATATATATAAATATTTCTAATTAATTTAAATAATCTTTTTATAGGTTTCTGTTACAAATGATATTTTCCATCATCTTGGTCAACCCAGATTTCTATTATGTCCAACACAATATTGTGCAACTAGAGCAATGCCAAATGTAGCATCATCAGAATATTTAAATACACTTGGTAGTAAATTGGCCCAAGAAATTGATATAATGTGGACTGGTCCTAAAGTAATATCTAGACTTCTAACTGTTGAGTCTATTGAAGAAATTACAGAAGTTTTGAGAAGGCCACCAGTTATATGGGATAATTTACATGCTAATGATTATGATCAAAAACGTGTATTCTTAGGACCATATTCTGGTAGATCTCCTGATTTAATACCTAAACTGAGAGGTGTTTTAACTAATCCTAATTGTGAATATGGAGCAAATTTTATAGCAATTCACACATTAGCTCAATGGAGTAGATGTAATGTTGATGGCAAAAGAGATTTAAGCTTAAGTAAATATCAATTGTTTTTGATTAAAAAATGTATTAAATTTGTATTATTTT
This sequence comes from Apis mellifera, assembly GCF_003254395.2. Lineage (NCBI taxonomy): Eukaryota > Metazoa > Arthropoda > Insecta > Hymenoptera > Apidae > Apis > Apis mellifera. The sequence goes on along the minus strand of NC_037645.1, from coordinate 315,194 downwards.
ATGATATCTTATTATATGTTTTGTAGATGATACTGTATCAGCTGATATAAAATTAGAGACTGAAACGGAAGATGGAATGCTTGGTGAAGATGTTCCTTCAACAATGTCTCCGAATATATATCATCCTCGACATGCTTTGAAAAATGCCATTAACGATTGGTTAGTGGAATTTAACAAAAAACGAAACGCATGGGGTGTTATAGCAAAACCACAACCATGCGTTGCTCCAACAATACCAATCCCAATAATTCCCTCTGTGAATACATGTATGAGTCTCACATCAACGACGACTACTACTACCGTCCCCGCAACGCCTACTCCAGTAAATAATTCAAATCATCTTCAAGCATTGGCTGAAGTTTGCTCAAATGTAACAACCACTGATAATTATGTGCCACCTCCCACTGGTCCTGTTATGAATTCTTTAGTATCTGAAACAACTGTTGTTAGTGAACCCATTATTCCATCAATTTCTACTATTGTGGAAAATGTACCAAATTCAAATACTTTATCATCCATGGAACCAATGGATTGTAACACAACACCTAATAATTCCCCAGCACATGCAGTTAAAATTCAAACAGAGGATGATGTTATGGTAGAAAATACTTCTGTAAGTCTTTTTAAATATCATAGCATAGAAATTTTTGAAATTTATGAAATTTTTTATACAGACGTGTAGTGAAGCATCTGGTAGTATGCAAGTAGAAGTAGATAGCACCTCTCCTGTTGTAAATGGTACTCAAATGATTGTTGAAAATGATAACGAAAATCATGACAACGGCGATAATATAGATCAAGAATCACAGGATTTGATTGATGTCGATAAGCGATTGACGCAAGAAGATCTATCACTTTTATGTGATCTTTTTTATTTGCCATTTGAACATGGTGGTCAAGGTATTCAATTATTGCAAGAGTTTAATTGGTTAAAAAGTAATGCTCACGTCGTCATGAGAAAATCAAAAGAGGATCAAACTGCATCTGAATCTGATGTATGTAATTTTTTTATCAATATACTATAATTTAAATATATATACATAACAAATTATAAAATTTTAGATCGAAGAATGGCATACACGGGCAGCTAAGTTAAATGATATGTGCAATGCTGTAAATAGATTATTTCAGAGACTTACGCACTGTAATAATCGTGAGTTGTTATATGATCTATATTCGTATGTGTGGGACATGCGAGGAGTCGTGTCTCTCTTAAACAGTTATGTGAAATGGTTGGGTAAGTTACATTTTATTTTTATAATAAAATAAATATAGTTATCATTACATTATTAGATTTTGTTAAAAAAAAAAAAGAAATTAAAAGAATTTTTTAAATTAAGTAAAAATAATATTAAAAATATTTCAATTAAAATGCAATTTTTAAATCCGAATATTATTCATTTTTTAAATGTAATTGTATTTTTAGAAGTAGTAATATTATAATGTATGAAGAAAGTTAATTCAAAATGCTAGTATGCTGGTACAATGATTAAAATTAGTACAAAGAAAAATTACTTATACTGCAATATATAATTATAAATCATATAAAATATTATTATGCTTTATTTTTTTTTTAATTTTCATATTATATTACAATGAATAGATAGTTGTATTTGTTATGCTACAGATGAGTGCTGTTATTAATTTTTCTCAAAAGTACTATAATTTATTACCTATACTTATATTTCAGAACAAAAGTGTCTCGAGTATTGGTAAGTGTAATGCTCTATCCGTCTTTTTAACTCACTCATTTTGTCTTTTTACAAGAAAGATGTATTTTTTTCTTCATAAATTAAATTATAATTTTTACAGTTAATTAATTAATGTTTATAATTTTGTAGAAGTTTGAAATATATAAATTTCAAAATATCTTTTAATACTATACTAATAACTAATACTAAATACAAAAATATCTTTTATACATTTTATTTCTCATATATTTTTCCAAACTTATTACTTAAAAATATTTTCTATATATTTTTAAATTGATTATATTATATTATATTGCACTTCCTTGTAAAATGACATAATTTATACAAAACATGCAAAAAATATTAGTTGATTTCATAAATTACTGATGTTTTATTAATTTAAAAAAGAAAATAAATTTATTTATATTTTTAATATATTTAAAAATATATTAAACTTATTAAATAATACCGCTTAATAAGATGAATTTTATCATTTTTACTTAAAAAGAAATATTCCAAGAATATTATTATACGAATACAACGATTTTGTAAAATATTAAATATATTAAATAAAATAATAATTATATATATATACAAATTGAAAAAATTGAGAAAGAAATCAGTTTTACAAATTCAATAATTTCTTTTAAAAATTATCTCAATAATTTTATTACTTTTTAAATAATCAAAATGCATCAGTAATAATTGGAATCGAAATATTTCATGGATCGCATATCTATGAAATTGCATTTATACATTTGTTTCTGCGCTTTAGAATCAAATGTATTATATGGCGCGCGTAAACAAACAAACAGGGTTGCCGTGAGTCAAAATCAGAGCAAAATCAAAATATAACTTAAACTTATTCTTGTTATATATTTGATTCATTCATTTTCTAAAAATATAAAATCATAATTGTATTTATATATAATTACACCAAATAATTTTTTATATTTATATAGAAACTAGAACACAAACTTTAGCTATCCTATATTTAGTAATTAAAATAAATTTCTTTATTTTTAATTACATCTAACTTTTTATAAAATAATTTTCTTATTTATCGACTAACGGCTTCCTATTTATACATCTATTAGCAAATAAAGAATGTCACATTTCTCATTTCTTCTTTAATTTTATATAATTTTCATATTCGTGATTTAAATATTATATAAGTCTTATTTTTTTTTATCATAATAAAATAAATAATGAAAACAAAAAATTGATGTGACTTTCTAGCATAATATTCGGCGAAAAGATTTTTCATAGCAAACACTTTCTGGGAAACTATTTAACAGCATCTATGTGGACCCGAACAAATACCATGTTTTAAATAACCTTGTGCCAGCTATTAACATATTGGCTGACTTTCTTTCACAGATAATGTTTGGCAGAAATTTATTTGTTGCCTTCATTCTTCACAAGTTCATAATTTATATATTTCAACATGATAAGATATATTTTTCAAAAGATAAACATAATACTTGCAGCCAATAATTTCTGTCAGCAATATAAGTGTATGAGGAACAATTCAGCTTTAATTCACTGACTAACGTGCGTTTCTGTGTTTTTTGTCTTGTTGATAGCGTTTGGCAGATTCCCGTCGACGATGACAACGTTTACCCAGGGAAGCTACACATGTATGCGATTCACCAGTCTGAGTAATCCAACAAAAAGCGCGCGACTAGCAAAGCTTCAAACCGGTGAAAATTATAGCAGAATTTCAATTCGCGTTTGAAGCTTTGTAAAAGAATATTATAATTAATATAAGCAAGAGATTTGCGCGTAGAAGCAGCCTTCTGATGCCTTGAAGAATCTATATGTATTCAACACAAATATTTGTAGTATTTAACGTAGTTTGATACGTGATGGACATACTTTTTTATTTTGCAAAAATTCACACAAAATATTTATTAAAGTTTTTTTCTTTTATTATAAAATATTTTTTTGCTAATATTGTTCGATTTTTATTTTATTTTCGGCATTTTTATCTGTAATTGCACTTTAATTCATTGATATATTCATATTAAATATATTTTAAAATTATATTAATGCAAATTTCATTTTTTTTTTGCAAAAATAACTTTTTCGGAAAATTTTATGATAATAATTTTTGCATGTGAAGTAAGTCCATCTAAAATTTCTACAAAATTGGCGAAGTTAGAAGAATTTCATAAAATGTTGAGAGCTTTTCCTGAGAGTTATACTGGTTAAACACAATCAACCAAAGTTGTATCTTCTGTGCTTCTATTTTATTTTTTAGAATTTTTAAAGATATTTATTTTTTTATAAAATTCGCTATAATTCATTAAAAAAATTTTTATTGTGTTTATGAAAGGCATCTTTTGTAAATTGTGAATGACCAGGGATATATCCTCCTTTTGCCAACTTGCCTGTACTAATTTCTTTTAGTTCCAGAAACTGCTTCTTTTCAGGAGTAATAGGAGTTTTATTTCAGGCGCATTTTGGCAAACTGGATTACCATTTTCCTAATCCCATTTCCTTTTCCTTTATCTCAGGAATTTGTCATTGCGCGAACTTTGGTGCAACATTCTTCAATTTTCAATTTTTCCTTTATTATTATATTTTACTCTAGTCATAATTGGTTTAAACTTTAACATGTATATATACATATGATCTTCTGTAGTTGAAAAATTAATCTTCCTACAATGACATTCGTTTCCCAAAATACCTCATGAGTTTTTTCTTTTTTTATTTAAAAATTGTTCAGTGAATATATAAATAATCAATTTAAACATGATTAAGTTATATATGATTTCATTCGTTAATGAAATGGTGCACCGTAGTTTTTGTATTCGATTAATGGATTTCTTTATTTCGCAAATATAATTCCTTTGAATTTTTAAATAATATAATGATATAATAAACAATATTAATTTTATTTTAAGGAAATTTAGAATACCATTGATCGAAATTTATTATATGCATGTTACAAATTTTAAGCAAAATTAGTATTCAGAGCAGTGGAGGCCATTTCATAAATTTAAAAAAAAAATTGCATAATCGCGCGTACACAATGTTTCGTATTTTACTTTATTAAGACTTGTGTCTTGGGATAGGGTTCTCGAATGGCTGGAAAGAAACTTTTATGAGTGGAGATCAAGAACCATGGGTATTCCGTGGTGGACTTACGGCTGATCTACAGGTACATTTAATAAAAAAAATTAATATAAAAATATTAAAAGAAATTACAATTACATTAATAAAAAAAAAGGATAAAGAAAATTAATATTAATTTTATTTTACAGAGATTAATTCCAGTAGACAGTGGAAATGACTTATTTGTTTATAAAGCACCAGAAGTGCCCAGTAGTAAAATCTATACAATTAGGCCTTATTTAGCAAGTGACGAAGATGCAGTTTATGCTGTGTGCAATAAAATTTGCAATTGTGTAACGTCTTCTGCCATTGCAGATCGGTAAAAACAATATTTTTATTATATTAATAATATTTTTTTAAATACAGAATTATAAATATTGAATTTTGATAACAGATTAGTTGGAGGTTTCCTAACTTTAAGTCCAGAGCTGTGTATGGTAGTTGAAGATGAGAGTGGAATAGTAGGTTATGCATTGGCTGCCTTAAATGTAAAGTCCTATTATCAAAAATTAGCAGTTTCTTGGATTCCTGAGTTGCGAATGAAATATCCTTTAGATGACAATATCAATGACTTGTCACAAAATGTTCAGGTATTTTCTTATAATTTAATTATTTAAATATCATTTATCTATTAATTAATAATCTATTTAATCTATTTAATTTAATGTTAAAATCTAGGATGCCATACGTTATTTTCATTCATTTGTTCCGGATGTGTCTGATCAATTATGTAGACAACATCCATCGAAATTATTATGCGCTGTATTACCAAGTGTAACAGACCAATCTGTCCCTAAAAGATTAATTACTTGTATTCTTGCAGCTCTAAGAGCAAATGGTAAATAATTTTTTATATAATTTTATATATTATTATTTATAGAATAATATATTTTATAAAAAAAAATTTATTTAGGTTCGTTTGGTGTGCATACAACAATGTCATGCACTGACAAAGAATCTCATGAATTTTATAGTAAACTCGGCTTCGTTGATTTAAATCCAGCACACGAAGAACATCCCGGAATTAAAACTATGTGTAGAAGTTTCTAACAAAGAGTGAGTACACCAGTGATATTTGTGAATAAAGTGTATCTGCTTGGACCATCTTCGAAGAAAGATTCTACAATTTTGAAACAAAGTTTCGAATAACGTAGAAATCTATTTATTACTATCTAACAATCTGGAAAAGCTTTCTGTCTTTATTTGTGAGTTTTCGTACAACGGACAGAATTCGATAAAAATACATTCTTAGGAATGGAAGAGAATAATACAGACAGATTTTATATTATGCAACTTTTAGTAACTCGTAATTCTTTTTTGAAAATTGTGTTACGAGATATCTGTCTTTTTAAACCGTAAACAAAAGAAAACTCATCCAAATGTGTTTAATATGCAATGTATATACAACAAAATATATGTTGTATTGAGTGGGGAGAATATGAAAAAGAAAGTGTAAAACGTGCAATAGTAAACTTTAAATAAGAAACAAATAGTAAAGAAGAATATGTTAATTTTATATTTATGTTGTACATCGCTATGAGATTTCAGTATATCCAGTATGCTTGTATATTCATAGGAAATTTTTTTTAAAGTTTAAAGAATGTATATACGTGATGAATGATGTACGATGAAAAAAAAGAAAATACCAGTATGTGTGTTCAATTAATGAATTAATCGAAGCTTTTTAATCCATTGAAAAATATTTTCTTATAAAAACTACATACGCAAATGGAGAAAAAACTGTGAGTCAAAGATAGAAAAACTTCGATCGGTTCGCTTTTACTGAAACGTTATAAAAAAAAATAAAACTAGTTTTAACATTGGATTCGCGTTTCTAAGAAAATCACCTAATCTATAGGTATTGTACTGCCCAATTACAAAATGTTCTCTTCGAAGTATGTACATAATTAATATTTAATATGCCTATTGCGAGGCCTTTTTATGTTTAATATATCCATCCTAATTAATGTTATTCTTGTTTATATGGATGTCGGTATAATTAATGATTCCTAATTGGCTCTACAATCGTATTATATAATACGTGTGTATGTGTGCCACGAAACGTGTGATATATATATAGAATTGTTTAGAAAATGTTGATTATTTCATTAGTGCTCACACGTCCGAAAATAACTAATTATTTACTAATCTAATTTTATCACAGGAACATTCGAAACGTACATGTTATGTTTTATATTGTTGCTTACTTTATTAATGATAATAAGTTTCTATTCTATTGCAAATAATCGATTCATTTATAAATACACAAAAATTATTTATATTCAGAAGAAAACAGATAATGTGTATTCAACACTAACAATTAATAATAATGGTTAAGTCTTTACATTATTAGTTATAAAGTAACAAGCTAGTTGTTCGTACCGCATTGTATGCGTCAATGTATCAAATGTACAGAGTCAAGATAGAAAGTAATTACCGAATAAGGTAAATTTACAAATAGATACATAACGCGAAAAAAAATTTAAATAAATATAAAGATCTTAGATATTTGCCTTATAATTACTATTGATCACAGTACTACTACAAAACAATTGTATCATGGACTAAGAGTGTCATTTTTTCGACTTTAAATATGGAATGAATCATATATTCAGTGCCATGTACAAGAAAGAAAAGAAAAGTTTCGAACATGAAAATTGTTCTCGTAATTATCAAATCTATTTTAATTCGGATTATCCAATTTGTAGAATTTTTATATTCGCTATATATTTTTGCGACGATCTTACATCAAAAAACAACAAAGAAAAAAAGGGTTGTGTAGACGGGAAGGCTGGAAAGTAAAAATGTTTTATATATTTTGTTACTTTCTTTTTTTTATTTTTATATATAGTTATATTATGATTTATTAATTATATATATTTTTTTGTCACACAAAATATGTTAATGCACATTCTTACATAAATATTCTATATTTAATACAAATTATTTTTCGAATGCATAACTTTTTTATAATAGACAACTTTTTTAATACGTGTTTTCTCTTTTTGATACTTTTAACAATAAAAAGAAACGATGTGCGTACAATAATATTTCCAGTTATCTCGTCGTGTATTAAGTACTGAATGTGTAATTAATATTATTGAAACGATATGTGATTACTATTGATTTATTTAAATAAACATGTCAAGACTGATACTCCTGGTGTAATCAGAAAGATATCGGTATTGATATCATTGCAAATTTTGCTTAATTTTGCGATGATACTTTATATGGTACATTGACTTCATTGTATTTTCGCAAATTTTGAATTTCATTTTGAAATTGTAATATCTGAAATTTCAAAGAAAATGCATGAGATTCAATCACCATTTAATAAGAATATATTTTTCTCCTATAATGATTACTAAAATTTTAGTATAAAAAAGTAATCTAAGTACCTTTTCTATTTTATTTTTATACAAGTTCTGTTTAGTTCTAGGACTTATTTCATTCGTAGTATTTATTTCGAGTTTATTTAAGGATTCTAACAGTTCGTTAATTTTCTTGTTAATATCTCTGCAAAGTTTTTATATATTATATTATTTAATTTTATATAATATTTTTATTATCTTATAAATTATAAAATATTTTTGAATATAAGTATAAATATAAATTTTTACTTACATAGGCGATGAAAATCTTTGTTTGTCTTTTTTTTTTGATTTTAACTTTTTCTATAATTTAAATTAAAAGATTTTAAATAAAATTTTTGTAAAACTTTGTAGACAAAGAGAATAAAAAACTTATCTCACCAATTTAGAATTTTGTTTGAATATAGAAGCATAATCTTCAACATCAATGTCAAATGGAATGTCGTCTATTAAAAAAATATTATTTAATATAAAAATAATAAAATAATAACATTCATTTTATAATATATACCTTCATTTCTCTTCATTGCTTTCTGCATAGCTTTGGTATAACTTCTTTTATCCCGCCTCCATTCTTTTAAAAAATTTTCATCTCTAAAGTGATAAGATAATAGCAAATTTAAAAAATAATAATAATAAGTTATTAAAATTTGTTAAAGTTAAGAAAAAAATATATCATATCTTACTTTATTTTTTGGATTGTTGCTGTTTGTTTAGCAATTAAATCTCTTAATTTGGAAAACCATAATAATCGATGTTCCATTATAATGTTTGCACCTTTATTTTCACATCTAAATGAATTAAAAATCAAAATTAATCATAAAAATGCTAATATATATACATATAAAATTATAGAAACTTAAACTTAATTTTTTAAATTATTAAAAAATAGGATATTAATTAGAGTAAAATAATAATATTAAACAAATTTATTATTTAATTTCTATATTTCTATATTTCTATATTTTTCATAACATACTTTGTTTTTATTTTTATTTTTTTAATACATAATCTAACTATTTATTTAACCCTAAATAATTTTCCAAATATGAAAGTATCCAATTCGAATCGTTTAATTTCATAGGATTTAATTTAAATTTCTTTCCATCATTAGTAACAATATCGAAAATATGTTCAATATTTTCTATATTATTATTTATATATCTCTTATTATTTTTTTTGAATGAAATATTTTTTCTTTGCGCAAGAACAGGTGTTTTCATTTTATTAATCTGTCTACACTCTTTCTCTGTTGATTTACTAAAAGTTTTCAAAATTTTTACATTTTTTCTAACATACAAAGATCTTGGAGATGAGCCCATCAAACGTAAAATTTTATTATTTATCATTACATCGATATAATTATCTTTATTGTTAAAACTATTTATAATTTTGAAATCATCGTATTTTGTCTTTTCATAATTATATTTTAATTTTTTATTGATTTTGAAGTTGGTTATTTTTTGTAAATAAGATTCAAAAAAAGATTCTTTGAATTCTTTTTTTAAAGAATAATTATCATTCATAGATGTTAATTTTTTATTGTAGTACCTGCTACTTGGCTTATATAATTTACGTTTTTCGCTTATAGCTATATTTTTATTACATATGGTATCCTTCAATGATGTTATTTTCTTTTTATTTTTTCGTGGAGATTGATAACATAGAATTGTCGATAATTTTGGTTCAATTTTATCTGAAATAAAATAAATAAAAATATTTTAAATTTAAATCATTTTTTTAATTTATTTTATTTTCTATTATAAATTAAAAAAGATTAAATCTTTTCTTATATTTTTTCTTAAATCAACTTACTATTGATTATTCATTTAAGTATATTGTGTATTACATATTTAAAAAAAATCAATAAATTATATCACTTAATAAAATTTAAAGTTACAATAAATTCCTATGTTCTTCTCAAAAATATTTACTTTTTTTAAATATTAAATAATTATAAATTTATTTATATAAATTCTCTTACAAAACTAAACTCTTATTTACTTTTTTTGGGTTCTATCCATTCATCAGGATATAGTTTATTCCATTCAATTCGTAAGAATTCCAAAATGGTAGCACAACCGGAAGCTACAATATCTTGCGGTGGCATGATAAGTGGATTATCTGCTACTTGAAGATTTTTTAGATTTGATAGGGTGCCTAAAACAAGATTAAGTAATTTCATGTTTTAAATTTTTTATATAATAAATTATTTTCAGAAAAATGAATATATCGTTAATCTAATTTAAAATAATATATTACAGTTAATTTTATAGCTATCTTTATCACATTATTATATATCATATTATTATATTCTCAAATATCTATATTTAGAATATAATTTAATTCTGAGTCTTATTATCTCTATTAATAATTTGCTATTACTATTACTACATTAATTATTATTATGTTCATTATTAATATTATAAAATTACATCATTAATATATATTATTTAAAATATAAAAAAAAATTGTAAATAAAATAAAATAATATAATTAATAAAATTTATAATTTAAACTTAACAAAGTTCCAATGGTAATTCCTTCATTTTATTTCCTTGAAGTAAAATTGTTTCTAAGCAGCTATGCCATTTAATGCTAACTGGCAAAAAAGTAATTTGATTATTTCTGATATCTAACCACTGTAGATAGTTTAAATAAGTGAAAATTTCATCAGGAACTTCGATCAAATTATTATTCGACAAATATAACATCTAAAAATAATAGAAATATTTCAAAATTTAAAATTATATCAAAAAAGCTTATGCTAATTGTTTTGCTAATATTTTAGTGCAATTACTTGAAAAAATAAGCTACCCTTAATTGTGAAAAATTGTTTAATATCGCAATAGGAAATTGTTTTAAATCTGTATTTGAAAAATCTGCAAACATGTCATTGTAAATAGGTTCCTTTTTTGGCATTACTGGCGATGAAATAGATTCGTTTGACAGTAAACTTGTATTACTCTTCAGAAATGTTTTTGATTCTTTATGTGACAAGGAAGAATATTCTGAAACATCGTCAGAAAATGTCTCTTCGATATTTTCCAAATTTAGTTCATCTTTCTTTGCATCTTTTACGTCATCATTTATTTCTATTTCTACGATAATAATAAAAGATATAATTTTTTTTAAGTTAAATAGAGAATATTAATACTTGATATAAATATTAATACCTGGATCTTCGATATTTATTTTAATATAATTTGAAGAAACATCATTTGTTGATTGCTCGGGTAAATGTACATCAGACAATTGTTCGTATGATTGTTTAGGTGATGCACTTTCGACAGTGCTACAAAGAATATTCGGACCAAAATCGATATCTCTTATGTCAAAATTTTCATTATTGTCATATGCATCTTCCAAATTATTTAAAACTTGTGAGGTTTGTGGATATAAATCGTCTCCAATACTAAGTTTTCGATCCTCCTCAATATCTTTCTTTATTATGAAAATTGTATTAAAGATTATGAAATATCTTCACAATATATCCATATTTAAAATATATAATATATTTAAAAAAATAAATAAGAGACAATGATTATATCTCTCGAATATATAAATGATTATTAGTTTTAAAAGATAATTTAATTAAAGTTGTAAAAGCCAAAATTTATTATAGTATTATAATAAATAATATTTAGAAATATATTATTAATTATAGTTAAAATATTGTAAATGTCTCCAGAATAAAAAAAAATATTAGAATATATAATAAATATAATACATATTAAATAAAAAATGAAATAAATCCATTTTTCATCGATGAATGGATTATCAATTTTATAAAAAATTATACAGAAAAATATTTCATCAAAATAAAAGGAACAGCATTATCAATATTTTATAAATAAATAAAGATAAAATATACAATTTTGAATACCTGAAACTCTTTATTGGCCACATTCTCATCATTGCTGATTAAAGAATGTTGCTCAGTAATCTGGTTTTCGTCTTCGTTCTTTACTCTTTCGATATTACGATGTATCGAGAGAAACTTTTTGCCACTCGATGCTGCACCAAATCCATAATATTGTATTAATAAATCTTTAGCTAAATCAGACATATCGCTGAACAAGTTGTTTCTTACAATTTTTGCAAACAATTCTAGAAGTTGAGAATGATAATTCAACTATGGATGATTAGATCGATTCCATTTCATGTTTATTTATTGCCTAGGTGATGAAGAAGGTATATATATAATTTAAAACAGGAATTAGTATCGATTTAATCAATTATAGTATCATTTTTATAAATGATTTTGTTAATTGTAAGAAACATATTAATTTGAATATCAAAATATAAATTCTCCAGAAGGATTTTGAATTAAATAAATATTTCGAGTGGTGGAATATTTAATTAAAAAGAAGAAAAAGAAAATTCTATATCATAATTACCTATATATCAATATATATTGATTTTTGTTGTATTTAATTAAAGTATTTGATTTTTTTGCAATTACTTTATAATACATAAGTATTTGATCTAAATACACAAATCGATTACGATTATAACTGTGTCAAAAATAATCGATTATCGTTATATTTAATTATATAATTTTTGATATCTCATTTCATTTTAAATCGATAATATCGACAGAAAAATATTTAACAAAAGCTACCTTGAAATATGTACTGAAATATATACTGTTAAAGACATATATATAAATATATTAAACTTGAAATATTTTATTTGAGTACCTTCTACTTTATAAGTAGCCACTCGCCACAGTTTTTAGCTATATATAAAAAGAAAAAATAAAAAATAGAATGTTTTTTGCAAAGAACTCGATAATCAGAGCTACCTGTTAATTATGATATATATATATATTTATATATTTACATCTTTCAATATATTTATATAAAGCTTAATTTTTAAATAACAAAAATAATTCTTTAAAAAGCTAAAATAGAGCAAGAATTATATGTCATTTTTTTTTTAGAATTTTTTAAAAAATGTTTTTTTTTTAAATTTTTTAAAAAATTATTTAAAAAATGGCGTTATCTTCAATTCTCGCTTTATCTTATTCTATCTTTAAAGAAATGTCTTTAATATCTAAGAGATGGTGCTAATAATTAATTCTATTCTGTTTCTATTTTTCTCTTTCTATTATTTTTTTTATCTATATTTTTTATCTATATTATTTGTTTATAACATGTAACCAAAAATGAGATCTAATATATCAATTAAATATATTTTTATCATTTCTCTTTCAAAATTAAATGAAGTGTCTTAATTTTATAATAATGTGAAAAATATAGATACAACATTTTTGATTTTTACAATATGCATATTTAAATATAATTATTATAAAATGCAATGCTTCATATACGCATATTTTGTAATAAAATAAAATAAATTTTATTTTTTAATTTTAATTGCATATTAACAATAATTAGTATTAAAATCTAATTTTATTTTAAAAACTATAAATGATATAAAAATAACTATAAAGTAAATATATGAAGAGTAGGTTAAATGTTATTAGACCATTTTAAATAAACTAATTACTTAAAATAACTTTTTGAAACTAATTTATTTTTCAGCTCTGAAATATAAAGATTTATATATATTTAGACAGGTAGATTTTATGTTTTCTCTATTATAAATGTTGCAAATAATAAAAATATAATAATAATAAAAGTACCGTTATATTTTTTTATTTTTAATCCTATTATCCTATTATTATTTAATCCTCTAAATTGTAATCCTAGTCTTTTATTATACCTGCAGAATAACTGAACATATTTTCGTTATTATGGAAAATTACTGGAAGACACATACATATATAAAAGTATCTATAACATTTTAAATACAATTAGATAAATAATTTTTTCTATATTCTATATATTAATTCATTAAAAGATAAAATGAAAGATTTTATAGATTAAATTAAATTAAAATATTCATATATACCATTACATTAATAATAAATATATTTATAAATATATTTTAATAAATAATATGTATATATATATATATAGGGTATTATATAGGGTTTATTTTAGTTACAAAAAAATTCAAAATTTTAAAGATTTAAAATCGATTTTACATCGATTTATTACAAATTCTTAAAATCTTAAATCTTTTTTTTTAATACTTTTTGTATAGATTAGAAAAAATTTATTTATATAATTATATTTATTCACCATTTTATAATTAGTATTAATATAGTATGCTGCATCATCGATAGATGGCATCGCATCATTGCGTCCTGTTGCCAAGCAACGCATTCCTCCATTAGACCTGCTTCCTTCTCTCTTACCTACTATTGTATAGTACACGTTGTATACCTTAATAATGTCAGTGTCGCGCAGTTCGGCGTAGAGAGTTCTTCGGAAATTTTTGCTACGTATTTGTATTGGTTATTCTATACGACGTACGCGTTAGTGAGCTAACCAAGTTTCAGTTAGCAGCTACAGATATAATATTAATATAAAATATAAAGTAATAAATATTTAATATATATATATATATAAAATGTCGGATTCGGAAGCGAGTAATCTCTCTGACAATGAAAGTGATCGTGGCGGTGGCGGTAGCGAAAGTGATCAAGAAGAAAATCACTCGGTAAAATCCGCAGCTGGCAGCGATGCAGGTAGTGTTGGTGAAAGATCTCATAGTGCTTCTCGCAGTAGAAGTCCATCTAGATCACGATCTAGAAGTCCATCAAGGTGGCGATCACGATCTCAATCAGCATCTGGGTAATTAAAATTTAATATTTATTTTAAAATTTAATATCTATTTTATAAATTTTTTAAGGTTAGGTTAATATTAGTACTACCATATCGTTTGCATTGAAATTCACTAATATACATGTATATAAGTTTACATGATGGCAATGAATTTCCTAATTTTTTCTTTCTTTCTCTCTCTGAAATAATTGATTTTAGACGAAATATTCATTTGTTATTCGTTTGGATTAATATCAAATTATGATATATGTATGTAGTATTTTATGTAATCATGAATAATAGTGTTTGGCGAAATCGATTATTACAACGGTATTTTATATATTTTTGAAATTATTTTTTTACATATTCAGATTATATTATAAACATATATTATAAATATATATAATTATACAAATATATATTATTCAATATTAAACACCATTAATTAATTTGTAAAATAATATGTCATTTATTAAATAAAAGAAATAGATTGATCAAGAATTATAAAAATTTATATTTTCAGTTCTGATGATGGTAGAGGAGATGAAGCAGAAGAAGCAAGATCTGGTGATGAAGAAATGGTGGAGCCTGAGGAAGAACCTGAAGGTAAATAAAATAAAAAGGAATGTAATGTAATATTTCTTTTATTTTATCTAAGAAATATTTTATTTTTTATTTAGGAGAAGATTTGGAAGGAAGTAGTGAATATGATGAAGAAGAAGAAGAAGAAGATGATGATAGACCTCGCAAGAAAAAGAAAAAAGATAAATATCGTGATTTTATTATAGACGAAGCTGAAGTAGATGATGAAGTAGAAGATGATGATGAATGGGAAGAAGGTGCTCAAGAAATTGGTATTGTTGGAAATGAAGTAGATGAATTGGGTCCTACTGCTAGAGAAATTGAAGGCAGACGTAGAGGAACAAATCTTTGGGAGTAAATATATTTTAAATATCTTTAAATTTATAGGATGATCCTTCTAAACTTAAAATAAAACTACAGATTAAATACCAAAATGGTATTTATATCTATATATAGTTTATAAGTTTATAATTATTAACTAACTATTGTCATTATCGATCATATCAAAATAATTCCGTTTTTTTTGTGATGTATTATTATATATAATACATCACGATAATATAAAATGATATTTATATGATATTTAAATGTTTCATTCATGAGAAAATTATATATAATATTATTTTATTTATTTATTTATATATATTATTATTATTATTATTATTATTATTATTATTATTTTATATTTTTAAATTAATTTTAAAAAAATTTTTCAGTTCCCAAAAAGAGGATGAAATAGAAGAATATCTTCGAAAAAAATATGCAGATGAATCTATTGCTACTCGACATTTTGGAGATGGGGGTGAAGAAATGAGTGATGAGATCACTCAACAAACTTTGCTGCCAGGTGTAAAAGATCCAAATCTATGGATGGTAAAATGTCGCATTGGAGAAGAAAAAGCCACAGTACTTCTGTTAATGCGAAAATTTATAACATATCAATTTTCAAGTACATAATAAAAATTATTTTAAATCTTTATTTTAAAATATTTTTGCTTGAAAAGAATTCTAATTTTAAAATTTCTTTTAGATGAACCTCTTCAAATAAAATCTGTGGTTGCACCTGAAGGAGTAAAGGGTTATATTTATATAGAAGCATATAAACAACCACATGTAAAAGCAGCTATTGAAAACGTAGGAAATTTAAGAATGGGTATTTGGAAACAACAGATGGTACCAATTAAAGAAATGACTGATGTATTACGTGTAGTTAAAGAACAGACAGGCTTAAAAGCGAAACAATGGGTTAGATTAAAGAGAGGCATTTATAAGGATGATATAGCTCAAGTTGATTATGTTGATTTAGCGCAAAATCAGGTTCATTTGAAATTATTACCTAGAATTGATTATACTAGACCACGTGGTGCTTTAAGAACAGCACAAAGTGAATCTGAAGCTTTAAAACGTAAAAAGAAAAGAAGACCAGCAGCCAAACCCTTTGACCCCGAAGCAATCCGTGCTATCGGAGGAGAAGTTACGAGCGATGGTGATTTTTTAATTTTTGAAGGAAATAGATATAGTAGAAAAGGGTATGAATTTTAATATGAATTATCACATTTATAATAAAAATTTCTTTTAAATTTATCTAAATTTAAATGTTGTTATTACAGATTTTTATATAAAAATTTTACGACAAGTGCTATTATTGCTGAAGGTGTAAAACCAACTTTATCTGAATTAGAAAGATTCGAAGAAGCTCCTGAGGGAGTTGAATTAGATTTAAGTGGAGCTCCAGGAACTGGTGCATCTGGTAATAAGGAAGATTCAGCTGTGACACATTCTTTTAGTACAGGAGACAATGTTGAAGTATGTGAGGGTGAATTGATCAATTTACAAGGAAAAATCGTATCAATAGATGGAAATATGATTATGGTTATGCCAAAACATGAGGAGCTTAAAGAAGCTTTAGAATTCCAAGCTTCTGAATTACGAAAATATTTCACTATGGGTGATCATGTTAAAGTAAGATTGAAAAAGTAATAAATATAATACAAAATTATTTTTAATATTAATATTCTATCTTAAAACTATATTTTTGATTCTATATAGGTTGTGGCAGGAAGATATGAGGGTGATACTGGTCTGATAGTTCGAGTAGAACAAAATAGAGTAGTTCTATTTTCAGATCTTTCGATGCATGAATTAGAAGTTCTTCCGAGAGACTTACAACTTTGCTCCGATATGGCAACTGGTGTAGACAGTTTAGGTCAATTCCAATGGGGTGATTTAGTGCAATTAGATGCACAAACAGTAGGTGTGATAGTTCGACTCGAGCGTGAAAATTTCCATGTGCTTTCCATGCATGGAAAAGTTATAGAAGCTAGACCTCAAGGACTTACAAAAAGACGTGAAAATAGAAATGCGGTAGCATTAGACTCTCAACAAAATACTATACAGAAAAAAGATATTGTTAAAGTGGTAGATGGTCCACATGCTGGAAGAGGTGGTGAAATTAAACACTTATATAGAAGTTTCGCATTTTTACATTCGCGTATGTTTGTTGATAATGGTGGAATTTTTGTTTGTAAAACGAGACATTTACAACTTTCTGGTGGAAGTAAATCCAATATATCATCCATGTCACCAATGACAGGATTTATGTCGCCGAGAATTGCTTCACCAATGCATCCTAGTGGGTTAGTAACATTTATTTCTTACTTTTTAATAATTCTCTAAAGTTATGTTTTATTATTATTTACAAATTAATAAATAATATTTTATTTATAAATTTATTTTTATTCATATTTTTTATTTTTTAGTGGTGGTTTCGGAAGAGGTGGAGGTGGAAGAGGCAGAGGTCGCGGCGGTGGAGCTAGACGTGATAGAGAATTGATAGGAACTACTATCAAAATAACAGGCGGCCCATATAAAGGAAATGTTGGAATAGTGAAAGATGCTATAGATACGACTGCTCGTGTAGAGTTACACTCTACCTGTCAAACCATTTCTGTAGATAGGTCTCATATTGCAAACGTTGCAGTACTTACAAAAGATGGTGGTTTCAGCAGTTATAATAGGACACCAGCATATGGTGGCGGACAGACACCAATGTACGCTAGAGATGGATCTAAGACTCCCATGCATGGTTCTCAAACACCTATGTACGAAAGTAAGTTTTTGACGTAATTATATAAGTATAATTAATTAATATAATTATATATGATTAAATCACGACTAATTAAAATTAATAACTATATAGCTAAATTAACTTTTAATATTTTAAATCTAATTTTTAATAGATGGTTCTCGTACACCTCATTATGGTTCGATGACACCATCTCACGATGGTTCACGTACACCTGGACAATCTGGAGCTTGGGATCCAGCTGTTACCAATACTCCTGCAAGAACAAATGATTTTGATGGATATAGTATGGAAGAAGGCGGATCTCCAGGTTATGCACCAGGATATCCTCCCACAGGTGGACCGTT
Organism: Apis mellifera; assembly: GCF_003254395.2. Classification (NCBI taxonomy): domain Eukaryota; kingdom Metazoa; phylum Arthropoda; class Insecta; order Hymenoptera; family Apidae; genus Apis; species Apis mellifera. The sequence goes on along the minus strand of NC_037645.1, from coordinate 296,321 downwards.
CACGCCACAAACGCCTGGGACAATGTATGGTTCAGAGCAGAGCTTCAGTTCGTATCAACCAAGTCCAAGTCCAGCAGGAAGTGCTACTGCAAGTCCTAGTCCTGCGGGATATGTTGCTACTCCTTCACCAAGTGGTACTGGTTATACCACTAGTCCTCATGGAGCTTTTGCTACGCCTTCACCGATGGGTTACAGTCCTATGACTCCTGGTATTTCTTTCAATTATTTTTTATATTGTTAGTTAGAATATCTATCATATTATTTCATTCTTATTCATACTTATTCTATTTTTTAGGAGTAGCAGGTAGTCCATACAATCCACAAACACCAGGCGCTGGCTTAGATACTGGCGTTGGTGCTGGAGTTATTGGAGGAACTGAATGGCATACCACAGATATTGAAGTTCGAATCCGTGATTCTCATCAAGATCCTGCATTGGCGGGTCAGCAAGGTGTTATTAGAGGAATATCCGTAAGTGAAACAATTTTGTGATAAAAAACTCAAGATATTAGTTGAATATTGGAATCAAAAAATATAGCTATCAAAAATTTTTAATGCTCTAAACAGGGTGGGATGTGTGCGGTCTTTCTACCCGTAGAAGACAGAGTAGTGAACTTGGTTTGTGAAGAATTAGAACCAGTAGTTCCATCGCGGGGAGATCGAGTCAAAGTAATTATTGGAGAAGACAGAGAAGCAGTGGGAACATTACTCTCCATAGATAATCAAGAAGGTGTGGTGAAATTGAATAAAGACGAAGTGAAGATGTTACATTTGCGATTTTTATGTAAGATGAAGGCACCGAATACATAATTTTTCATTCCAAGGCAATCTTTTAAACTTGAAAAAGCTAACACTCGCATGGGTAAAAATCTTAAGGAACAATCATTGATAGATCTTTTACATTTCTATTTTAAAAAGAATTATCTTAAGAATTCTTACTTACTTTTTAATTTCTAAATAATTAACTTATATCAGAAACATATTTTCTGATATAATATATTAAAATATATTATTTCTTTAAATTTTCTATTAAATAATTATTTAAATAGTTTTTTAAATAATTATTAAATAGTTTTTTAAATAATTATTTAAGAAAAAAATCTTTTATTTTTAGGAATCATCTTCCCTAAAAAGTTTTGTATAATCTATATATTTATTTTTCTTAAACTTTGCTTACTGTCTGTACTTATATTTTTGACAATATTTAATGTTTTTTCTATAACACATTTTTTCCTTTTTTTTCTTGTTTTTTTCACATATATGCTTTATCTCATATGCTTGTAAACTTCAATTATATAATTTTTCAATTACATGTTTTTATTTCAATTATTATTGCTTATATTAAAATTAATTTGTACAATCTTTTCTTAGAATATTTTTTTAATTCTAGTATCTAGTTTCTAATTTATTAGTTCTTCGCCAAATTTTCTGAAAATTTTTTTCCTCTCATTTTCTTCACATTATAATATTAGAATCATTTTCTTTCTTTAGTTAAATTATATTGAGCTTTATATATTTTATGAAAAATTATGATTCAGATTAGTTATCGAATTATATGCTACTGATGCTAATTGAAGAATTATTTTATCACAAATAAAATATAGTTAATAAAATTTTCTTCAATCCAAAGAAATCCATTAAGGACCCATGCGAGTGTTGCAAAGATTAAGCGCTTGAGGAATTTTTAAAAAAAATTGTTCAAACAACGTAATAATGATTTTACGTTGTACTTGTTATGTTTAAAATAGCAATCAAATTATTTAAAATAAATATATATTATTATTGTGAACTAGTGAAATGACTTTCCTTAAATAAGATAATTTTAACTTTTTGCAAGATAAAAAAGCTCAACGATTTGTATAAAATACTTCACCAATTGTTTTGTGATGTAAAGTTGTATTTTGATGTAAATACAACAAGAAAGTTAAAAAGAAATGAAACTATTGATTTAATTTTTTCTTTCATTGAAAACAAAATCGAAGTAATTACATATTAAGAATTTATATACTTAAAATTGTGCACTAATCATTTATGACGATTCATTGATCTGAAATCAGTTGCATAAGAAACGAGAGAAAGTCGTGGCGAGATGATTAGGGAACACTCAAAAGCTCGGTATAAATTTTCCAAGGGAAATTTTTTCAAGGCAAAGTCGTACTAATCGGGATTTACCGATTGGAGTATGAGATCATGCTTCCTATGGTTCTTTCGGGTATTTGTAGCAACTACTCTCGTTAATATAGAAAGGTACAATTATAAATATTAACATCATATTTATTTTATTTATTTTATTTTATTTTATTTTATAATTAATATAATATAAAAAAATTGAGAAAGAATAATTAATTAATAATATAAAGCTAACAATAATATGTTTTAAATAATATATAATCTCTTTAGTTAGTATTATTATGAATGTAGGGTGATGGGTTTTATTTTCAAACATGAACAAAATATTGGCACGGTTTTATTTGATAAAAGTGATGCTACTAAACATTGTTGGACCACAGAGGAATTTATTATCTTGAATAGTCGACGAATGTTTCAAGATTTGTTACCAAAGGTAAATATGCGTTAACCTTATTTTATTTATTAAGCTTTAATGAATAGAATTAAATTATAAATTTAATTAATTTTTCTATATTATGCATTTTAGTTCATTATTAAGTTTTTTATTAATCTTTACTCTTTATTTATTTAGTTACATTTACAAATTTTTCATACTTTTTATTTACCTTTTTATCTATTTAATTTATCTATTTAATTTGCAAATAATTAGTTTACAAAGAATATTTTATTTTATTTTAAATTAATCTTTTAATAATAAATTTAAGAAATTTAAAATTCCTTCATAAATAAGATAGTTTGTTTTTACAAATATTATTTTATTTATCATACTTATTTTATCTTAATTTCTTGAGGATATTTGAAGTGTTTTTTATTTTTCTTTAATTCCAGCACGATTTTAAAGGATACAAATATATATTGTATTTTTTAAAATATACATAATGATTTTATGCGTATATTATTTTCTTTAAACATTCCAAAATGTATTTCAATTCCATTTAAATAAATGATTAAAAAATAAAGAATAAATATTCTTTTTTAACCTTGATAAGTTTTTTCTACAACATCTTAAAGATAATAATAAAAATTTCCAAATTAAAAACAAATTACTTAAATTTATTGAATTATCTATTAATACCTCAACTTTTCATTCTATCTCCTTTAAAAAAGTTCGAAATCGTTCCATCATTGATTCACACTCCAAGTAGCCATCATCTCTCATCCCCATTTACTCTGATTCCTCAGGTGAAAGTTTTAAATTGTGAGAACGATGAGTACATCGCTCTGCTGATGGATTACTTTCACGTTTGTTTCGAGAGCGTGCGTAAGCTATCGATAGGAAAAACGAAGCATCTAATGTTGAAAGCTCTGGCGGACACAATAGGTGGCTACTTGCAAGTTTACATCCTGCCCCTCACCAAACATTCCTATTATGCGGGGAACATAAAATACCGAAACGCGAGAAAGCTGTTCGAACTGCACGAGCAATTAAAGATTTTCTTACGGACTGATGGAAATGGCTGGCTGTACTCTTGCAAAGATATAAAACAGGCGAAAATCCAACCGATAATGATCACGGCGCCGAAATCGTTGATCGCGTGCGAAGGCCTTATTACCTATTCTACATGTAAGAAAATGGCTACATCTTTTCTAAAAAAAGAGTAACATGTATTCACAAATATTTTGGACTGATGATAATTATCTCGATGGAAGATCAGGGAAAATGATTTTGTTTAATATTGAGGAAGAATAAATTGCGAGAATATTGAAGGTTGGAATAAAGTTTTGTGGATGTAGGAATTGAAATAATTTGAAAGATTGTTCATGTATAAAGAATTGAAATTAATTTTTTTTCTTTACATAAATATATTTTATTATTTTATTTATTATTTATATTTAGATAAATAATAAATTTATATATTTATAATAGGAACAATAATACTTTTGATTATTATATAATTAGAATTAATTTTTATTTTATAATTTTTATATTATATAAATTTAATTCTAATTTGTAATTTATTTTATCCTATCATTCGTTTATTAGCTGCAATTGGATTTAATAAACGAGACGTAAAACGTTTCACATTCAAACAGAAAAAGAAACATTTGAAGCACAAAAACAGAAGTAAAAATTCTAGTAAGTTTGTGAGAATAAATATAAATATAATTTCAATTTCAAAAATATTTTTAATATTAAATATATCCTTATATCATTTGAAGGACACAAACATGAGTCAGCAGAAGAGGAATCGATTATCATCCCTCTTCCCTTTCTGGACGATGATGTACAGCCAAATAGGTATCCGTCTCGAACCATATTTGTTCAATGAGCAACACAGACGACGTTAAAATGGAATTTTTTTTTTTCAGTATCGCTTTACCATTTAAGAAAGATACCTTGCAGTCCATGTACAGTGAACGATCGACTTTTGCATTGGTTAAATACTACATAGCTAGCGTGAAGTGCATTTCTGCGAAGTCGAAAGAAAAAACTGATCTGGAAAATTTTAATCAGGATTTTTACGATTGGCTGCAGCAATCCGTACGTTGTGAGTCGCCGTGATCGAGAGTGGCAATTTTCCTTAAATATCTCATTTGAGAGAACTGTTTAAATGTATATAAGAAATCTCTTTGCACAAAATATTATAATAATAATAATATTTTACGAGTTACAAATGATACTAATGAAATTTTATTTGCATGACATTAAATTTAATAATAAAGCTTTAAGTCATCTAATTATTCTATTTTGCATAAAATTTAAAAAAAGAAAATTTATAAGCTAACTTTTAATTTATCAATTTATTAATCTTATTATTTTGTGCAAAAAGACGTAGGTCACTCAAAAAATTCATAGTTCATTTATTAGTACATTTTTTTTTTTTTTTTTTTTTTTTGATTGAATGAATATTATTTTTTTCTAAAATTCATATTTTATTTCATATCACATTATTCAAATTTATCAGACAATTTTCATCATTTTTCCAGGTTGTACGACATCTCGATGATGAAAAATGGTATCCAGCGTTTGGCGGCGTACTAAGGGTGATAACCTCATTGGAGGACGCTGGTACGATACCTTTCCTTATTTGCAATTTTCCAACGTACGTTCTTGTAATTCATCGTTTTTCCATGTCAGGTGCGGGTCTCGCGAAAGGAAGAAAAAGCGGTACCTATCAAGTGATGCCCAAATTAGGCTCGTCATCGACTGCAATGCCGGAAGATATGCCACCTTTGTATAAAGGTGAGAAGAGAAAGTAGTGCTCCGCTCCAATTGTTGAATTTCCTATGATCTCTGCTTTCTAATGTTGTCAATTTCTTTTCTCGGTTTTAGAGGAGGAAACGGAAGTCACGCTTGGTACGACAGAATTAATATCGATTGCCGTAGTGAGCGCATTGTTGGTATGGTTACTAGTGGGACTGAGCTTGGTCTGCTACAGATTCCTCATAAGAAACTCGGATGAATGTATCCCGTGTGAACCTGATCCTGCGTATGTTTTAGTGAATTTTTTAAATATTATAAAGAATTATTTATAGAGATTATAAAGAATAATTTTTTAAAGATTATAAAGAAAAAGCAACATAAAACGTATTTATAATATATTGAATATTTTGAAGACATTTTCTAATATTCAATATATTGATTATATGTCAATCAAATTGTTTATTATTATATGTTTCTTGAATTTTGTATTTTTATCAATATTTCAATAATTTAAAAAGTATCAATTGTTGTAAGATAAAAAATTATATCTTTGACTTTTTCTTTATAAATATAAATGTTTTTCTTATTTATAAATAATATATATAAATAATATATAAATAATAATATATTTATAAATAGTTTATATAATAATAATAATAAGATCAGATTTTTCTTATTATATATCTTTTGATTCATAAATTTTTTTTTTATTTAATATAGAGTTGCCGTTTTGTACGAAAATAAAGATTACTGTGAGCCCGACACGTGTACAAAAGCGCCTCGTAAAGGATATATAGTGAAGATAGTGGATTGTTTAAAAAACAGGTTTCATTGCAAAACTCGGGATCAATTAGACGAGGAACGTTGTTTAGCTGCAATTAGTTATACTAGTAAAGATACGATCGATGTTAGTAGTAGCAGAAGTTATCAGTAAGTAATTTATTATTTTTAAATTATTACAAAATAATTGACAAAATAAAAATATTTTCTATTATAATATAAATAAAACAATGATTAATTTTTTTATTTAAAATTTAAGATATACTTTTAAAATTTAAACATTAAATAATTGTATTTTTCATTCCTTTTCAGGAAAAGAAAAATAACTAAATCGGTTTCAGCGGCATTATCAAGTTACCGAAAGGAACGTGTACCCGTCAGAGTACGTAATTTGATAAAAATTTTTTTAACAGTATGGATGGAAAATAATTGTAAATTTATTTGAATTTGTGCAGAAAGTATATTATAGCTCAGATGGCTCGTTAACCACGGAGAGTGTTTGCAAACAGAGATAATAAGAAATTACAAGTTTTCATTTATCTTTTAATATAATATACATTTTTTAGTATGTATGATGTAATAAATACCGTCAATTACAAATAAAATCTTTTTTTTAAAAGTAGTCAAATTTTGGTTAAACAGCTAGTTCGCAATATTACTGCAATGCTCTAAATAATATAAAATATTTTTATTCTTATAAAATCTTTTATTTATAAAAAATTATTTAATATACATTATTAATGAAAAATTTTTTCATAACAAATTCCAATGTTAAAAGTAAATCTAATGCTAAATCTACTAACATCAACCCATTTATTGCAGAGATCGCGAAAAGGCCGTTTTAATTTTATTACAATCGCGTTCGACAGAGATGGCTCGCACTCGATTGCGTTTCGTTATGCCGTTCGCGTACGTGCGGAGTGCATTCAATGAATGCACGTTCCCGAAGCGTGCAGTTCAGAAGCCACGCGCTGCAACTTGTTGCAACCGGGTCGTGGAACCAAATGCCGGCATCTTCTGGTTTATCAAACGCGTTGGAACAGCAGCGCCATCTGCTCTCTAGTAAGCATGGTGATTCCGGCAAGCAGGGAAGTCAGTGTCGTGCGATACGTTGAAGGGTAAAGGTGTTTTGTGTCGTTCCATTGATACATTCGTGAGTCTGTACTGTCATAAGTGTTCAAAAATAGTAAATATTTCATATCGGATGTGATATGCGTGAACATTATTACGTATTTTGTTACTCAAGCTTGAAAATATTCGTAGTCTAATGATTTAAATAACAATCGAATCGTTTGGAATTTTCGTTATACGCGAAGCACGTGTGACAAAAGTCGGTTCCTTTGTTTTTGTTCGGTTAAATCCGATTAATCGTGTTTTGAAACTTGTAAAGGTATAAAAAAACGAGTATAAAAAGAACAAGGGTAAGTCTACAATATTAATGAAATTGCGGTGCGAAATTTCTCGTCCAGAATTTCATTGAAACGTGAATCGGAACGTTTCGCGCGTTTACGAAATTTATTGGTTAATTTTAAAATGATCGATCGAATTCATCGATAGATGTCGCTCGTAAAGTTTAAGTGAAACGGCTATTTAAGATTCATGGAGTCGGGAAAAATTTTCGAATTCATATTTCGATTGAGCATGAGATTTTAGATTTCGCGTTATTGTGTACTTAAACAAAAGAAATCGAGATTAACGCTGATCGATTTCATGGAACAATTTCGTTATTAGTTTTGTGAATTTGAGGGAAGGAAAAAGTGCGGGAATGTGTCATAATTGACATTCTTGAATCGAAATACATCGATACGATTAGAACTAGCTTCGATTAGTGAACAATGCGCACTGCGAATAAATACTCGACTTGCGTTTCGTGTGTTCGTAATTGACTGTGGTGTTGAAGTGTGTTCTCCTCTTTAAGGACATGATGGGACGCCAAAGCTGCGGTAAACTGTGCTTTCTGTTCGTCGTGCTACTTTTCGCAGCTGCATTAAAAGGTGAGTGATATTCTTTTTTTCCTTTTTCTGAAAAGCTTTCGAAGTATTATCACATTTCGAGAATATGTATATATATAATATGTTTCAAATAATAGATTGAATAATTCTTATATTATTTTGGCATATATATATTAATTATATATACAATGAAAAATAAGAGATATGAAATAATTTTTTTTAAATTATTTTTTACATTGTTCAATTCATTAGAGATATGATATCATATCTTTGAGATCGATAAATAATTGAGCTTCGATTATTATTAGCGCCATATTGTTAGTCAAATTAGCAACCATAATTTTTTCATAAATTTCGATATAAATCTTTTATTCATAAATACAAATAGAAATAATATTAGCAAACGAAAATTAATTTTCAATTAATTTTTATAATATTCGAATATTATTATGAAATATAAAAGATTCGTTTAATTTATCTTTTACACTTAAATTTTATTGAGGGAAAATATAATAAGTTTCAGAATAGAAATAATATTTTTTTATAATATAAATACAAAATATTTCAAAACATATGGTATTATGATGATTATGAACATATCGTTTACATTGATGAAAAATGATGAAGAATATAATAAGAAAAGGAATCCTAAATACACACACACATATATATATATGTATAGGTTCTATTTGTATCGAGGGAATCACGATGCAGTCTGAATTATATTGTTTTTTTAGATCCGTTTTGGATACCATTTATTATATTTGTACTCTCTGGTAATGAATGAATTATTTTTTATATTCTATTATATTCAATTTTTCTTTTATTAAATAAAGAAAATAATCAATGTCTTTTTATTCCAAGGATTTCGTTATTTCTTCTTTTTCTTTCTCTTGAGATTCTAATAAGAAAGAATAGCTTGCATCAAATTTCTGTTATGAATTCATATCTTAACTTGATATCTATATATAAATTTTTCTGCATCTACAGATAACAATGATAAGAATAAGAAGAATATTATAATGAACAATAAATATTACTTTAATAAATAATAAGACATTGATATATTTTTTCATTTTTTCATAAAAAAAAAAAAAACAAGAATTAAAACTTAGAATCGTTAGGATTCTAAATTTTAAATCGAATCAATTCTAATCTTTTTTACACGAGCAAACAGAAATGTAGGATTTTATTTTACAACGCCGTCCCATGCAAAAAACTTTTGACTAAATCGAATTGCAAACCATGCATATCTAACGAATCCAAAGAGAATTAAAGGGGGAGGGGAAGGGAAAAAGAGTAGAATATTTACGTCTCCTCGAAAATAAATACCAATACGTGCCTCGAAATGCGAGTTCTCGCATTTCCCAGCCGCATGACCGTTTTTCACTGTAGAAAAAAAAAAGGAATGGGGATAGGAACAGGGGGAGAGAGAGAAGAGGAATGGAAAAGGCAAAGCTTGTGCCGAAATTCGAATGGAAAAACGTCGACGCGGGGTTCATTTCGCTCTGGCCGTCGTTTCGAATCCCATTCCAAAGTTCGATCTCATTCTGGACACGCGTGATCCGGATTAGAAACGTCCGTTTCCCCTGTTTTAGATAATCCGCCTTGTTTTGTTTCATGTAAAAATACGAAATCGAAGATGAGACTGGAAGATATCATGTAAATTTCTTATTTCTTCTTTTTTTTTTTTTTTTTACATACATGTTATTCCTTTTCTTTTTTTTCCTTTCGGTTTTCTTCAATTTCTTCTAAATTATTGAAAGGGAAAATGATGAATTTAGAATTATTTGTATATAATAATTTGACAATCAATTTTTCATAATATTCACTCACATTTTGTGCATTAGTATTAATGAGAAACTTTTATAATTTTATTTAAAAGTGAGAAATTGCTACAAATAACGAATGATCCGCATAATTTAATTATTAATTTTATTTTTCTATAATTAATGGTTTAAATCCAAAAAATCGCAAGATTTTTGTTACTGCTTTATATTATATAATCAATTATTACTCTATTAATATTTCTCTTTATCTTAGCGAATAATTTTTAAGAAAAATTTATACATTTTTTTTCTTCTTTCTTTATTTTTCTTTAAAATTTTTTTTGATATTAGAAAACGTTAATATTTTTATAATTATCGTATTCCTTCAATTGAAATAAATTTTGTTTTTAGATTATACATGTTCACATATCCATAGGAACTTTAAAATGTTTAGAGTGCAAATTCATAGCAAAGTATTCGTTATTATTTAAATAAATATCATCTTTCTTCACATAAATAATTCTTCACTTTGTTATACGTTTATTTCTTAATTCTAATCCTTCTTCAACTATCATTTCAAAATCTTCTTCATCCAATTTATAGTAATATATCTGTACACCAACAGTGCAGTTGATATCTTACAGGAAAAGCGCTAGAAAGGAGTTATAAAGATTTGCATACATCAATCGTACCCTTTTCTCCAAAGAGACACGTGTACCGGAAAATATCTGGGTGGCCACTTTAGACTTACATTCCGCTTTATAAACATTCAACAAGTGGCAACGGGGTCCATCGACTCGTGGAAACTTCTCAGTTCCCCGACTATTCCTTTAAAAATCGATCGAACTGCATAAGTATTCCCCCGCGGAACGAAAGGACCAACTTTCGATGTTTAGTTTGCCGGATTAAACGAGATTCTTTCCAAGTATTGGCCTCCCAGTTGGCGAAATCGATTGCGAATTCAGCGTGCTAGAATTTTTTCTACCGTTTTATCATCAACCAACTTTTCACGTTAATCCACGATCTTCTTCGTCTTCTTTTGGGATGGATGGCGGAGGGAGAGATTCGTGGAGCGAAATTTAATTTAGTGGAAGCTTTTCGATGTAGTTTCTTATTTCTACTTTCCTCGAGTTTGAAGGAAGCACGAGTTTGGGAACGAAACTTTCAAAGCAAAATGTAGTAGGTGACGTGTAAAATTTTTTCCATGGAAGATTTTTCGATTGGATTAGATATCAGTGATGTAATAATTATTTATTCGAGGAGAAATTAAAATAAAAACCTTGTTAAATTTGTTTCGATTCACACTGATAAAATAAATATTTAGTTCTAATATTAAACACTATATTTGTATTACAATAATAATTTTAATAATTCTTAATAATCGTCGGTTCGTTAATCCATGTATTAATATTTGCGTTGATAAATTTCTTGTACACGGTATATTTCAAAAATTTTCCAAATGCGTGATCTCTGACTGACAACGATAAGAAACCTTGTCCCTTCTTCGAGCGTGTTTGACACGAGTGAGGAGACATATTTAACGAGGCACGCGAAAATAGCCCGGCAAAGCAGCAATAAAATGTGAATTTTCTGCTTGCCGAAACGTTCGAAACACTCGAAACACGGGGGCTTTAAACGGGGGGGGAGGGTTTCATAAAAATTTGAATGCAATTCACTTCGCGAGCCGCGTGTCGCGAGACGCGGAATTTTACCAGCTTTTTTTCCCATGAAAATGTCTTCTCTCTCTCCCCCGCGCGGAAAGACGAATAGATAGAAATCGATTCCGCCGTTTATATTTATTACCCGTTTGTCGTTTTCGCTATTCTAATTTCAACTGGACAACCCGACCTGTAATTACGGGCATTTAAAAGCTTTGGCGACGTGTACTTTAGTTTGCAAACAATTTCAAACGCGGCCAGGGCCCGTAAGCCGAATTAATGGGCTCACTTTTAATTACCAGTCCACGCGCGGCCATTGTCCCACCCCCCTTCCCTCTCCCCTCGTTTAGTTTAATTGTTCGTAACGATTAATTCTCCCCGTATTTTTTATTTCCGACCCGAGCTCGCAAGTTCGTAACTTCTTCCTGTCTTTCTTTCCTATTCCCTTGTGCAAGCGTCGTGAAAATTGGACGAGATTTTTTTTTTTTTTTTTTCAACACAGAGGAAGAAGAAATATATACACGTTGCGCGTAATAGGATTTTGGGGAGAGTTTGTTATTTAAGGATTGAAAGAGATTAGTTGTGTTACATCATTTTGGCTTTTTTTTTTTTGGGGAAGTAGGGAAACTAAGAGAAGCGAATTTAAAGTTTCGTGGAAGGGAGGAGAATATTTGGAATTTATGGGAGAAGGATATTAGCGTATTTTTGATATTTTTTTGCGCGAAAGTTGGAAATTAGAGAGAGTCTCGGGGGTTTTAATTTAGGGAATTTCCGCAATTTGCAATGAAATGTAGAAATAATATATATAGGTATCGCGTATGAGGGAAATTTTACGTTGAATAAAAGTAATACAAAGAAAATAGAGAATAGAAAGTTCCATAAAATAATAATGAGATGGAATAATGCCAAGAATAGGAAGGGAGAAGATAGAACAGAGTGTATTTTAATTATACGAAATATTCAAATGTTCGTCAAATATTATTTCATTCAATATACTGTATAATGTGACGAGATATTAAAACATCGAATAATCTCACTACTAGAATCTTTATCTAGAGTCAAGTTACAACATTTTTTTTCTGACGAAGCTTAGAATCAAAGTTAAAATATACTTCATGTGAACCTGATTAAAGTTTACTGCCCTCTCGATATGGGCAACCCTTTAGGCTACTATGTACACATTTGTCATGAATAAAATATCAATCTTATAAACTCGGCGCGTAGAACGTAACTTTCTATATTGGCCAACTATGGATGAAGCTAGTAACTACAAAAAAAAAAAGAAAAAAAGAAAAAAATGTAGAACTTGTTTTGTATTTTTAGATACTTGTTAATGTTGCGAGTCTTGCTTCTTAAATAATATAAATAAACGGCAATAATTTTATTAATAATTTTGTTAAAAAAAAAAAAAGAAAGAAAAAAGAAAAAATTACCATTTACTTAGGAGAAAATACATCGGATAAAAAACGAGAGAGAGGCAATAACTTCATTACTATTCTTTAAAATATTAATAGCCAAAGCCATCAAAGTTTACATCGATTTGTCGCGAATAGATTTTTCAATAGATATTGCCTTACTCCATAGTTGGCTGGTATATAACTGTATATAAATCGCAATATCCCATTCTCGAAGTTTAAATATATAATTTTAAGAGGAAGTCGCACTCTCTGGAAAACTTTGAATCAATCGATTGGATCGTTCTAGGCCGCGAAACGATTTATCAATGCCTCGAGCAAACTTGCGCGAAGACCGAAGTCGAGATCATTCGGGATAATCGTCGTGACTTTATTGGCAATAGACTCTCTCGGTTATCGTCCGGTGATAACGTGTTCGTAAATAAATGGCAAATCGATCAAGCGAGAGTTATCGATCGTTAAACATTTATTTGGCCGAGTGCAAAACGTTTATCGACTCGCGTTTAAATTACTCATCTTCGCGCGCCGATGAAATAAATATGGCGGTAAGCGTGTAACTACCTTACACCCAGAGAAGCAACGACTTTTATAGACGCGTTCCACGGTATTTACGAGCGCAAAAAGCGCGGTTCCGCTCGTCGTTACGTCTTCCTTCGCCGTATTTTGCTAGCTCGCGTTCAATTTTACTTGGCGCAAGGGATGGGGTGTAAGCACGACGAGACTTGAGACTATACAAGGTGTATAATAAATTCGTGAGATATTTTTGGAGGATTATTTAAGGATCGTAAGGATTATTTATTATATCACGAGCAATTTATATATAATTTTGTTAGATGAAATTGAGAGAATAGATCGTATTGTTCTATCCTCTAATTCTTCGATTGATTATTAATTGAATTAAAATTGTAATTAAATCGATATGAAAATTATTATAACTTTTTTCGTTAAATCTTGATGAATCGAAGATTTTAGATTTTCTTTTGAGAATTACCAAGATTGCATACTTTATACTTTAATTACGAGGTAAGAATATAGCCTGTAAGTGTCTCGTTTATTTTTGGCTACGCCCATGAATGCAAAATATGTCTGTAAACGTTTGAAAAAAATCTTTTAGGGTTTATCTACGTGTCTATAAAAATAGAAGTAATAAAGATTGATGAAGATTGCTATTATAGAGAAAGGAAACAATGAATCGGAGGATTAAGTTTGTAATGAAGTAATTTAGAGGGACTTGTGACGAAAGTTGAAGAGAAATATTGTTGAAATATTGTCAGATGAATTAATGAGATCGAGAAAAATTGATAAGATTTTGACTTTTTTCAGATCTAAAAGTTAAACAATCGGATAATTTGAAAATTTAGAGATATACAAAATTAAAATATTTAATTAGAAAGTTAAAAAATTTCTCTCTTTTCTCTTGAATTTGAAATATTTCATCTGAACTGTAATTATTCAAATGTATAATTCTTCTTTAATACATTAGAAATATTTATTTTCGGCTAATAAATTAGTAACAGCATTAGTATTGCCTTTTTCCTAGATTAATAGATAAACTATTCGTTAATAATGTTTTATATCTTGAATTTATTTCACGATCTTCTTCTTATTGAGAAGTATAAAGAAGGAGAATCGAAAGAAGCTCGGTAGAAACGGACGGGAAAAGAATGAAACTTAAAGGAACTGCTCGAGATTTCACGAAATTTATGACTACATATAATGACCAGAACTGAATTTTCAAAGGATTCCATGTAATTTTGTACATATTTGTACGCTTTCCTTTTTAAGGAAGTCTCTTATAGTCTTTTTTTAAGTTTGCACAATCTATATTAAAACTCTGGTAAAAAGTTGGCGAGATTTTATTTATGTACTGTTTCGTTTAATAAAAATGTATCTATTGATTGATTCGTTCACAATGAGATTCGTTTTTCTATATTATGTTGTTTAATATTCATAAAATTTCTGATTTCTTATCTATACCCAATTAATAATTCTTTCATTTTCATCTTCCATAATATAATCAATCAAACATTCATCGTGATTTTTAAACTCAAAACCTCAATCTCATTTCTAACTTAATCGTACTTTTTAAATTCCATTCATCGATTCATCTTCAACATTATATAAAACATAATAAACGTCTCTATACAATGCACGTTTCGACTCGAGTGATGGGTTTAAGTAATCACCTGATTCGACATCGAACAACATTATACCACTTCCACCGTAATAACAAACCATTGACTTAAACCCATCGCTCGAGTCTTTGCATGCATCGCAACATGTTCCATTCCATGTAGGCAGTTTTAGTCCATAGAACGCGCGATAAACGTTGCAAATTCTCGAGTAATCCTTCTACTTTCGAATGCACGATTTACCACCTCGTCGATCATCGGACATAGCGGAAGCGCATCTCGTTGTGCGGAAATATTTATACTGAGTCTACGTTGGATACGATCGATGTGGAAACGCGAATGATGACAAACTTTGAGGGGAAGTTGACTGAATTATACATGTCGACGCCGCGTGCTTCTGCGTTTCCTGTTTTTCTCCTGTTTTCCCTTCCACGTTTCGCCGTGAAACACAGTGATGTGTAACGTTTCAACGTACAAATCGATGAGGGATACGTGGATGTGGCATTTGCCAACATATTTCGAATCTTTCAACGCTGTTCCCCTTTCAACGAGACGACACAGCTGTTTGCTCGTGCGTACTCCTGGACACCGGAGTTGAGGCTGTTGATTCGATGATGGTCGTTCCGGTTTTCCGGTGTTTTCTTCTGTGAAACGCGAAATCTACTTAGGGATCCTATTTCTAAAGATTTTTCTTCTTTTCTCTTTCTTTTGTTACAGTTGGAATGTTAAAGTTGCAAAACGATAAGATGCTTAGCGTGGAATTGAAAAGATTTTTGCTGAAATATTCTCTTTAGAAATCTTCTGTTACATAGAATTTTTTCCATATGTTTTGTAATTCTTTTTGTTCGTATTTTAATATTAGAAAAGTGTGCTAATAATGAATGTAATGAGTAATGATTAAAGTTTGATTTTCATATCTTTTAGTTTCTTTAATATTTCATCGTTGTTCGTAATATATTTTAAATTAGAATTATTAATTTAAAGTATATATAATATAAAATTATGATTAAATGAAATTTCTCAAAAATAAATTGTAGTTACAGTATTAATCTTCGAATTAAAAATACGATTATTCTCTATTTAAAAAAAAAATTACGTACATTTACTGAATGATCCATAAAAATTCGATTTTAAAAATTCTGTACATAACTTTTACGATCGTTTTCACTTTGACGTCAACTACATCTCCATAACCTTCGTTTATTTTCTCATCTGTTACATTTTACGATCAGAAATAACAGATATGCACAACAGAAATGCTTTGTTAAAAATATTCGTGTCTTCCATATAACTATTAATTCACTTGCCATAAATAGATCAGTGCTTCTCAACTATTAAATTTTTTTATTATTATATATTCTCATAGATGTTTGGAAAAAATTCTAATTTTCATATACCTTTTAATTCTTGTATCAATTTCTCAATTTATCAAATCATCATTTTGCTATATTAATAGCAACCATTTTATCAGATATATTTTCTTCTAGTCATTCTGCTTACAACATTCAATTATATCATATAAATCTAAAATCTAAAAAGAGAATAATTAACTCTTGTAGCCTTTACTTTAAAAAAAAGTAATTTTCTTTAGATCTCATATTCTCATTTTTATGATACACATAATTTATATCAAATATCATCAACTTGTATCATAAAAATCATAAAAATTTGAATTATATATTCTTTCTTTCAACTTCTTTTCCATATACTCCAAGTATATATATATATTAGAATAGTAAATTTTTTACACCATTCAATATATTTCACAACTTAATGCTCAAACTTGAAATACAAACACAATAACAATCGTTAATAACAAAATCAAATTAAAAAAAAATTTCCCTTTGAAAGAAGATATCCAAATTAATTTATCTCTAAACTTTCAATAATATCCCCCATAATCTTTTTTTCCTTTTTCTTCTCGTAACAAAAATCCAACACACTTCCATCCAATTACCCTCGCGATAAAAATAATCGAATGATTCGAAAGATTTACCGCTCGAAACGTCATTTTTCACTTTCCGTTTCGCATGATTTATTCCCAGTCCCGGGCAGACGGAATAAGGAGGGAAAAATGGTGAGTTAGAGTCGTATCCAGGCCGCGCAGGGGTGGCTGGGGGTGAGGAAGGGAAGCAGGGGCGCGGGGTGAGTCCGAGCAAAGTCAATGGCCGGCGAGCGAGGGCGTTATAAATCTGAAACTTAAATTTAGATCGTCTTTGAGACGGTTTTCTCTTCCACGTAAGTTCCATCGGCCAGTGCTGCCACCCTGTCGGGGATGCTCGAACCGGAAAACGCGTTTTCGCGGTTCTTTATGACGGTCATCGCGCTCCCGGCCGTTTCCTTGGCTGTGGTCATGGTTTTTCGTACACTGGTTCAGGGTTATGTTTTACGACCGCCTTCAAGAGCAACTTAACCGAGTCTTGTTCTTTGCTACGATTTTTCTTTGTCTCAAGGGAGAATAAAGTACGGATGAACGTAGGTGTTTCTTTTAAATAAAAATCGAGGGGAGAGGGGAAATATTGTATTGGTTTAAGTTTAAAATATAATTCAATTGTAAAAGTTGTATTTTGAGATCGTGTTAGAAAAAAAGGAGAAAAGTTTCTATATAGTAGTAACATGATGTGTAAAATCGCAAAATTTGGATATCGAGGAAAATTCATTAGAATTAATAAATCATTGTATTCTATAATTTTACAACGATTCTTTATTTTAAATTGAAGTATAATAAAATTTTTGTAAAATACATATTTCCTGTACATATGAACAATCGGATTAAAATAATAATTTATAGTATAAATATATATAAAATATTCTTTATATTTATTTTTTTCTTAAATTGATCAATAATATGTTGATAATTGCAGCACAGAATATATTTGTGATTTTCATTCGTAAAAAAAATTGTCTTTAACAAGAAATGAACTTTTTCGTGCGAAAATATCAAAAAAAGTATTGAGAAGGCAATGTCGATATAGCGATATCGTTCAAAAAGCAAAAAGTTAGGATAAAATTAAGAGTTCCCCCTTCTTCTTTTTTTTTTTTTTTTTTAGTCAATTTCGTGTTTTGTTTCCAGCCGATATTAAGAGAAGTTTTTGCCGAGCCCGATCTTGAGTATCACTTTGATCCGTTGCTGCTGATACACTTTAGCCCCTGGTCCAAGTTTCATAATTAGAAAGTTTATCTCGTCGGGAAAACTGTTTGGAAAAGTGCGCGCGCCTCTGGCGTCAGCATTTCCTTATCGACATCCTTAATAACGTTTCTAGATTATTAATTCGGGCGAAACCCTGTTCCCTGAACTGTGTACCCGTGCTCGATAAGTACACACGCGAGCTTTTTAGGTATTCAGAATGGCCGATCGGAAATTCTTAGTTAGGTAGTTCGATTCTGATGAGAAATTACTTTGTGCGAACGAAAAGCCGTTAATTAAATTTTGCGATCTTTTGATTTCTATGGAAATTCTTCTTAAACGAAGAATTTAATGAAACGAATCGAAATCTTTTTTGAGGATAAAGAAATTATACTAAGAATTATTTTAAAATTATTCCGTAATTGATTTATGGTATAATTTACTTTATACCTTGAGATAAAGAAATTCATCCAATTATTATTAGTCGAATTATTAGAATCGAAGGGAATAACATTTCGAGCATGAGCTTTCTGTAATTGAACCTAGATAATGAGTAACATTTTTTATTAAACACGTAAGAAACTATATATATATATGGTAAAATAAAAAAAAATCTTTTAAAAAGAATTGCATTATTACTAAGAATCCAAATTTATCCGGACGAAAATCATCAGGCCTCGCCCTCCGGGGTTAAGAAACGAGAAGCACTTGGATACATTGTAACCAAGTGTCGCAAAAAAGGAGCGGGAAGAAGAAATTAGAATTAGTAACGAGCTTTGCCCCCTCTTCCTTTTTTTAAATTCCCCAGTCAACAGGTTAGTAAAAGAGCAGTAAGTGGAGGCATCTTACAAATTTAACTCTCGGGTCCGCCGCCCGAACGAAACGAATACAACCCGCCCCGCGTGTTGCTGTTATTTCTGGCGACAGTTTTTAACTGGTGCAATCTGCGAATAAAGCGTGTTCCCCGTGCTCCTCGAGCACCGGTTAACATCTGCGAGTCGTTTTCCGTCGTTATTTTCACCGAGCTTCGTCGAATTCGCTTTTTCTCCCTCCCCCCTTCTTTCTTTCTTTCTTTCTTTTTTTTTTTTCTTTATTCCATTTTATTCGGCTATACCAACTGGCTAGGCTATAGGGCTCGCTTTTAATTATCTCGTCTTCTAAACGCGACTTTCTGGAATGTGTATATAAATTTTACGAGCTGTAGAATATGGATACAGTTTGAGAATAATAACTTTTAAAAGAGAGAAAGGGAGAATTGTTTTCTATTTTTCAAGGGAGCGTTACACTGGCAATAGAAGTGAGTGAGAATAATTTTTTTTATCTTTCAATACGACGTAGTGTTTGTTGAAAATTGACGATGAGAATATTTTTTTTATAATTGGGATACGAGTACGTTTCAAAGAAAAATTTTCGAGAGTTGGTTTCGAAAAATATTTTTCGCGAGTACACATTGATATTAAGAGTGAATGAATTTTTATCTTCGATATAATGTCTGTTAGAAAAAAAATATTTTCATAATTGGAAAAAATTGTGAATAGATATTTCAGAATATAATTCTCCAGATTCACTATTTATTCTTAGTATAATGTCGTTTCAGCGAAAAATTACGGTTAATTAAATGAATTTGTTAAAAAAAAATATAATAAATATTTTCTATTCATTTGCAGGATATGTGTAATATAATATTAAGTACAAGAATTAATTTGAAATCTTATATTAAATTTTACGTAAATTTAAACTTTGGAAAAGGGGGGATTAAAATTATTTTAATAATTGTAATCGGAAACGTATTAAAATTTAATTTGAGAAATAAATATATCATATTTCACGTACATCGTTTAAGGAAAAGTTTTTGTTGTACGGATTAAATAGTGGGATTGGATAGTGAATCGAATAATGTATATACACAGGAATTATTGATGTTTCCAGTTAAATATTTACCATCGAGAAATTTAATTATTCCCGTATTTATAGATACTGTATTTACCGTGGATAACACACAGAACCGTTTGTGGAAGTAATTAATATGAAGGCAGAGAGGCGATATTCGGTTTTTCTATGCTGAAAAATCAAGTTCTGCAGAGAGTTTCTGCGTTTGATGTTGATTCAAAACTGATCGGATTACTCTTGGTTTATACTTTGACTGACAGCTCGATCAGCTCGTAGTTTGTTCGCTATAAATGAATTTTTTCAAAACGCATCAAGAGATTCTTTTCGTTTAATGATTATTCGTCTCTCGCTCTTTTTCTTTTCCTATTGTTTCTCTGAAGAAATTCGTTATCCCTTTCAATTTCAAACCAATTTCAAACGATCATTTGAAATTTTGTAATTTCGATTCAATTTATTTTAATTAATCTTCAGAGTAATATTTTCTGTTAATATTTTTTACATTGCTCTTTTCTTTGATACTTTATTATACATCAAAATTAGAAATTGATACGAGAAATTTGATTGATTTCGCGTTTCACAGGTATCGCGGAAATTAGTTTCGATCTTCCAATTCTTACACAGCATTGATCAAAGCTCCGCCGAGAGGCGTTTGATAAAATTGATTCAATCTGCTTATTGCTTAATCAAATCACCGAATAAATGTTGTTATTTTAAAAATATCTCCTTCGTTCCTTACATTTCTCTAGTAATCCAATATGTCATATTTTAATTATTAATCGATTGATGAAATTAATCGAAGAAGGGTTAATCGAATAACTGTCCAGATGCAAAATTATTGTTAGATTCTTTCATCTTTAATCAACGAATACACCCTTTTAATCTTCAGCCATTTTTCACCCGATCAAACTCAATTATTAACTCGAATCAAAATTATTAAATAAATCAATAGAAGGTTCAAAATTCAGAATAACCTCGATCACGTGCGATAAAATTCCCGGGATTTTTAAATATTAAATTCCACGTTTTCATGGGTGTCCTTATCAATGGATAACGTAGGCCTTTTATCAGCCAGTAAATTTTTAACGTCCGATCGATTCTCGATCCGATCAGACTTTGAATTCCGCGCGGCCAGTTTCTCGCCGTATTAAATTGGCGATTTTATCAGCGACGCGTGTCACAAAGTTCTGGCCTCGGTTCGTTGCGTGCACACATCCACACGCGCGCACAAACACGCGTACACCGGTGTACACGCGCACCGCCACCCACCGCCATCTTCCACCCGAGCATTCCGTGATTTAATTAATTAGCGCGAATTAATCCCAATTAGCGAATCTTGTCTGACGACTGGTTGAGTGGCTCTACTCTTCGTTATGCACGAACGGTATGCGACTGCTTTCACACCGATTATTATTGTGAATTATTACGCGAACAGAGTTTATAGATAGATTTTTCTTCGAATTTATTCCGATGATTCCAGTCTTTTTTTTTGGAAGAGAAGAAAGATGCCTCTGAGAATGATTTTTGTCCAGCTTTTGTTCGATTTTTTTTTCCAGCACTTATTTCGTGAATTGAGAAATTTTTTTTTTTTTAGTCGTGAGAATATTTGTACAAGAGAAGATTCAGAGTTTGCGTTTAAGGAGGTAAATTTTGGAGATAAGGTTGCGCGTACGTGTAGCGCTCGTAAAGAAATGTTGAGAAAGAATTGGTGAAAACCAATTTCGCACAGCCGCCTACGCGACACAATGTATCTTTGGTCTTGGTGAATTTATTCCTGGTCCCTCGAGGTTCTATTTTCTTTCAAAGAGAAGTAGCAGGAAAGGAATATGCTTGGAAACGACGTTGTATGAAGGACATGCTCTTCTTTGATAGATTTTTCTTTGAATTTATTCTAACAATTTATTCTATTCGTTTGTTCTTCGCGCAATTTTTAAACGCGAGTAATATACGTGAGATTTATTTTCATTGGAAAAATCAATTTTAAAAATAATTGATTAATTTATCGATACTATGTAAGGTATATTTTCAATTTTCTCAAGGATAAGGATCGAAACGAGAAAATTCATTCGTTTTCACATATATATAGAATAACTATTGATAATTAATCGTATGCTAATTTTAAAAAAAATGAAATCTTAAATGATTGTTATTATTTGTTTTAATATCAATTTTTACAAAATTTCATTCGCAAGTTTCCAACCAGCATAAATTATTTACATTATCGTTAATCGTGAAAAATCTGACTTATCATTATATGATAAAACAGAAATTAGTAAAATTTCAATTGGGACACCCTAATAGAAGAACAAGTAGCGTAACATTATAATCCTTAAGGTTCGGAATTTTGTTATATCAATGTAATTCCCTTTTAATCCATGATCCCTTTTAATCCGGATACAGGGAACCGTTTGAATTGTATTTCAGTACTTGGAAAATGAGGCTGTGTAATCTCAGACTGATTAAACAAGATGAGTTCATGGTAATTCGCGACGCAGTTTCGACTATAAAATTAAATATTCTATGAATGAAAATTACCTTTGGAGTTCTCTGTTTTATGACCGGTTCACATTCACCATCCGAGTTTCGTGGTTTCAAGAGTCATCGTCGATGCATATGTCTGCACGTAGATATTCAACCCGTCTACCATAGATTTCGCTTTTCGTTTTTGTTCCGCTTGTTATTGTTTCCAGCCATGGTTCAAGCGTTAATTAACGAAGACAGTAATGTTTGATGAAAACTCCCTAATGATCGTGACGCGTGATAATGCTATCATAATTGGTCGGCTTTCGTAAATCATGGATTGACATAATATATTCGAGAAATATTATATAAATTTTAATAACATCATTTCATTAAACATTATCATAAAAAAAGAGAAGAAAGAATAACACAAAGGAATTCAAAATTCGAAACACGCGTATAAAACAATTATACGTAAAATTCCAAAAACTTTAAGCAAAGATAAAACCATCCTTAACAATTTTTATTTAATAAGGAAAAGAATTATACGTAAAATTCCAAAAACTTTAAGCAAAGATAAAACCATCCTTAACAATTTTTATTTAATAAGGAAAAAAATTATACGTAAAATTCCAAAAACTTTAAGCAAAGATAAAACCATCCTTAACAATTTTTATTTAATAAGGAAAAAAATTATACGTAAAATTCCAAAAACTTTAAGCAAAGATAAAACCATCCTTAACAATTTTTATTTAATAAGGAAAAAAATTATACGTAAAATTCCAAAAACTGTAAGCAAAGATAAAACCATCCTTAACAATTTTTATTTATTAAGGATAAAATTTCTCTTTCGTTTTACTCGTAAAATGTAAATTTGTAAATGTACTTTCGTTGCTTCAGGGTAAGTGGAAATGATAGACTGGAAGTGATCCGGGCAGTTATTGTATAGCCGAAATCGAGTAGCGGGTATGCGAGTGGAACTTTGATATCGGAACACGAAGTCGTTTCGCGGTGGTTTGGAATTTTGCGTATTCCGATTTCCCAGAGAAATCGCGGCGCGTGGATTTGGGACGGCGACCGCACGGCGAAATAAACTAAAACGCGTGCGGAATCCGTTGTTGGGAAAGCAAACGCTTTCACCGCGATACTCGCTTTCATGGAGCTATAATTAATATCCGACCGGTCAATTCAAATATCATCCCTTCGCCCGGAAATCGACATCGTTCTCGGTAATATTGCGGAGCTTTCAATTAACGATGATAAATGGCCATGTTTTTCGTTCAGTTTTTTTTATCGAGTTGAAATTTTTTCTCGGGAGAAAAAGATTTTTTAATTAAGTTGTGTTATCGTTTTTCTTTTTTTTTTTTTCAATTAATATCTTGTATTAATTTTCTGTTAATTTTTATGCTTAAAATGTTTTAATTTTTCTCAAAGTGAGAGGTGAAAATAATTGATATGTATATTTAAGATAAATTATAAATATATTGTGAATTAAATTCATAAAATTATTGCATGTATATTAAATTGTATTTAGTGTATTCATCTCTACGAAAAAAGGTTCTTTTTTTTTTGTTGAAATTGAAAAATGAAAAGCAATCGATTTTTCGGATGATCTAATGAATATACAGTGTTACAATCTATTAAAAGTTTGACGAATGTCGGTCCCATGCGTGTTCCGCTCGAAAACTGAATATGATGGATATATGGTGGAAAAATGATACGATATCTTTCGTGTGAATGAATTTTCAAGACGAAAAATAATATGACGCGACGAGTCGTTTTTAATCGATCGTTTGACATAGAACAAACATAGATTATTGATGGATCCGCGATGTGATAGATGAATCGGGATTTTTTTATCAGATTTCAATTAAACTACATTTAAACAAAAAATTTTCTTTTGATATAAATATATGTGCATAATACGTTGTTTTGATTTCTTTCTAAAAAGAAATGAAAAATAATTTTTTAATTTTTATATTCGATTCTGAATGAAAATTTGGCAAATCAACGGTAAATCATTAGCTAAAGAAGAAACTTGGAATTTCGAATGATAAATTAAAATCTTTCGATTTTACGTGGAAAAGATTTTGAAAAATTTCTCATCCATTTAATACAAATATTCCATTTCTAGATTACATATTCCAAGCAAAAAAATATAGAAAATAATTGCAACATAAATCAGAGTTAACTTACATATCCCTAATAAGATATAAAATTGGTTAAAAATTGATCGTCCAATTTTCATTTCTCCGTTCTCGTTTCACGCGTTTCGAAGACAGGCGAGAGGAGCGCGGAGACTGAAAGACAGAACACTGGGGTGAAACGGTTGAAGGGGTGACTATGCCGGCCTCCGGGCAAGGCGAGGGCTATCGTTTTGCAAGGGATTTGGCGGTGTATCGTGGAATTAATTAAAATCGTTAGTAATATCCTCCCAATTCGACGGGTTCCGGCGTTATTATCGTCCCACCGATATATATATATTATATATATATATATATATATAACGGCGTAAGTGCGTGGCAGTCGATCGATAATCCTATATTACGTCGCATCGAGTAATCGTAATTGATGCGCACGCATGGCTGCTATTAAATTTGCGCGCCGCGTAAATTCACTACGAAACATAGTACAAAGCCGACAGTACTTAGCCGAAACTGCATTATTGACGCATGAGTCCTTTTACTCGCACGTAACGCCTCGTGTCATATCCGCGTAATATCTCAAAAATAGATATAGTAGAGCTATAATGATCCAAGAGAATGATTCTAAATGAGCGAAATAGAAAATTTCGAATCAAACTCGCCATCTTCGTGTGGAAATATTTTTACATTCTAACGAATACTATCGATTCGAATAATTATAACGAAATAATAAAATTATAGCAAATTAAGATGTCAATAAAATTACATCAAATGGTTTTTCATTAATTTAAATTTAATCTTTCTAGCACATATCGACACTATAATATATTCCACATTTAATTATTTATCGCGCAAAAAAGGAAAAGACACTTGGTCCGTCCAGTTTATTTTAACCGCACTCTCATCCATCGAATTCCATCCGCATTTTTTCCTTCTCCCTCTTTCTCCCTTCCTTTCTTCAAAGGGTCGAAAAACGAGAGAGCGAGAGAGGGAAAGAGAGAAAGAGAGAGAGAGACATTTCGAATCGGTCGTTTTAATCCGCCGGATGATATTTATAGCCGGGAGAGTTATTCGCGCATATACATAGTCGAGCGTGTAGTCAGAGGGCGGGATTATTAACGTAGCACGCGGGGTACGCGTATATGAATAATATATCGCGACAGAGAATAGGTTTTCTGCTTAAGCTTGAGCGACAGGAATGATCGAAGGGGAATTAATGGGGAAATTGGAAAGCGAAAGGTCGGGCGGGGGAGGGGGGAGGGGTGGGCTCGTCGCTACTTTTGTTGCTTCTCGAATCCCGAATCCCGGCCTCGAAACGGCCTGAAAAGATCGGTGGCAAAGCTTTTTCAGCGCAGGGATAATGTTCGGTATGCGATACGTTCCATTCTGAATGACGAGCCCGCGGGAACGATCCCTTTGATTTAGCCGATTTCCCGCGCTGCGAATCGGCGATGGTTCAATTGCGATCGCATCTGGCCGCTACAGTTTCCGGTTCGGATCGGTGAAGCTCGATTTTCCCCGTATCTTCGGATTAAAGCACTTTTGTCAAGCGTTTTGGAAAATCGTTATGTCCAATACGGTTTCGTTCTATCCGATTGATGCATTAAATTTCATTCTTCCTCTCTCTCTCTCTCTCTCTCTCTTTCCCTCTTGTTTCCCTCCTTTCCTTTTTTTTTTTTTTCATGAGGTTTTACGAGGGTGTGTTACATTGCGCGGAATATTGGGGCGAGCGATGAAAAGGGATTTTGACGAATTCCAATGTACGAAATGATTTTTTTCCCCCCGAATGAATTATTTGTATATGGTCGTAGAAATAAAATAAAAATATATTTATTAGAAAATATCGGGAAATATATCTTTATTAATTATTTTTGTAAATTATCGATTCGAATAAAATTTTGTTAAAAATATTTTAGAAATGTATCATTAGATTAAAAGATAGGTCGTTAGGGGGGAAAGATAGAATTAAAATGAAGAATTAGAATGAATTAGATTTAAGTGGGTATACACGTGTATTTATAACTTGAATTGTCCTTAAATTGATAATATTGTTCAAAGAACTATCGATTGAACAATTAATACGGTTAAGAGTAGCCTGGATCAGTTCGATTCGGTTCAATTAACATCAATTTACTCTAATTTATAGTTCAGTCCAAACTAACTCGCATCGAATTAGTACAGTCATCATTCTCGTTTCAACTTGTTCATGTACTTTAAATCAACTTAAAGTTAATTTTACACGATCAAAGAACGAGTTTAATTTCAAATATTCTTAAAAAAAAAAAATACATCAAAATATAATATACAAAATATTTTAAATTAATCACTCTCATTTAAGCACATTGAATGCTCGTAACTTCTCACCTCTCATCAGTCAACAACTTAAATTAATCTTTTATTTAAATGATATATAATTTTATCACGAAACATACTCTCCTACGAGAGTAGATTCGTCCCGAATACCCGATATCGTCATCTTCATACACTTTTCTCATCCCTCTTCAACCTTCTCTCGTCGTTTCGTTTCAAATTTTCGCAAGTTCGTTAGAAATTTCGTTGGTCGAAATACCATGAGCCGCGTTAGGTAAACGGTATTCGATCGGTCGAACGCGTTGGACCAAGGGGATGAGGTTTAACCCCGTTGCTTGAATATCCTGGCCTCCGTCCATTGTGCTTGGATGCACGGTCCGCTTGCTCCTTTTTGCCGGTATGCCGCGTTTCGTGCGCGATGCCACTCTCTCTCCCTCTGAATGCATCTCGTTGATTAACTCGCTTAGGGTTGCCGGCCGAAAGGAATACCTGGCCGAACCCACCCTTGCCGCCCGCCCTCGGCTGCGTGCCTTTGCTAATATGCGCGCCGCGAATACCGTTCCCGGACAAAGCTAATCGAATCGAACGACACGCTCGCCTCGATACACTACTACCTCTCTCTCTCTCCTCTGTCCGTGGAATACAGCTATGCGAATTCTTGCGCCGGTTTGCCTACGAATCATCTGCCTTCCGATTTGCTTGATTGGATGTATACTGGTGGTATATGCATGCACGTCTCTCTCTCTCTGCCTAGCGGCCATTCGGATATTTCGATCGACGAGCCTCGGTTTATTAGAGGAGAATTTTTGAGGATTAGATTCTTCACGTGGGTTATTTCATGTTTATTGAAAATTGAAAAGAATGACCTCTCTTTTTTTTTTTTTTAATCAGGTATTTGTAAGGTAAAGATTCAAAAAGAATTTTTGGAATGTTGGATAAAAAATATTCCGTTATTATTATTATTATTATTATTTTATTAAGCAAAGGGAAATTTGTTGCATAATAGTTGTATAATTCTATTGGCGAGTCGCCACTTCTCTTGAAACGTGTTTAAACTGAAACACCCCTGAGGTCGGGGATCATAGAGTAAGTTTCCCAATTTGGGACTATGTTAGCGATCATAAATTTAAATAAGGGTTAGAATAATAACGTCCTTCGAGTGAACGTGTGAAAGGAGCTCGCTTATCGAATCTTTATTATTAACGCGTCTTAATAAAGCATCAATAATTAAAATAAAAAATATCACCACGTTATCATTAAAAAATAATTCGATGTTATTCCAAGAATCACATCCCCAACAATTTTATTCCCATCTCGAATAAACAATAGTTAGCCTATAGACTCGAAACAGAGAATTCGAGGCTCGATTTAATAATCAATTCTTTACATAAATCCTTTAAATCTCATCACCACTTATTATTAACTTGACGTTAAAAATAATTCGATATTCCAAGAATCACATCCCCTCTCCGTCAAAACATTGTTTCAATTTTATTCGAATAAACAATAGTTATAGCCTATAGATTCGAAACAGAGAGTGGAACTCGAGGCTCGATTTAATAGTCACGGGTAAATCCTTTGCCACCACCCATGGAACCCCTCATTTCGAAGTTCAGCCGGCGCGTATCCGGTGTCGCGACGCGTTTTAATAATTGAAGCCGGCCTGTGGAACTTCACTCTCGTTTCGGATTCCCGGGGCTTTTGCGAGTCGCGCAACAATCGCGTCGTCTGATTGCCCGTGAGGACGTCGGGTTATCCCGTCTGCACACCATCATCCCCAATCCAGACGGATCGGGTTGCGCTGAAATCGCGCGCTACTCGCCAGGATCGACCCAAGTTTCACCCCCTCGAGACGATCGATCGAGATATCCTTGCCCGCTACTTTCCACTGTTTCCTCGAAACTTTTGCTCGTGGACGATCGTAAATTGATTACAAGCTTCTGTGTAAATTGAAAGAAGTTTTTAATACGAATTCACGGGGATATATTGATATATTTTTGTGGGACATTTCTTTGGAGGGTTGATTTTTGAATGGTAAAAGGAGTTGATTTAGATGTATTATAAGTTTTTGAATGTATTAGCCAATGTTGTTTTATAAGAAAGTTTATTCGATTTATCAATGTCTAAAAATTATTAGTTGGATGATGTTTTAATTTGAATTTAAACGAAGGATTTTAGAGTAACGTTTGTTGAGTAATATTTTAAGGATAATTGTTGTAAGGCTGTAACAAGCTTTTAGTTTAAAATTGCAAGCAAACTGTGGTGATTGGGAGAAGTGCATTTTATGGCTGGTTTTAAGGTCTTATAGGAGGGTAGTTTGTGATGACAGGAAAACATAAATTCTTAGGTAGAAGCGCAATAGTATCTGAATTAATGGGGATCGTTCGGATAAGAATTTTTAGGTTTAAAAAAACTTTTATTAATTAAATTTTATTGAAACAAGTTGAAAGGAAAAAGTGTAATTTGTGAACAATTCGGACAATTTTTTTCCTAAAAATATATTACGATCATAAAAACTAATTTTAAAACGTGTCAATATCAAATATTGTTTCACGAAATTAAGAAAATAATCAGAAAAATGTCGTCAAGATATTTCCATCGTTTTTAAAATCACCCTCGAAGCGTCATGTCTCCCTTTCGATGTCTATTCACGAGCAGAACGGTCGTCGAAAATGAGGGTAGAAATTAAAACCGACTTTGTACAAAGAGAACGCAGATCGCAGGCGAAAAAGAAAAACGCGAAAAAATCCTTGCTCGAATCGGCGTGATGCCCTTTGATGTCTTGGATTACGCCATTCTAACGAACGACTTACCCTTACCTCACCCTCCTCTCTCGCGATTACGCCGCGTTCCCTCTCTCGTGAGCTTGAAAATCGCGCTCCAAAGTTCGCTCCAAGCCTCCCGCTTGTTATTTCGCGGACAAATCAAAACGGTCGGTTTGGTTTACCTAAGAAGAAGGGCGTCGGCGCGAAAAGGCGCGAGTCGATGTTCACCCCGCGCTTTTAAACCGTTTCCTCTCCGCTTTTAATTGCTCGAAATCCAAGCGATTTCTTTTCGACAAGTCCCCGGCGGCCCTTCCTTTAAGCGTCGTTCGAGCGTGATCACAACCCATCCCCCGGCCCTCGAGCCCCTAATAAAGCCGCCCCTGGCCGAGGAATTCGCGAGCTATTCTGCTCGTGTATGTACACCACCAGGTGCGTGGTGTCGTGACAGTGGATTTTCGGGATGGTGTGTAAGTCCGAATTAATGAGTTTTCGTGTCAACCCTCGATTACGAGAGAAATAATTAGTAAATTGATCGAGGGTAGGGGAGGGAAGGTCGTTTTTGCGCTGGGTGGCGTGTAATTGGGGTGTTGGTATATATGTTGGTATATGTGTGTATAAGGTGTTCTCGGGAGCGGTAGGTGAAAATTTAATGAGTTCTGCGGAATGATTTTAGGATGGAGTGATTTTAAGTATAGCCTCGTGCGATGATTGTGGTGTTGGTTTGTAATAATGGTTGCGACGTTTTTTTTTCTTTGTAATAGGGAAAGGTAACAGGGGAAGGTTTCTGTTTCGTCAATATCCGATGAAATTAGATGTTAGAATTTTGTATTTCGATAAGAGTAAATTTTTTAGATGGAAAAATGATATGATAATAATAATAAATAAATAAAATTCGTGTCACTAATTTTAAAATTATTTACCGTAGAGAATATTCCACCGCAAACGAAAATACGATTATCTTTACACCCTATTAACACCCGCAATTCGATACAACGATCTCTCTGAACGCGTTAAACGTCATCCACCCCACTTTCCTGTCACACCAATAATCAATTACTCCAACTTATTACTCAATAATACAATTTTCACCGTTTCTCCCTCGAGAAACTCGCCTCTTGCACGCGCAATTGAACCCACTCGATCGAGTTTCAATTTCAAGTTCTCTCCACCCCGGACAAAAAGAAAAAGCAAAAAATAAAAGAGAAAGAGAGAGAGAGAGAGAAGGTAATGGTACAAGAAAATAAGGACTACCATTCCACACCCTTGAAACCTCGTTTCCACTCTCTCTTCCTCTTTTCGAGACTCGACCTCTTCCCCCTCGAGGACGGCGCCGCGCGATTTCCACCGCGCCCTGTATATAACACAAATAAAGCCCGAAGAGAGAAGGGAATGGCGCGTACGGGCTCATTTTCCAGGAGTGTCATTATGAACTAGCAGATATTAAATTTGTGCCGGTCGGCCTGCCCGTGGTTACCGTGGAGACCCCTTTGCGCCCTCGTGCACAGCTTTTCGTGGCTTCGGGATCATTATTAGCGCAGCAAGTGCGCGCACGGGCTGTTTAATGAATGTCGACCGCTTCGTGGTCGCCGATTAAATTCCGACCGAGTGATCGATGCGATGGGAAAAACGGTCGGTTGTTTCGTTTCCGTTCACCGGAAACTCGTGCAAACTTCTTTCTTTTACACGTAATACGTGTACGTGTATATACGTGTATATGGTGTATGTACACGCGAGGAGAAGAAAAGAACGTATGTACATATATAGTTGAAGTCTGTACTTTTACAGAGTGGGTTATAGGGCGGATCGTTAGAGCGTGAACGTGGGAATTTTGAAAGGTTCGAGAAAATATAGCAGAGTAGATGGGAAAGTAACGATTCGTTAGTTTGTAGTATAAAATGATTTGCGAAGAGATGGTTGTTGTAAATTTTGTATTGTCTTGTATTTCTTCTTTTTCCTTAATTTATTTGTACGTTGAAATATTGTAAGTAAGATTGTTGAGCTATTTTCGTATCTCACGGATTTTTTTTTAAATAAAATATATTATTTATAATATATACATATAATTTGAAGTTATATTAAAATTACATTGTTATGAATAGTATAATAGTATCTTCTCTATGTAATTTTTTTTATTGAAATATTAATCCATTTTTATTAATTTGTCAATTATTACAATTTTATCATTAATTTTTTTTATTAAATGATTCTTGGAATCTTTGTTATTACAAAGTTCATCGACATAGAAGAATTTTTTTTCAAGAATTCTTTTATAATGTATTAATAATAAATGAATGATTGAACAATTAAATGTGAATAGATAGATTCGTCTTATTTGGAATCGATGCTTCGTGCATAGTATTCAGTATTTGGAGATACAGAAAGATATATAGATAGCTCATTCTTCTAGCTTTTCTTTATTGCAGCGATACACTCGCGCACGCTAAACCACGCGAGGAAGTAAATTTCCACACGGTCGCTCGTTCTGTTTTATATTTCGTAACAAAAATGTTTTGCGAAGAGTAATCTTTTCTAGAAGTTTACACGGTAATAACGCCATGTGCAGCCGTACACCAGGACCTCGTATGGTTGTAATATAACACGATATATGGAGCATCGCGTGAAATATATGATATTTCTAAAACGGCTGACCAAACCTTTATCCATATATTGTCTCATCGATAGGACTCTCTTTCATTATTGCTTCAGAGAACAGTTTTCTCCGAGTAGAATGCAATGTTTCTTTTCAAAATTGAACTTATACGTTCGACAGATTTTTATTACAATTTAAAATTCGAACTTTATATATATTTTTCTAATACTTTATTTTAAAAGTATTTTAAAGAGAAATATCTTATTTCTATCGTGGATAAAATTTCAAAGATCAACGATCATATTCTATTTCACTATTTCATACAACAAATCTCATCTTAAATAACTTTACAAGATAAAAATAATTAAGACATTTTTATTATTTTATAGCACGGTATAAATCTTTTCGAAACTTTGTAACGATATTCAACGGATTTAAAGATGACGGATGGTATATAATACGATCATCCCAGATAACTTGGCGACACAATATAAACAATACGACAAGCCAACCACTCTATTTCATCTTATAGCATAATTTTGATCAGATTTCAAAAACTTCGCGACCGGATACTCGAATCAATAATAAGACAGATAAACTCTATCCATCTTATATCGTATAAATCTTATAACACGATCCCAGATAACTTGAGGGGTGCAGTATAAACAATGAAACGAGACACTATTCTATTTACTTTTATATCTACTATATACACGTCTATTATTTATTCTTATATCAAGGTATAAATCTCGATATAATATCTCTCTCTCTCTCCCTCTCTATTCGATTCTATCAAACGGTCAAATATAATATTTATGGAAGATAATAATACGCGGAGCGAGGAAAGATAGTTTCCATTGGAGAGAGAGACGTTTTCTCCAAACTCCTCGCCCTCCTCCTCCACTCCTTTCCCTCCTCGATGTCCGTGAGGCATCTGCCCGTTCACCATGAAATATCTATCTCGACGCGCGTTGACACGACGAACGGCATTCTAATGGGGAAATCATGAGTCGAGCCGGTTGATGCATGAGTTTCCGCGTGGCGTGTTGCCCGCTCAACCTCGCAAAAACCCTACCATTCCGCGCCGATCACAGATATTTCAGTGGACGGGATACGGATGATTAAACTGTCGTTTACGCTGCTCGCCGATATTTCTGATATCTCGAAGACGTGACTCTCGAACGATATTCCAGACTAACTTCGTTCATTCCTCGATCAATAATACTCATCATATACTCCCTGCGTGATGATGATGTATATCGATCTTCCTTGCCAATCTTCGTACCCTAATTTATCTATCTGTTTGCCTCGAGGCTTGTCCATAAATTTCTTCTGATTGATTTTATATTTAATTGATATTAAGATTTTGTTTTTTTTTTTTTGGATTATCGATATATACAGATCGAATTTTATATGTTGATATTTTTTACACATTTAATCATGATAAACGTTTTGAGATCATATAATTCTGAATATATACACGATGCTATAGTTTTTATTGGAAAAGTGAGTCTCAAGATTGATTTTTTCCAGGAACTTTTTAAAGAAATTACTTAGCTTCCAGAAGTAAATGATTTTATTTTTATATAATAAATTACAAGACAATAAGAAATTAATCCTAAACCATCTCAAATAACCTAAAATAATTGATAATATATTAGGACTTAAAATTAATATATATATTGAAATTAAAAATAAAATTATTAATTATAAAAAATGATCTATTTTCAATTCTCTTAAATCCATATATCTAACTCTATAAATAATAATTATAGAAAAAATTATTCTTACTAAAAAAATAAACATTAATGATTTATAATCAATTAATAATAAAAAATTAAACTTTATAGAATTAAATGTATAAATATTTCATTCAAAAAAAAATTCTTTATTTAAATATAAAAAATATAATCTTATCAATATTATTGAAAACCTAAATCCAGATAATAAAATTCCACAAACTAATATTTTAATAATAATTTAAAATAATTTTATATTATATCATTGATCCCACAAATCAATATTTTAAATTAAACTATTTAAATTTTTTAATTTTATAAATATTTAAATTTAAAACTTATATTTTTCCCCGAGGAGAATTTCTCTTTCATAATACTTACTTGTTCAACCACCGTCAATTTTTCGCGATTTTCTAATTAAACGGATACGAAAGGAAACGAACGAGCATTCTTAAGCAGCGAAATTTCTCTGTCGTCGAAACTTGATCGGACGAAGACGTTTACTACTTTTTCACCGGATCCGGTTTAATTACCGAGACTTCTTTTGTTCGAGGAATCGCATTATTCGCGGCAATTCGTGTATTTAATCGCAGTCGTCCGAATTTTTCACGCCGTTATCGCGTTTCCACGAGCGCGTCTATTGCTTCGATCGAAAGAGAGAGAGAGAGAGAGAAGAAAGAAAGAAAGAAAGAAAGGGACTTTCTTTCTTTCCTTTCGACGATGATGAAAAATAGAAAGAGGCGACGCGATAATTGCATTTTTTCGCGTAGAAACACCGTTTTCCCGGAAATTTCTCATTTTTCGTCCCTTTAATAGTCGCGCGTCGACTCGTTTAATATTCAGCAATTACGCGAAACGAAATTATTTCCCCTGCTACAGGTAACAAGCTCGATTCCCCGCGTTTCGTAACAAGAGAACCAGGCACAACGAATAATATTTTAACGAGGATCCATCGATCGAACGGATCTCCCTCTCTCTCTCTCTCTTTCTCTCTGTCTGTCTCTCTCTCTCTTTCTCTCTCTTGGTCGTTGGTGTAATTTGTTTACGACAGTATGAGGACCGCAGGGGCCAGAGCACGTTGCACGATCGTATGTTTAAGTAAAGTGGAACGCTCGATACCGATGGCTGGTTTATTGGGGGAGTATTCCGCTCGATCACAGGTTCTAATTTCGCTTCGTTGTGAATGGCAAAGGACTCTCTTGTTCGTGGTATCCACTCTCTCTTGTTTCCACGAATGATGAAAACCAGATTCAGATCAGTCTCGATCGCGTTTAACCACTGTGGATTTTCGAATGAATTAATGTAATTTTATTTTTAAGGCAATTTGTGTTTGTACTTACATGCTGTTTCAAAGTTTCTTTTGTTTTATCTATATAGTCTTTCCTTGGAAAAACGATCAGCCGTACGAGTGTATAAATAAACGTTAAGGATCCTGAAAAATCTTTTTATCCGTATTTTTCTTCCTACTCCTCTAATGGTGATGTAATGACTTCATTTCGAATTTATAATTCCATTACAAAAATTAATTATAAACACGGAGAGAATGGAAATACGGGGAGCGACAAGAAATTCCCTTTTCATTCTAGAAAGTTCAAACAATCTTGGAGGTTCATTTTCATATTAAAATATTCAATCTATATTTACGCCTCATAAACTTTACTTTAGTTGGGAAATCCATTTTGAGTAATCGATTATTATAAATAAAAAATTTTTTAAAAGTAATAGTTACACTTTCTTTTCTATGATGGTCAAATTTGAAAAATTGAAAACATTTGAAATATATTTCAGAAGGAGAATTTCAAAATTTAGAAAAATATTTTATCATAATTCACGAATCTATTCAACTATTCGAAATAAATATTGGAAACAATTTTCTTCGAAATCATTATTTAAAAAATGATCAAAGTTACGTATTCGCATCTTCTAAAAAAAAAAAAAAAAATATAACCAATGATTTTTTTAGATCGAAAGAAAAGTGTATAAAGAAATAAATTAAACAAGTCTCTAAAGCGGAAATGGCAAAATTAATAATGACGGTGGTTTTATCGTGGTAACGAGAATTTCTCTCGTGGAAGGGACAAAGCGAATTTACATGTCCAATAGCTATTAACCGGCCACATTGTTATTATAATTATATGTGCTCGATGGTACCCCATTTTGAAAGACGATAATGAGCACTTTAAGCTTAACTCCAGATTGATGTGGCAAATTGAATTCTCTATGGGATACATTTGATTCTGGCCGAGCAAAGCGGCTTGACCGACAGAATTTATGCACAAAGGAAGCCTAGGTAATTACCTGTGCGTCGGCAGTGCCTTGAATATCAATTCTGACGAAAATTGGATGTCAGATCTCGTCGAATCCGCTCTCGTGTAATATGTTCGTTGACTTTCTTCGTCCGTGAGGAAAAGTAACCCCCTTCAAAATCCGTTTCTTCTTGATTCTGACATAATTACGATTAATCCTTTCATCTTCGATACGCGTAATATGATTATTAACTTTAGTTATTAAATAATTCATCCTCGTAACGTAAAATATATAATCTTGTTCCAAGTAGCGAGATAATAAAATTCCAATTTTTTATCATTCTTTTCTCATAGAGATTCGTTATTTTTTTTTTAAATCAACTTTATGCGATTTCTGATGTTCTACAAAAACGTATTATTATTTTATTTTCTCGTGTATAAAATGTAATATTTTAATATCGAATCTCAACAAAAAAACTACTGCTGATTCTCAAACTGATTATCCTTGTTGTTCGAGCCAAAAAAAAAAAAAAAGAAACGAACCCAGACTAAAGCCATTTCCTCGAAATTTACACCAATGTACACAGTCGTGAACGAAACGAGGGGTTAAATCAGATTCGAAACAGACATATACGCGTATCGTATAATTTCCCCTATCTCGGCCCATAAAGAGGTGGCATCAGCCAGTCGTTAGATTCGCGGAGGTCGTCGTCGGTTATCTGTCGATTCGAAACGAGGAGAATGGAATCTATAATGTTTGGAGGCTGGAATCGATGGTAGGTCGAGATTCAGCACAATATCACCCTCCTCGAAACGAAAAGAGGGGGAGAGAGGGGGATGCGGGGCTACGACGAGTCATCTTAAGAAAATTACCGTCCGCGGACATTTTGCCAGAATGGAAAATCGATGTGTTACGGCGTCGCTCGAGCATAGCCTGCAGGCAGTGCAACCTCGACAAAGAGGGAAAGGGATAGGGGGAGAAAAAGCTGGAGGATGGAGAGAGAAGAGGGAGAGAGAGAGAGAGAGAAATAGGCTCGTCGACGAAAATTCCGCAGTTATACATTCATGCCCTTCTAATTTTC
Organism: Apis mellifera; assembly: GCF_003254395.2. NCBI lineage: Eukaryota > Metazoa > Arthropoda > Insecta > Hymenoptera > Apidae > Apis > Apis mellifera. The sequence goes on along the minus strand of NC_037645.1, from coordinate 258,990 downwards.
GCATTATTAAAAGATTTATCGGCCACTCGGTCAGCCGTGATACCGGCTGCGCCCGAATATCGAAGTTCCATTAAGAGACGGAGGGGAAATTTCCTTTCAGACGCCTCAATTGAACGCCCTGAAAATTTTTCTTCTGTTTCGTTTTTGTTGGAGAATCAATGATTTATCGAAGAAACGATCATTAAGAAGGGAAACAATAATTTTTTTAAAATATTTTCCAATATTTCGTATAATTTTATTAAAAGTATAGAATGAAACGTAGGAACGAAGAAACGTGTAAAATCATAAATGCGCACAATGATTAAGTTAATTGAGAGAAAAACACATTGGAAATTTGTTTCGAATTAGATGTGGTGTCTTTGAAAGTGTGAAAATTCCAAATTGGTTACGAAGTTTACTTCTTAATTATTGTAAAGAGATGCAAATGAAATTTGTAAAATGACATCAAGCAGTGTTGAGAGCAAGCGTGCGTAAGAGCATGTTAATTCAGTTTCACGGTCGTCCTGGTAACGATGTGAAATTTGCGCAAACTCTTGGTGATGTAATGTTGAAGCTAGAGGTTCACAATGGCGTTAATTCGGTTTCGCGGTTGCCGTAGTAACGACGTGAAATTTGTGCAAACTTTTGCCCAACTAATTCGGGCCAACCTTCCATTTGCATACCGCGTGATCACTCCTAATTGACATAATAACATCGACCAAGAAATTGATGAATCTCGTGATAAACTTTCTTTTACAGAGTGACTTTCCAAGTTACTATATTAAATATCAGATTGATTTTATTATGATACCAATTTATTAATTACGTTTCGTGCACAATAATTATTAATCCACAATGGATCATTGAATTAAATTTTGAAAAGGGAATTTTACATATTATTCTCTTTGCTAGATTTTTCATTAATTAGAATAATTAGAAAAAAAAATATTTAAATTTGTTCGAAAAGCAGTAATTCTCTTTTTCTATTTTCTTTTTTTTAACTTTTCAAATCATTCAAATTTGAAATTAAATATTTCATCTAATGAAAAAATTCTATTCTAATTAATTCTTCATCTTATTTTTTTTTATCTCTTTTTTTTATAAAATTGAATGAAGTTTAAAGAAGAAATTTAAGTAAGCATTCTGTAGCGGCTTAGATTAGGGAGATATAGTTTCACGGTTAGAGGATGTGCCGTAAAAAAAACTGATATTCGAAAGTGTTATTACGACCGGCTATCACCTTACGTTTTCCTTGCGCTGTCAAAGCACTCAACCGTCCCTCAACTTACTTAGGAGCTATGCGATTAAGTGTTGACACTGTCATCGATCTGGCTCTTCGCAAATTCAACCTACGTCCCCGTCTCCAGTTTCACGAAGAAGAAGGCCTCGCCTCTCTCAATTTCAAGCCGTGTTAGGTTGTTCCAGTCACGACTCGATAAAGACGTCAAATTGTGTGCACTTCCTCCTTTCGTTTCATACTTGAGCAATGATCGAGTATTCCGCGGAAATTAAACGTCACTGAGTTCTTTCGTGAAAATAAATTACTGTCTATATTCTGGAAGAATTGGAAACTTTTAATAACAATCCACGAATAATTCTTTTTAAATCTCTCTCTCTTTTTTTTTTTAAATTTTAATCTTTATTCTTTATAATTTTTTATTCAAGTTAATTTGTATTTCATTTCTAAAAGTTATTATATGTTTCTATATTTTCATAGTTATTTCATCAAATATATATAGTATTTATTTATAACAATATTATATTTATAAAATTAAATGTTCAAAAAGAATATACATGATATAAAAATATCTAAATGAAAATACTCGTCACGATATTATTTAATAATTATAGTGAAAATGTGAATTTTGAATATTTAATTTAGTTATAATATAAAAGAATAGATGTAATATAACAATTTATGCCAATCCTTTGTCGACAAAAAAATCTCTTTCTGAGAAACCAATCCCCAAAATTTCAGCATCCTTTCATGTGGAATTTCTTTTGTAAGAGAGACTGATAAATCATTAAATTCGTAATTAAAAATTTTATTCTATCTCATACTACTTCAAAATTACATTTGAATATTGAAAATGAAGAAAGAAAGAAAAAAAATTTTTTCCGTCGTATTATAACTCGCGTATACTCGCCAAATTTAAAAAGCAGAAAATCATTGCAAAAAAATTCATCAACGTTCCATTCATTAAAAGGCGAAAGGAAAGGAAAAAAAAACGAATCGTGATCCATTGTAACCCATTGTAAAATATTAAATTTTACACGATTTTGGCGGACAAAATCCGCCATTCATCCATAAAAATTGATCGATCTCCCTTCGCGAAACAAATTTAATATTTTCCCTCGACGCGTCAATTAAACTTTTCCTCCCCTCCCCTCCCCTCCTCTGTCTGCACAGTACAGTAACGATATTGATGGTATCGCCGAGACGAACGACAGATTATTAGCGGATACACGCGAATTGACCGATGTCCCAGGTCGAGTAACACGATGTCTCGTTACCCGTATTACGCGTCGCAACAAGATAACCAGAAAATCGAGCGTTGTAAATCATGGCCGTGGATCGTGTCCTCCGTTGGCCAAGATAAAATGGCTACAACCGCCGGACCCAAAGGCCCGACGTTGTAAATCGCCCCTGCTTCGTGTTCCTTAGCCTTTTATTCCGTCGCGTGCTTCCTTTAATTAGATTCCACGCGTTGTATTTTTATTCGATGCGATACGAGGCGCGTTTCTTTTCGTGTTATGATTTTAGATTCTTCCCTTTTCTTGTTTATTTTTATAACGAAGCGTGTAATGACGAGAGGTTAAATTATATCCGCTAAAAATTATCGAAAAATTATTTTATGTATCGATGCTGATACCTTTCGTGATTTATAAAGTTGTATTTTAAGTAATTTCGTTTGATTTTGTTGATTTGGAAAATATTGTAATCTGATTTTTTCACACTTCAAGCTAAGTTAAAAATTGAACCAAAATTCAAACTTCCTTTTTTCTTATAATATTATAATTAAGTTAATAAGAATGGATCTAATGTTGTGCAAGATCCAAAGCCTCGTGCAAATTCAAAAATAAGGATAAAAAAATACCTGGAATAATTCCTGCGAAGCACATCCTCCACCATCCTCCATCATCCTACAAGGAACCCGTATTTGAATCAATTCGATCACATGCAACCCCTATCTTCGAACCAGCCAGTAGAAGAAGGGAAAGAATGGGGCGAAATAATGACGCGGTTAAGGATTGATCAGTGTCTCAGGGCGCGTAAACACGTAGTCTCGTTACGTAGTATCGCAATAGGCAAGGGGATGCAACAGCGTGTTACACCGATGCCCGCTAGGACAACATAGTAATCCCTGCTCCGTTGTCTTTTCCTTTGGCCGAGCATCGGGTTAGCGCTAACAAGATTGCTCGAAGGGATCGGGCATAATCTCCTCCTCCCTTCACCCGTCTGCTTCGCTTCCTCGTCTCTTTTGAGATTACATCTTGTACGTCGGGAACAGAATCCACTACTCCGTAGGAAGTCTCGAGGCCTCCTCGCCGTCCTTGCGCTGTTGCCCGCCGCTTTCCATCCTTCGCCCACGTTTACACGAAATCGTTCCCTCCCTCTTTTGTCCCCCTCGACGAAAAGTAATCGACTTTTAAGCACCGCCGCCTTTGCTGTAATTGCGGGAGAAGACAGTGAAAGAAGCGGCAGAAAGGGAGGAGGAGAAGGGTTGGGAGCGGAGGTGGAAAGGGAGGTTGGAAGGTTGGAAGTTTTTCTTCTTGTTTCGCGGGAACAACAGCTCGCGAGGACGCGTTTTAATTTGCAATTGATAGCAGGAAATTAAACGTCTTCCAGCTGGTGAACGTTCTGGTAATTGTTGGTGCATGGATTGTCTGTGGGGGATTGATGGATTTTTTTCACGATTCGAATTTGGATTGTATAATCGTCGAAGAAAATTGTTTGTGATGAATATGACGTTGCATAAATGTGTCAAACTTTTTATCTCTTGATATAATTGTTACTTGATTCGTTGGTTTATTTTTCATCAAAACAAATTTCCTTCATCCTTGTTATGACGATTATGGATGTATAAATTTATGAATCGTTTTTTCTTTTCTTAAAATCGAAACAAATTATTCGCCATTCTCGAATTTCTATGAGATTAGAAATTTCAACTTTTACGCAAACTCTTATTTCACATAATTAATTTCATAGTTGAAGGTTAGGGAATCGTCTTAAATCTAATTAGCCGGATTAAATAATCGATTCGGATCGGAGGATTGATAGATCGGCGAACGTGTTTGCAATTGAACGTTCGATCCGGCTTTTGGTTAATTACGAGTCGCGGCATCGTGACGAGCATCTGTTCGCGCATTCTTCGAGCGTGCTCAAAGGACACCCTTTTGACACCGTTGTTTGCGCTTGCCACGATTACGCGATTGAGATAGGGCACGTAGCTAGGGAACCCGGCATCGACAGTGAATATTCATTCGTTCGTATCAGATTTGAGGCGGCAGAACTGTGGCTCGGCAAAAGAGAAACTCGAGAGAAGCTCGAGGAAAGGAGACCAACTTCTGCGTGTCTGGTGAATTGCAAAGACACTTTCGGAGTTTCGAATATTCTGAGTAATGGAGTCAGATTGAATATGTAAAAATGAATCGATAGATTTTTGTTAAAATTTTTGCGAAATTTGTTTAATAGGAAACTGACAGCATTTCTTATGTTCTTGATAAAAATCACTCCTTTTTATCTTTTTTCTTTTTTTTTTTTTTTTTTTTTGATATTATTACATGGATTCGCGTTGGTAGAAATGGACGAAAGAGATAGTATTGCAGATTATTGAATAAAGTAAGAAATTTTATTACTTTATATTACAAATATACTTGTTAAAAGTATCGTGATCATAACTGACACATGATTATCGGATATTTGTGAAAATATGATATTATGTTCTTCTAACAATAAGATTCCTGTTACACAGAATCAGTAATTACAAGAGACAATAGAATCGATACCGTTATTGGATCACTAAAGCTATAAGGTTACAAGTATTACAACATCAATACTGTAACGTGATCATCACTATCACAGCTTTGTCGAACCGCAAACCTGTAGTATAATCGTAATCTTTCGATGAATGTATCAGTTTCGATATTTATTCAAACGTAATTCTCGAAATAAATTATTTGATACATTAAAATAAATTATTCTGCTCTAACATATATTTCAATATTAAAAGTTTTAACATTATATATTTATATATGGATATGAATAAAAATAACAGAGGACAAATTGACAAATGCAATGAATTTTAAAATTTCGAATTTTATTTCATTGAAAACATTCGTACACGTTTGATCCACCCAGAAACTTAATTAATCAACCGAGCTAACCTATAATCATTTAAAATCTAATGAAATCTAATTTAACACGGAAGGAGAGAAAATGGAATCGATCAATTCTCTATTTCAGTAGTTCAACTAACAAAGCACCTATGTTACGATTCCGGCATAGCTGTTAGATGATCATTGGACCAAAATTATCACCCGTGGATACCCGTCATTGTACAATCAGCATCGTTCCCGCAATACCAAAGCCACCAGCATCACCTAATCCAGCGCAAGACAAATCAATACGACCGCGCGTTTCACCGGGTAGAAACCGCATTTGCATACAATGTCGAACGTTACAAATGACTACAAGCCGGGGCGAGTCGCCGCCAACTTTTCCCGATACGCGTCCATTCCCCTCCCCCTTTGGCCCTTTCAGAGTTCAGGCGAGAACCCGCCTTTTTTTTCCACGATTCACACGCTCTCAACGTTTCGTTTCCAGCTAAGCGAGCAACCACTCCGCGTAAACGTTACTCGGCTCGCCTCGTGAAATTTTCTCTAACTGCCGCTCGTAAGGAGGAGCTACTTTTCAAAAGTCGGATATGCAAATCTTTAAACGTTCGTACAACGTTGCGCAAAAGTGGAAGGAAGCGTGCATGTGCGTGTATGTGATTTTGTGAATTAAGATAGAAACGATGGAAATGACAAACGAGGTATATTTTAAAAGTGTATATATTTTCAACGAAGAGTAATAAGAAAGAATCATATGAACTTGTTATTTGATTAATCTTGCATAATATTGTTATAATTATGATTTTTGTCTTAATAGAATTATGTTATGAATTTTTGTCGATGGGAAAGAAATGATATTTGTGACTACAAAATAAAAGAAAAAGAAGTATATGGTAATGTTAAGATTAGTTATATTTAGATTTTGTTTTTTAATACTTGTAAGTAATATAAAATAATATGTATAGTATTACAATGCAGAAAACGAGTTTGGTTTAAATTACAACAAGAATGCATAAGAATATCACATCAAAATGTCAAATTGAAAGTTCATTATTTGGAGAATTATATAAGATTATTAGTAATTGAATAATTATTTATTAAAATAATAGCAACGTGATTAGATTTTTGCAAAGTATTCTATAGAAGAGATTGAATAAAGTAACTCGAGAAACTTGTTGTCATTGTTTCATGCATTCCACGTTGTGTATTCAACAAACTGGTTGCAGAAGTAGATAGGATAGTGTTTGAAAAATGACGATAGCTATTTGTTGAGTCTTTGATTCGGAGTCAAGAATCAGCTTACATGATTGATCACTGAACCGGTTCGTTTGTATTTGAATGGTTGGAGAAATCTCATTATCGAAGTCAAAAAGGAAGATGGCAAGTCTAAGACAGAGTTCATTGTTAGCTATACATTTCAAAGCTAGTTACTCACCTTAAAATATTTCTAAAGAGAAATGAACGATTAACAAAATCTTATTTTCAATCTTTAAAATTTAGATAAAAATTCAAGTACTGGAATTTTAACATCTTTCCTAAAATTTTTATTAATTTTATGTGTACTTTAGATGTATATAAAATAGATCTAAAAGATCAAAAATGACAACACATGTCAAAATCAATATCATTCTATATTAAAAATATATCAACAAAACTGCATTAAAAACATGAAATATTAAATAATCTCATCAAAAATACAAATTTAAAAAATTTTAATAAAATATTCAATATATAAAGATCATCCTTAAAATTCTCCAAGAGTTGAAAATCTCAAAGCTAAAACGAAACAAAAAAAAAAAAAAGAAATTAACATCTTACATCTAAAAATTCTGCGTTTCCACCTCTCTATTTTTCACCATGCACAAATTAAAATCCCTGAAGAGACCATCCAGAGCACACTCATTTCTCTCTACCATGTTTTTCACTCCACGCAACGAGTGCTCGCATATCCAAAGCGTTGGTTACGCTCCTTTCCTTTGGTATCCTCACCTTCGATATTCATGTGTTCCCATATTTTTTAAACGACACGATCCCCCCCTACTCTCATTAATAACAACAGTTTCCTTAAAAAGAGGTTTCCTTAGACGGTTGTACATCGCGTGCCCGCGTGTCCGTTGCGTGTACGCGCGGTTCACACGCGTTCTCGCGTGTACCTACGTTCAGAATGGATGTACACGGCCGCGTATTCACACGCGCAATTTGCAGTAACTCCGCAAACCTGGCCATATATATGCGCGTAAACCGCATTTACATACGTGTAGCCGGTGTTTCACGCGGCCAATTGCGCACGTGTACACTTACATAATAACCATGTACGGAAATCTCTTTTTCTTAGTAGCTTAACGACGAACAAACTTGTACCGATTTACCCTGAGCCTTTTTTTCTTAAACGACGAATTTTCTCGTATTTTTTTAATGTAATGGTGGTGAGAAGAAAGAGGTATTTGAGGAGATGTTTATAGTCAGCGAGATTTTAATGGAAGCATCTTGAGATGCATAATTTTGTGGAAATTTTTATGTTAGATTTTGGATGTAGTATATATTTGATTATTTGTGAAATTAATTAGTTTATGGTAATTTAACTTTGAATAAAATTTTTAAGAAGATAAAATGAAGTTTTAATAAAAATTATATCTTTTATAAAATCTTGAAGATGTAAGATGAGAGAAAATTATATTTTGGATTATTGTTGTCTAGTAAACTGTATAGAATATAGCATCCTCTAAAATTAATATAAAATTCAAATTACTATTCCATATCTTTTAGAATCAACTCAAATAAAGTGAATTTTTCTAAAATATATATATACAGCATCAATAAAAATTTCTAAATTGATCCAATGAATATTTACAATTTTTTTATAAAATTGCAGGAAAAATCAAATCGATATTTTCTTTTAAACTACGAGCATGATTATTTTCTTATACACCAAATCGAAAAGGTATTCCCGATTATCCAAGATCGATCACTCTGGATACACTTCAAAATGCAATCGCGTATATCTGGAAAATAGGTCCCGTGGACGCGAGATCTGCGATGGAAACCGGTCTTAACCGATACCAGCGTGTGCTGTTTCTCACGTGCGTCCAAGAGCTGTTCACTTTACCTCCGGTTCAGGTTGGACAGCCGCAAACCGCACGCGCTTCTTGTTTTACGCTGCTTCTTCCCGGGACTGGCCAGCTTTCCGCCTGTACCCGCTCTATTTATCGGCACTATCGTTATTCTCTTTTGTCTGGGGGACCCGGTCCATCGGGATCGCTATAGAATTGGACCTGAATTCCGCTAAGCTACCACCATTCCAACCCGTGATGGACTGGTTTCGACTACTGGGCTTTTAGCTTCGGAATAGGGCGTTACTTTCTTTCCTCGATAAAAGGAATGACGCGGTTTCGAAACCGTTGAAAGCTTTTGAAATTAATGCGATTCGTGTTTTAGTAATCTGTGTAATCTAGTTTTCCGTCTTATCCATTTTGTCGAAGAATTTTTTTAGTAAATCAGATATGAAATGAAATCTTCTCGAAAATTGAATCTAATGGATTCTTCTTAGATAAACATAATTCTGTTGTGTTCTGTTTGTAATTCATCTTCAAGAAAAAATTTATCGTATCACTTAATTTTGAAAAATGTAAATAATTTTTGGCGATATAGATAAAAAGAAATTTAAATACAAGGGTTATATGCAACACAAAATATTTGTTCATTCATTAAATGTTACAACGTATCATTCTAACGATATTATCATACAACTTGAAGAAAGATCGATGCTACCAGAAAAATGAAATAAATGTAATTAAAATTTCACTCGAAAAGAACTCGACGTCAAAACTTACCTTCAATATCGAGACCGCGCGCTGCTTCCCTTCCCCAAATGTTTCGTCCACGTTTGAACTTTGATACACCTGAGCACACATTGTAAAACAAAAGTTCTCCAACAAGCGACGACGGTACCGGTCTCTTTATGAAAACGGTACATTGGAAATTCAAACTACGCCCAAGATAAATTTAACCCCCCCTCTCTTCCCTCCTTTCGTGGTACGTTGCCCGACACTCGACCACGAACGATCGTCACAGGGGTAAGCGACGGTCGCAAAGTGGAAGACAGATGTTTGACCCGTGAAAAGTCCTTTTTCTGGGAAATTACAGCGGCGTTCAGAAGTAGTAACTTGTTACCGGAGAACCGGTAATTACCAACGGTGGAACCGCTATCGAGCCCAGGCTCTGTGGAACCTCTTTGGTTTACCTTTCCTTTTGAAATTCTCTCCCCCTTCGCGGGCCGCTACGTTTTTACCGCTTACTGTGTTTACCCCGTGCTCGCTAAACGCCGGTTAACCGTGGAGGACCTTTCATCGAGATTTCCTTTGCGGCCCGTTTCAATTTTCATATGGCTTTTCACTCGCGTTTTTTTTTTTCTCTCGAGTCAAAGCTTGCTTCGAGAACAATCTCCAGTGACGCTCCTGTTTCGCTCCACCAGGTATCTTTATCGCGGGGTTTTAATGCGAACCGTTACTCAAACTAACGTATTAATTATTGGCGTAGGGAGTAAAGAAGGGTTAGTTGAAAAAAAGCGTTTGATTAAGTGTAAAATACTCGTGTAAGTATATAAAAAAAAATAATTAATGAAAATACAAACTAAAATAAATTTTCATTATGGATAATATTTGAATTAGGATTTTATTGACAATTATAATTTCATCGCGTTTTTGTCACAACAATTCTTAAAATATTATTAAGAATTTCATTTGTATAAAAATAAAATTTTAAATGAAAGAATTGTATTCTCTTTCGATTTATTTTTTGTCTCTGTCTAATCCTTTGAAAGATTAACGAATATTTCTTCAAAATCGATTAATTTAATCCAGAAATTAAATTATTTCCCAATATTCCCACGGCATTCTCTTGATTTCACTGAAATCGAAAGGCTCCATCTTGATACGTGATCCAAAACCTTATCCGCAAGGTCAAACAATTACGCCATTTCCTCCCTCCGCCCCACATTTATCTACCCGATTCCGACATGATCGGCGTTATAATCAAGTGGACCTTCCGTTTGATTAAATCCGCAGTCGATTAAATAACGGCGAATTTCCACGATATATATATATATTTCATACATCCTTGTCGGTTTCACCCTTTTCCTCGTCGAGCCTTTGGCCGCTAATGTCTAACTTCCTCCCTCGGTTTTTCCCGAATTCAGTTCCCGTACCCTGGACACGTTCTATTGGCAATTTCGATCCCGAACGCCCGGCGAATGCCAACAGTGCGCCTTATCCGTCTACTTGGGCCGCGTTATCAGCGTAAATCCGTTTACAAGCTTACGGAAGCGTATATCCGCGCGTACACCCCCCCGGAAACCGGACCTCGAACCCTTGTATTGAACCCGATCGTATTAATTCCGATGGCCTCCAGTTTGTTGCAGCAAAATTGGACGATTTGATCGAATATTTATTTTTCAAAATTGTTTCCGATTTATTTAAATACACATATTTTAGATATTATATTATAGCGATGGATAATTTTTACGGTGCAAAGTTTGTTTCTTTTTATTACGAATGCTTGTTGAAAATTTATTGATGATTTTCTCAAACTGATTTTTGAATGCATATTTAATGCTGTAAATTAGATAATGGAATTTTTGAGATATTTCCTGTTTATTGCATGAATATTTCTTGACAATAGTCAGAAAGCGACTGGAAATGGCATTAGAAATTCAGAAAATTTTTTCGAAATTTTATTAAAAAGGAAATTTGAAAGAATCCTCGAAGAAGTTCTCAATGTAATATTGGAGACGAGAATATTCGAGGCGTGGTAAGTCGAACGTTAAATGAATCCCTTGCTGATTAATCGCAAGCTTAGTCAGGTGCCATTTGTTACCATTCCCAACCAGGAAAATAATACGGGGCGTGTAACACCTGGTCGCTAACTGTAACTTTGAAATGGCCGCCCTTTTGCCCATTGCTACAATTATATAATTCCGAATTCGATATCTGGTATCCATTATATCCGTACCGGAAAACTCTGTTAATTGAAATTTTCAAACAGAAAAGTTTCAAACGTTTCCCTGATATATCGCCAAAAGTAAATTGCTCCTCCTTTATCTCTTCGTAATTATTTTTCTTTAATGAATTTTTTACAGCATTTTATTTTATTTTGACAATTCGAAATAAAATTCTTAGAAAAAATTCCGAATACTGTGTTACAATTGAAGAAAAATTTTACAATTTCGTATAACATATACAATATATCTTCATTTCAAAAATATGAAAAGCACGAAGCTAAAGTAATATTATAAATTAAGTGCATCTCAGTTTCCATTTCTTTTAAAATATTTTAAACGATGAAATTAAATTATAAATAGAATTATATCTTTTAGTATCATCGATGCTCGAAATTTTAATCTTTTTCTTTTTTTTTAAACATCGTTTCCCTTTTTATCATTTTAATAAAATGTGATCTCAACTCGAAGAGAGAAGCCTATAACTATGTCAAATTAGCTTTTTCTCCGTCAAAAACCCGTCATGGCATGGGTCAAATATGAGTCGTCGTCGACATTGGGGGAATGAAAGTATTTTCACTACCGTGGGGAGGAGGGGGTGAGAAGGGGTGCAAAACGATCTACCAGAAACAGGATTAATTATACCCAACAATTTTAATTCCGGGAAATACAGATCGCGAATTACCTCTGGATTGCTATGTGGAATAACTTCTGTCTGGTCTTCTTCCATGCGAAATAAAAATCTTGCCGTTCATTAAAATTTTTTCATTAGAAATATTGCTTTTATCGTTGCAGAGATAGGTAATTTGATAAATAATATATAACTTTCTCAATCTCAATAATTGAATATAAAGCGTGAAAAATCAAATTAATGTATCGCAACAGAATTGTACATAATTTATATTCAAGTTTCTTAATTTTCTTTTACTTGATTCTTTTTATTTATTTTTTAAAAAAATGGTAATTAATAAAATTCCCATTGATTCTATTTATTTCCATTTGAATTGGCTAAGTAGATATTTCCATTCAGTTTTTGCTTCTTCCTGTCAATTATTTTTAAATGTCATTCGTCCATTTTCGTTATTTACGCCAAGCGAGGTCGCGAGAGTAAAATTAGTTTCAATTCGAATATCTCTTTTATTATTTCTTCAGATTATCCTCGATAATTTTAAAATTATAAATGACGTTTTTCTGGCGTTTAATGAAAGAGTGTTAATTCTGCAACTTTTGATTCTTCCAAATGCCAAAGTTATTAACTTTCCATAGAGTTTATGGCACGATTTTCCAAGTTTAAACTCATAAGAAAGTTACTCGAGTATTTTGATGATTTACGACATCAAATAAAGAAGTTTTAAGTTTTTTATAGCGCACTTTAATTCAACATATAATATTATATTAAGTAATCATAAAATATTATTATACTTAATATTAAAATATATTATATTTAATAATTTATCCGTTACAATAAAATTTAATTTAAAAATTGACTTGTTCCGAACATTTAACTTCTCTTTTATAAGAGATAAATATGTATATAAGAAATGATAAATATAGGAAGTATACGATATGACGTTAAGAGATAAATATGTTTTTGATAAAAGAGACAATTATAACTTTTGCTTCCAGAAATATAAAAAGATTTTCCATATATTTTTTTTAACTTTTTTATTATTATTTTTTTAATATTCTTCTTACATGTAGCATAAAATATTAATTACTTATAAATAACTATTAATAATTATTATAATTATTATTAATAATTCATAATATCGAAACTATGAAAGCTTTTATTTTTTTTATTCAAAAGATACAATTACCATAACCATCGACTTCATTCAAACCTCCTCTTAAACCCCATTTCAAAACCCTATTCATCCTCACAAGCATTCTCAAATATCCAAACATTCATCTTATCATCAAATGAGACGGATATTTCCGTAACAATAAAACTCTCTCTTTCCACCCTGTTCCAAGAACCTGAAGAATAGATTAATTCTTGTGGGAACGAACGATGTAATCCATACCCCATCCCGCCTCGAAAGATCTCCACACCGTAAAAACAACATTAGAAAAGATCTCGAAATATTCAAAATAAAAAGAAGAAAAACATCAAGAAATAAGAATAAATCATAACGTGATGAATAATTGCTTTTTACGCAATCAGTCAACATATATATTCCTTATTTAATCGCACCAATTAATATTTAAAATTAGAAAAAAAAAGAAGCATATAAATCAAAAAATGACTGGAATAATTGGACATTATTCCTACAACCAAAATGCACATCGTTGTACCGATTTCATCGTAGAGAAATATCTTTTTAGCTTTCTGGTTCGACAGCGAATAGTCGTCTGGGGAGAGGGTTGCGTGGGCGGGCGAATTTTGGTCAGGGAGCTCGTAAGCAACCCCATGAATCGTACGTGCCTCGTTGGGACGTTGGCTTCTCCGTTGTCAACGTGTATCAACGCCCTCGTGAGCGTGCGTGTCTACACGTATACAGCCTGTTCCACAATATGTGGGTGGGTTGTAGCACCGGTGGACAACGAGGAAATGCGTTCCGGTTTATATGGATACGAAGTGCAGCCGGTTTAACCGTTTCTTGGAATGTTTGTCGCGAAAACATTGTTTTGTTGTGACGAAAATTTTCGAAGGATTCTTCTTCTTTTAATATTGATTTAACACTTCCATGCCGTTGGATGAATTATTTTGTGGAGGAAATGAAGATTTGCGATCTATCGATAATTAAATATCATTTTTTGATAATGTAAAATGATGTAAGAATATTTTTCGTTAATAATGGAATTTGTAAATATAATTTTTCTTGATTCATAAATTTAATAAATAGAAAAGATGCATATGAATATCAAATTTTAATGATATAAAATAATAATACATTATAAATCAGAAATATATTAATTAAAAAACAATTCGCAAAACAAAATTCTACGAGCTTAAAAATAAGCAATCAAGTATTATGAAACAACCTATATGCAACAAAATCTCCACTTTTCTCCACGCCCTGAAAATCTCTTGTCACGAAAACACTTTAGTAGTTCCCCAGAGCATCATTCGGCCCTGCTCTCCTCTTCACGATCGTCTACATTGCTGGCCATTTTCGCCACAAATTGTTGCGCCACTGTTCGTCGCGTTATTATTAAGCTCGCGACAAAGGGACCTGGATAAATCTTGATAACATTGGTCGGATCCTCGTGCAATTCTTCCGCGGGAGTATCCGCGTTCTGATTCATGGCTGACGAGAGTTTCATTGCTCTCCAAGGATTTGGGCCACTATTTTAAAATTATCGAGGAAAAACTCTCTTACGAGAGATCTATGGATCTGACGACATATTTGATTCGTGAGTTCAGTCATGATTTGGCGTTCGTTGGAGATGGGATTATATTAATGCAAGTTTGATTGAGAACCATTTTGAATTGGGTTCAATAACGATAACGAATGGTGACTCGTTGTTTCCTAAAAACAGGAACTTGTCGGATAAGAATTGATAGCCGGAATGTGTATTTTATTGTCTCTTTTGTAGGAGATTGTCAGTGATGATTCATTACTTTGTTTCATTCGTTAGCTATGAATAATGGAATTTCTTTTTCTTTTTCGCGATATATGCTAAAAATAATTTATATTAAATATCTGTAAGAAAAGATTTAATGTTAATTTTGTGTTAAATTATTACAACGATTATTATTTCAACGGTGGAAAGCAAAAATTTATTCAAATAACTGTCAGAAAATATAACGCAAATTATAATTTAGCTTAGGATTAAGAAAATGTAGATATCATCTACTAAGTTCAACTTCGCGTTCATATTTATTCTATGCAATATATTTTATCCATCCCATTCTGCAACGGTAACCTTTATCTACCAACAACCTACTTACAATTGATATCAACTTCCAGCCAGATATTCCGCACAAAAGTTCCACTGTTCCTTTCATTAAAATAAATCAAAACCATTCTTTACTCTCCAAACAATTGTTCCGTTGCACACACTTGTGTTCCCTTCCTTCCTTTTTTTCTTCCTTCCTTCCTTCCACCCTTAACATCTCCGCCAAGATATCCTTAAAACTTTCACGCTTAAACAAGAAGAAGGCCACAAATTCCATTGAAAAACAAGCGAACAAATTCCAACTCTTCCAAACAAACCAATCCAAACTTTTCCAAACCGTATAACAACGAAATTCCAATGACAGAAATTTTCAATCGCGAAACAATTTTGATCAAATGTGGATGCTCATGTATCACGGTATGCATCTCGTCCACCGAGTTGACAACAGGAATATACGGCTCGTATGATCTCGTTGCAGCGTGAAGAGAGGGGCACGGGACGCGAACCAATTACGATGTATTCAACTGTGGAAGGGCTAAAATTCCGGTCGAGTGGTTCTTGAACCTCATCCGCAGATGCGGATAATCGTGTAATCCAGCGCGAACGTGCACGAGTGGCTGCGACGACCTCCTCGGATTGAGCCACCTAAAACGTTACTGTGCCGCCTTCGTAGACGCGGTCCGCTTGTCAAGGGCACAGTTGCCAGCGGTTACAAGGGGCAAATATGAGGGTATAAACGTTTGCGGTGTCTCGAGACGCGGCTCTAGACTGTGTGTGAAGATCGGTGTTACGGTTTTAACCTCTTGAAATGGGCGATTCTCTGGATTTGGCACGGCCAGAATCATGGAGAAAATTTGTGTTAGAATCGTTTGTCATCACGTTTCTTCGAGAATACGATCGTTTGGACGCGTTTGATAAGGTTTAATCCTTTGCGCTCCAACGGTGATTCTTCAGGCATTATGAATGAGTTAATGCCGTAACTCGAGCGGTGATTCTTCAACATCACTTGAATTAATGCGGCAACTTCAATAAGGCAACAATATTTATTTATATTTGATTTTTGTAGAATATCGCTTCATAAATTCCTAAGTTCTTTATGTGGTAATCTTATGAGATGTAGAATAATATATTGTCAAAAGATTTTTTATTTCAAATTAGACCATGATTACGGGTCGGACTTCATCTTTGACGTTAGTCCGAGTTTGATAGTTGTGGAAATAGAAATATTATTTTCAAAGTTTTTGAGTTTTGTAAAGCATAGAATACGGTAATGAAATTAATTCAAGTGAAGAGTTTGATTTTTCGTTATTGAATGACGAAATTATTTCTATTCATAGAAAAATCAATGATGAAGATGAAGATGAAATAAGAAATATAAAAAGGCGAAAAATAAAAGTAATAGATAATAAATGTAAGAGCAATACTTCAATTGAAGATATCAGTAGAAGATATAGAAAATTCTAATGGATAACAGAATGCACAGAATCGGAAGATATATTTATACAATACGAATACAATTTATACCCGGCGAAAAATCTGCAGGACTGCGTGTATCTTCGAATATAAATGAATCATTAGATTTTTTAAAACTATTTTTTACTGATGAATTTATTAATAGTACACGAAATAAATAATTATGTAATAAAAAAAAGTTAGAAGGAAAAATACCATTGCCCTACTTGTCTTGACAAACTGAGGATTTTGATAATTCGTAAAATATTATATAAAACAATATTGACTTTAATATTCAATAAAATATTTTCTTTCTTTACATGTAAAAATACATAAAATATCAAAAATATAAAAGCGTTAATTTGTGTGTGAAATCATTTTAAGTTAGTTGTAAGAAAACACTGAATCTAATGTGTGAGTCGTCTGGAGTTGCTGATTCGATCGAGCGAAAAAGATTAAATGAGCGATATTCATTTGTATATATCATTGTTTAATTTGGAAAAATTTAAGAAAATGAATTATTAAGATTCTTGAGGAGAGGTTATTGTTTGATAAAATTTGAAAAAATGCGTGTTATCTGTCTATTTTGATTTGTATGGTAAGATTTTGAAAAGTGAATGTTAGAATTGTTGAAGAATACTTCTATAAAAAGAATATCTTTATAAAAAGGTTTGGATAATTCTGTATTAAGTGTATTGGAAGATTTACTCTTTGAAAGAATGATTGTTTCGTATGTTAAGGCTTGAGAAAATCTTTCGCTCTTTCAACTTTGTAGACTATATAAACCATGACTTTTTGAAATTTTCTCCAGTTCCATCATCCCACGTCAGAAATTTCTAATTCATTTCTGAACCCTTACATCTATCTCTCGCGTATTACAAGAATACAGGGATCCTTGGAGGAAATTACTGGAGGAAGAAGAAGAATTTTCAGAGTGACAAGAAATTCTTTCCCAGCAGACTTAGCTCACCGTCTCGGAAAGCAACCAAGACATTTAGCTGGGTTGTCCCGTATAATGCACCTCAGACCCAGGAATAATCTTTTTCCATGTATCCGTGACTTCTAGCGGGGCTGTCAGCCTATCTGTCGCACACCATCCTCCCGACACGTATGTAAATGACGCAAATACGCCACGCATGCTGCTTCCGGCGATCGAGGCTCTGTATTACTGGCTCTTCTCTAAGTAGATTTTCAGCCAAGAATCTCCATCTATTATTATATAGATTTATTCTATAAAGAGACTTATCATCGTATAGTGACATTTGGAAATTTGTTCTTTCTCTAGTTAAATAAATCTATAGAATTTCGACGATGAAAAATAATTTGTTATTTCATTAATGTTATTAAAATTAAAAAAAAGGAACTTTAAATCTGTAAGAATGTTTTGTGTGAAAATATTTTAATGTGAAATATATTGGCTAATGTTGGTTCAATTAGGACATTACTTAAGAAAGAACAAAGTTACTCAATTATTAAAATTCTGCTTTTTTAAACTTTGAAATTTTGTTTCCCAATCAATAGTGATTTCGGTATAATCACTATTCAGCGAAATGTAAATCGAGTTTAACGGAATAACGTAGCCAGATGAAACAGTTGTTTCGGAGTTTATAAGAGCTTTAACGCTCGACGGAATACCGGTAGATTAATTTATATGCTAAAGTTATTTATTACGTTATGAATGTTTTGGGGAGATTCGTTGAACTAAATGATTTGTAGCGTATTATACGGTCGAGAGTTTATATGGTCAAATTTATTCGAAACTGTATATATATATATATACAAAGCTCGAATCTATCTATTTAAATTGTAGTTAAATTAAGTTGTGTTTATGAAATGAAATTTAATGAAATTTATAACATAAAACAAAATTTAGATATAGAATATGATAAATGTACAAATGTACAAATTGTTAGATTTTATTAATTTAAATAATTTAATAAAGGTATCGATTATCGGGTTAAAATAAGAAATGACATAAACTAAAAAAAAAAAAAATGTTTCAATTTCGAGATTCGATTATTCAAACAAAAATAAACCTTTCCATTCCCGTTAGAATAAAAATGAATCGATAGCAATTGTCATGAGATAACCTCTGCTCGAGCCCCCCAATCAAATCATCGAAATAAACACATAAAAATCATCAATTAATCCGTTCAAACCGCAAACAACAAGAGCTCTGTTCCGCGAAACCGTTTTAACGGAAAATTTTCACGAATTTTTCATCAATTTTCGGCAGACTCTCGTTTCCACGAGAGAGAGAGAGAGAGAGAAAAAAAAGGAAAAAAGAAAAAAGTATCGAAAACCGGGATGAATATTAAGCCATAAAATTGATCGTTGATTAAATCAACATTGAGGTTTAATTTTCGCGATTTTATTCGAAATTTCGCCCCATTGCTATTTCGCAAAATTCACGGCCCGGAACGTTAAACGGGGACCAAAGTTTTACCATTTTTTTTTTTATCGCAATTAATTAACCAGCGTGGTATCGTAGTTACCGCGTGCACGGCAATGATAGAATTGTCCAATATGGCGGGCGTATGCGTGGCTTTAAGCCAGATTTGAATGGTGACCTATCGTAAACGTTAATTTGATACTGAGCCACGGTTTAGCCCTATCAGTAGCGAACAGACGACAATAACGACGCTTTGTAATGTTTCCCATTGTAACGGCTCCTATCCTCGGGAGAAGACGAAACACCAAGCTCTCGCCAACCTATTTCGCTGGCAACGAAGAATTTCCTTATTATTGTTTCCGCTTTAATTCAGACGCTTGGTTCACGTTTCGTGAATTTCAGATAATACGAATCTTTCCTTCTATATCTGACACGGAATTTATCTAATCCCGTTGTGGAAATGAATTTCTTCGTGATTTGTTTTGGAAAGAAAATAAAATCATTTGGGTAATATTTGGAAACGAAAATAATATCCAGAATTTAATTTTCAAATATATTATTCAAAGATTTTTTAAATTTGTAATAGATATTCAGATTTGAATATTATGATGGAATCCTTAGAATTCGCGCAAGTTGTTGGAAAGAAGTCAAGATCTTAAATCGAAGAATCCTTCGAAGATTATTAAGCTCATACTATTTAGACAAGTAATCAATCACAGATAATCTATAAGTTAAAATATCACTCGTACACTTTAAAAATAACGTATATCCATCACTTTCTATCGTGGTACATGATTTCTTTCGAAAATTTCCCCGCGATTAATGACCGATCACCGGAGAAATTCGAATAATTTATACTTCGAGCTTCGTGCACAGCTTTATATTTCACGTCTGGTTAATCCGCGTTGAAGGATCGTTGGAATCCAGCGACTTGTACCAGTAACTTTTCCCCTGTAATTATTTTCAAGAGTATCATTTGTCATCGTTCTACTTTCGGAAACTGTATTCGTATAAGATCCGTTGGAAGTTGCTCGTCTAATGACCGGCAACCGCTTCGTCATCTTTTCCCCGTTAAATAGTCTAATATATCCACGAAAATTGCACTCTCAGCACTTAGAGGGAATTGCAGTAGTTGGTAGTTCGTGTCAGAGATTCGTCAAGTGCCTTTAATCTTGCTTTGTAGTACCCACTCTCCCCGTTGTCGCAAGAAACTGTTGCTAAAACATGTTTCGAGTTGTTAAAGTGCTACTCTCATTCTAGCTCGTAATTTCTACTTGTCGTAATATTTACCATAATATTTCCCGTTTATTTGAATTTTTCCGGCGAAACGATTCAATTTTAACCTTCGAAAAAAATAATTTCAATTCTTCGCGCAACTATCCTGTTCTTAAATTTTTCTATTTTTCGTCGGAGAAAATGTTGGTTATTTCGTAAACTCCACGAGTTCATTTCTCTTACAAATACTCTTACTTTCCATTTCGTATTTTAATTTTATCCGTCTCTTATTTTCTATAATAAACTGAACGAAACGAGGAAAAAAAAATAAGAAATCCAAGAGCGAGATCATCGCTTCGACGTTTTCACATCGCGACAAAAAGAAAAAATCGCAAGTAAAAAAAAAAAAAAAGAAAAGAAAAAAAATCGAAATCAAAACATCCATCTCTATCTTTTCCTTGGATATTTACCTTCGATCCACATTCCGCCACGCTCTCCACGAGCCAAGTCTCTTCCCAACGCTATTGCAGTGCAACGCTCTATTCTCTTCCCTCCACCACCCTCACCCCCGGAACCCTCGATCGCGCATTATTCATCGACGCGTTTTTCAATCCCGTGGTACACGTCGAGGAATCCTCGTGAACGCGTCCGCGACGTGGAGAGCCTCGTTCGAGATAAATCGAGAGACGAGCTCTCGTTGGAAGCCAGATAAGCTTGTGCCGTTGCACGTGTGTTACGTGACATCGTCTTGCACGATTGATTCTTTTTCCCCCTCTCTTTCCATCCACGCTAGCCTCGCGTGGGTGAACTCTCTCTCTCTCTCTCTCTCTCTTTCTCCCTCCTCTCACGAAAATGGATTTAATATTTCCATTCGCGGCGCGGATCGATATAAATGCAAATTAGGGCTCGCGCGATTCCTGGACGGAGGTGGTTGGTTGGTTGTGAGAGGAGAGAAGAAGAAACGATTGGTCGATGAGCCGAGACCGATTTTCAATCGGCTACGTTACGCCGACAACGGGATTATGATCGAACGTGGATCCGTCCCTGGGCGAGTGGATTAATGGATTTCGAGGGAAGGGAGGAGGGATTGGAGGAAAAGTAGTTAGATCGAACGGGATTTCGATTTCGTTGTTAAGCTTTCGTTGGATCTTTCGAGGATTGGCGAAGATAAGGGAGAGCAGAGATCTTTTAGCCTTTTTAACATTCGTGATACTACGGGGGTTCGAATTTTTCATATCTTTAATGGTTAATATCTGTCTTTCTAAAATATTCTATAAGGTATAATTCGTGGGATTCGAATACATAATGAATGATGTTTTAAAATATCATTTATAAACGATCTGGATCTTTAAATCCGAAAGGAATACGTGTTATAAATCTGTTTATTTAGAAAGAGTTAGATTTGCATGCATTCCTACTTTTCAATCAAGTATTATCTTACCGCGTTCTACATACATATCATTTCCATAATATCAAATTTTTTTACGATCATATGAAGAAATATACATAGAATCCAGTTAATTAACATGTAAATGTTGCTATAAATACAGTGGTTCGTGTGAATATTTTACGCGAGAAATTCGACTAACCTACAATTTCCGATTTTAATGAAAGTTCGTTCGTTTACAACGTAATAAAGTACACGTTTTATCTTGCGCTGCTACAACGAGAGCACAAACTGAAACTTCGATCGTTGATTTTAATAATGATATTTCTACAAAAAGAAAAAAGAAATTATTCCGTATTAAAGATAAAGAATTACTATTTTCAAATACTTTCACCCGTACTTTTTGTTCAACTACGATTCATAGGTTTTCCAAAAATCGCAAGAGGCGAGTCTTCCACTTCCGGAACACCTTTTTCTTTCCTTTCTCTTTCGCCACTACTCGAACGAGCCATTTCCCAAAGCAAAATTTCAATTTAACAGTGGTTGTCGTCGAAAAGAAGAGAAAAAAAATGAGAAAAAAAAAATAAAATGATAAAACTTATAGAGAGTATGGAATAGAACGAAAGGGAAGGTAAATGTGGCGCGGCGAAGTTATCGGCAGACGGTAATTAAATCGCGAGTGGAGGCTGGCTTGTTCCGCGAAACGTCGAATTAAATTAATCGCACCGATGCCGCGTTCTTCGATAAATTCGTGTACGCCGGCCAATCGAATTAATTCTGTCGCGTGCACGCAGACTTGAAACGAAATGAGCCACGAAGTTGCGCAACCAGTTACACACAGATACGTCTCGTTTGCATTATTAATTGTCGGACCCATTGTCCGTGGATATACGATGACACGATGTTGCACGTGCTTGTCACGACGCGTTTTCGTTAATTCGAAAGAACCGGAATGATTGATCGATGGGATTTTGGGATGATACTGAAGAACGACTTGAATAGAGCGTTATAAAATAGAGAAGGAAACGAAACGTGTTATTAAATTTTATGGTGAAAATAAATACGTATAATTGTGTTCAAAACATCAATGCTCATTTTATCGTAAAACCATATAGTTTCTTAGAAACATCTCTATTAAACTATGTCTCTTTTCAAATCATCCTATCTAAAATTCATCACTTATAGAATAATCAAAATCCATTTCCAATTGGAAGCATCCATATATCGTATCGTAAAATCCTACCATCGTTTGTCTACATTTATTACGAAACTCATATCCTCGATTAACTTTTCAGTAACGGTGCCAAACTCTCTCGCAGCAACTACTGCAATCGTATGAGTCGAAAAGAGAGAGAGAAAGAGAGGGGAGAGAGAAGAGAGAAAAAGAGGATTGAAGAGCAAAGGAAGATTATGAAAAGTCCACTTCCGTTTACCGGGAAAAGTTGGGCAAATTTATCGAATCCGTAAAGTCGGAAGTTTTCGTCGCGAACTCCTGGGAAATTGGAAGCGGACCGATAGACGACTCGTTACATCCACCTACCCCTATGCAGCCAGGACGGCACCAGTATATCGTGTATCTTATTCCCGTGTATCCGTCTGTGCTCCCCGTGGAGTTCCATCGACGTTTCTTCTTTTTCTTCTTACCTCGCCTCGGCCTTCGCGTTTCGTCCTTGCCCGTCGGGCAACACGCTGCTTCGTGACACCTAATTTTCGCTTGTATCCCGACGCTGCGTTCCCTGAATATATCCTATCCTTGGATGCTGTGAAAAAAGGTTCCTGGTATACTGGAGGAATTAGCGTGAAATCCACATGAATCTTGGTAAAAAGAAATTTAGGTGGATTTTTTTTTTTGGATTTTGACAAGCGAACGCGTGTGCAAACCTCTTCGAGATTATTTATTTTAATTTTTGAGAGTTAGGATGAAAATAATGATTTATCATTTTAACGTTAAATTTTTAAATTTCAAATCAAATCAACATTTGGAATGTATTGATTTTGTATCTTGTTTAGAAATTTTCTCGTTCAATTAGTATATATATTTTTTTTTTTAATTTCAAATACTGGTAGAAATTCGAAGAAATCCTTCGATACTAAGCGACACGCTCGACTAATTCTGATTCTAATCTTATGCAAGAAATAGTGTCTAATTTCCCTGGTCGAATAGTTGGCGTAACCATGTTCCCAGAAGTTTGATGTTCCTAACTCTATAATCCAGGTCTGTCTGAATCCTGACGTTTCCGTTGGTTGCCCGGAGAATCAGGAAGAAGCATCCAAGTCCCTCCTAAGTCCTAGAATTAGAATTTCCGGTGTGTTTCTGACCTGGAAAACGACACGGGGATAAAACTACACGTGAAATCCTTCAATTTTGCAAAATTTAGTAGATGAAAAATAGAAAAAGACAGTGCACATATTATTATATTAAATAACGTTCTTCTTATCTCCTCTCACTTAATAAAATTTGAATTTAAACGGAATTTAATAGGATTAAAAATACAAAAAATTAAAATAAGATCTCTCGTTGGCTCGACTCGTTCGTCAAATCGAAATTAATTATCTCCTTCTCTTCCCCAAATCTGTATATATATATTCAATGACAAATACACGCTATTAATAACTTCTATCCTAAAGACACGGAAATAAAACCGTATATAAATCCTCCACCTCGTTTACCCTCATTCATCCCACCATTCGAAAACCTCCGTTAATCGACACGCCCGAACGAATCATAATTCTCGCACAACCACGCCCGCGTGTCCTCCGTGCCCGAAGGCCTTGGTCTCCTCCAATCTTTTAAAACCCTTATTAGCAAACCAGCTCTGTTTCACGCTCACGTTGAACACGTGTCCCCGGAACTCGTATATTTTTGCGGATGCACACCGAGGAAGAAGAACCGCGTCGAGTTGTAGCCACAGAGAGCCAGAGAGAGAGAGAGAGATTGCGTGCGTGTGCGTGTGGGAGAAAAGGAAGAATGGAGGGAGAAAGGTTCATCGTGGAAATGAATGAGCGTATAAATCAGCGTTAACGATCGTTCTGCAAACAACTCGGGAGGCCGACCGGTCCCCAAATTAAATAAGTCCGCACCGATCTCTATCGAATCGTCTTTCTTTTTTTCCCCCCTTCTGTCCCTCTTTCCTTCGTTTATTCCCACCTTGGTACACGCGTGCATATATATGTATATCTAAACACAAGGGTCGAGGCATCGATCTACGAAGGAATGCATTATTCTTAGGTATTCGAGATTGCCTCGTTCCCGTGCCGATTCTCGCTGCTTTGCATATAACAGCAATAAGGAGGAGATTTATGCGTTTGATACGATAACCGCGCGAGATCTCGATCTGTCCAGCAGCTGTTGATTCCTTCTGCTTCGAGAAGCAACGAGTAAATTTGATTCGAAGACGAGTTATTTTAATTTAAGACAGTTATTATGGTTTGGATAGATGTTTTTCTGATATCTCTTGTTGTTTAAAAAAATTTGGTGTTATTTATAAATTCAAAATGTATGTCTATATAACATCTATAAAGATATTTTTGCATGCAAGTCGAAGAAGATCATTATCATATTATGTGCAATTAAATAAAGTAATCTGAATATCTATAAGAAAGTTACTTAAGAATTTTGTATCGATTAAACGATCAAGGATTAGTATTATGAATCATTTATTTCTTCATTTATCATCGTATTACCTATAATAAAATAAATTAATCTATAATACTTTATAGATTAGATAGTAATTCTATTGAATAAAATAACCTTCAAATGGATAAGTATGCTATAGAATATACATTTTTCCATGAATCGAATCAATCAATCATTCCATTTCTCTACAATTATCATACAATTAAACGAAATAATCTTTATAGATAATTAAGATTGGAGAGATATTTCTGCATGGGTTAAATAGTTTCAAGAAGAAATATGAAGATTGACAAAGGGTTCACGGGAGAATTGCACGTGGCCCGTGTCCATTAGCGTTCACAGGAAAGGAATTCCCATTTCCGGCGTACTTTTAAGCGGTTCGATACTCTTTTTAGAAACGCTGCATCCACGGAACAAAATTAGATACGGGAGAAACGTCTTCTGCGACTGCATTCGTGTCTCGTGAGCTCTGCTAAGTGTATATATTCGTGCGTTTACAGTGAGTACATTAGAGTGTCGGATGAATTCATTATGGAGTTCGTGTCTACATAATGGGGACCGTTTTACTCGCGAATTTAGAAATATACGATTTATGATTAAATGGTGGGTTTGCTCGAACAACGTTGTTTGTTTCCATTCCATAATTTTAATTTGTACATTATATTACATACTCGAAATATTTTTATCCTTAATTTATAAATAATTATTTTAACAGTTAGTAATAATTTATTTAATGAAAAATTTATAATTGAAATTTAGGAATTCTTTCTCATTTTATTTTCTGAGCTATTAAATAGTTGACATATTTGTAAAAATATTTGAAGATAATGTAGTGTTAAAAAATAAATTATTATTTATAAATATATAATAGAGATTAAAGTATCGATATAAATATTTAAAAAAACAAATATAAACAATCAAATATTATGAAATGATTATATCTGATTCAATTAAAAATAAATTTCAAAAACAATAATAGAATTTGATAGGATAAAAACAAGAATCAACCTCCATGGAAAACTAATTTTTCTTAAAAAAAAAAATAATTCGTGTTACTTCTCTGCAGAAGATTCGAAACGATCAACTTTTCGAATGGTGTTTCGCTCGGATCAAAAGTGAATTCGACACTTCAACACACTTTGGAATTTCAGAACTTTTTATTTCTCGTCGGATCAGCTTACATTCTACTCGAACAGCCCCAACACCCTTCTCTTTTCTCTCTCTCTCTTTTTTTTTTTTTTTTTCACCATCGAGGCTGGATGGCGGGCCGGATCGCCAGGAAATTTGAAACTGAGGGAGAAGCATCCGCGATAAAAGTCGAAAGCTCGGTGAAACGTTCTCTTCGACGATCGAATTGCAACGTGTGTCGCACGGAGGCCTCCGAGGAAATTGCATTTCGATGATAAACTGCGAGATTTTTAATATTTGAAAACTGTCCTATGATTAATCGTATAATACGAGTGAAATTTTCGCGAGAGAAAAAAATTATTCTATATTTTTAATTTCAAAATCCGAGATGCAATAATTCTTGCAACGACGACGATGTAGATCATGCGTGAATAACGCAAATTAAGGAATAATATTCTTAATAATTGAAGAATATTTTAAATTTTCAAAATTTTGAGAATTATTCTAAAAATGCACTTTCACTTTCACTTAATTTTATTCTATAAAAAATAACGTAAGAGATAAGATTGTTATTTTATCATATTATTTGAAACACAGATTCTTTTATTGAACATAATAAAACTACGATTATAAAATAAAACAAATTCATGGCAATTATTTGAAAACGATCAACAAACGGAATCCTCTTGCATAAATTAAAAAATTTGTTAGAAATAATACTCTATGATTCTCGCAAATATTTACAATATCCTCGATAATCGTAAAATGAAAAATTTACGAAATCCTTTGATTCCCCTACGACAATTCGTATAATTTTCATAATTTCTCGTACTAGCTCGTGAAAAGAGATCAAAAGGTATCAATTTAGTGCGTCGACAATGCATCGTTTGTTCAGAGTTCATCCATCGGCGCATGCAGCTCGTTTCGCATGCCGGTGCAATTCGCAAATATTTGCGCGACGGAGGAAGGATTGCAAAAACGTGGAGTTCCGGCAGAACCGGCTCTGAGTGTACAATACGTGCGCTCATAACAGGATATTGGATGTTTCGTGTAAATGAACCATTTGTACCGCGCAATGTTTCCCTCTCTTTCTTTCTTTCTTTCTCTCTCTCTTCGATCCGTTCGAGTTTTTAATCGTTTAAAGCTTCTTTGAATTATCGATTAAAGTAAGCTTGAGTTTTTCCTCTCGTTCATCATTTCATTTCAGAGAAATGAAAATACACGGATGTTATTTGAGTTACGTTACACGGCTACTTATTCAGAGGAATTTTTAATTACAACAAAAGAGCTGGTAATTCGTGGCAGGAATTGTACATATGATGTGACGGGATTAATTAATTTTTATACAATTAATTTTATGTGGATTTATTACGATGAAAGAAAATCGAACGGAAAATCGAATTTTTAATTATGACAAAAGCAATTACGAGTTTAATGAATCAAAGGATTGTGTAATTTTTATGTATAATTTTTAATTTTTTGAACGAATAAAAGTATGGAAGAATATTCATTTGTGAGATAGATTATTATTATAAGAATTTTTTCAATATTATTAATTAAGATTTGTTATACTTATATATTATATATTTATAATTTGAATATAAGTTTTCCTCTAATTATATTATATATTATCAAAATTTCTAGTAATTCTAACATTTGAAATTAACAGAATTCGCATAGAACGATCCGAAAGTTCATTAATTATTATGGGACACTGAATTATTAAATTACCAGCGGTTAACCAATATTTCGACGCAATTTAGAACGTAAACTATTATATATTAATCGAAATTAACAGTTAAACACCTATGTATATTTTTAGAGGAAATTTCCAGATAAAATCTTTTGATATAATAAATCCTAAAGAAAAATCATCAACTCTTTTAATTTTTTAGAAGACCAATTTCAAAGTTATCTATAATTGAAACTTATAATTAAAGTGCTCGTATTATAAAATTTATCAAGTTTTTTATTTGTTCCAGTCTGAAATATATGAAACTTTGTAAAGTTATATGGAGCAAATTTTGTTTTAACAGAATATCATTCGAAAAATGAATGAAATCAACACCCAAAGTTTTAACTTTTCCAATTTTTTTAAAACTTGTTAAATGAAAAATATTATTATTATTAATTCTTAGCTCTTCTTCCACATTGCTATAGAGTGAAATAGAAATGAAAAAAATATGCATTACTCACAAATTTTTATTAAAATCAGGATTTTTAGTTCAGATGAATTTCCTTGCAAGACAGAATTTTCCTTTTTTTTCTGACCGGTATATCCAATAACCTCTTGGTCGGGAATTATAAAGAAAAACTTCGGCACGAAGCGAATTTCCGCGGAGGAGGAAATAGAGGGAAAAAAAAAAAAAAAAATGTCGAAATTACCGGATGGAAGTTTCCAGGAAAATATTCCTGCAAGGGTTCTCCGCGTCCAATAAAAAAGGCGGATGAAAGTGGGTGTACAAGTTTTCTTGGTAAAGAAATTTCAAACACTTCGCGTTCTCCGCCTTGTGCAAAGAATGCATCCGTGCCTCCGTTGTTTTCGCGCTCTACTATATAACCGGTGTTACACACTCGCGGCAGTTTCATTACTCTTTCGTCGTGCCGCCCAATTTCGACGCGCGGACTGCAAGCTTTATTACGTTCTCTCACCGTTATATCGCTGGACACTGCTGTTCACGGTAGCCGGAAATCCTGCTTAGCTCGAAATTTTAAGCTTGGAACGAAATTTTTCTCTTTTCCTTTGGATCTTCGTTTATTTTTATTAGGGAAGGGAGTTGAATTTGGAATTTGATTGGATCACAATTTATGCTAGTGTTTTCTAACATTTTTTTTAACTATTTTAAAGGTCTTTTTGTGCTTCAAAATGTATTAACGCTTTGCACTTCTTTGGTTTTTTCGAAGGATGTTTGCTAGAAGGATAAAAGATTTTAAGATATATAGAAATAAATTTTACGTATTGTTATTTTATTTGATATATGTTTTGTAAAATAATTTAATAAAATATATCATTTTTCAACATTCTTTATTCGCAATTTTTCAAATTCTCTATTTTATTTTAATAATTAATTCATAATAATCAATTTTAAATAATAAAGAAAATACATTATATAATAAAACAATAATTGTTTGAAACTTTTATTTAATAATTTCGCTTTTTTACAATTTTTAACAAATTAACAATTAACTTCTCTCTTTTCAGGTAACTATATACGTCTTTGTGCAAAAATTCCCCTTAAAGTTGGACGCCATCCTGATCGGAATCATAAAGGCTTTACGAGGTGCGTAATTAAAGCTGATTATCTTAACGGCCATTGTAACAGCCAGATATCGGTCCCGTCTTCTCCCTATAAATACTTACGATAGGCTTTTAATTGGAATTCATGGGCTCGAGTGCATACTATTCCCATACGATAATCTTGGTTGTATCAAAGCGATATCGGGGACTAGAGACGAGTATACCCACCTCCGTTTCCAGGCAAACGTGATAAACGTATCTCTCGAGAAGGTTGTTGCACAATTACGATAAATCCTTAGGGGAGATGGTAATTAATAGTTGAAAACAGGCCTTGTTTCCTTCGTTTGAGCCCTTGTAAATAGGTGGTTCGTGAAATCGATTTAATTTTTTATTTTTTTATTTCTTTTCATTTTTTTGTCGAGAGTTTTTGAGAATTCGTTGGAAACAGGTTTTGAAGATGCGTGAGAGGGTATATTTTGATTTTAGTAGATTCTGGACTGCGTTGTAGATAAGAGTGAATTTAAGGAATGAATTTAATTTGAAACATTTTCGAAGAATTTCTTCTTGAAAATTTTTCAAATATTTTATTCAATTATTTTATTCTTCTATTTAGATTTATTAAAATTATATTTTAAAGAAGTAATATGGAATGATGATGTGAGTATAATATTATGCAACATTATTTTGTAGTTCGGTTTAAAGGCTCTTCTCTCTCCTTCCCCAAATCTGTATAAGCCAGGAAAACTAATATAATTCTAAAAAAGCAAATTCTTAAACAAACAAATTCTGATATAGCATGCAAATCTCATCAACATCAATTTCCATCATACCTCCACTCGAAAATCCCTTATCTATCACGATCAAAGCGTAACATCAAATCCTTTGTCGAGGACTAATATGAATGAATAATTAAACGATCCCTTACACTGTCACATTTACACTATCTGATTTAATTTTAATTTTATTAACAATGATAACTTCGACGCTGCTCGATCCCCGAATAAAGGAAGAACAGTAATTTTCCAGCGTACGACAAATGATTCCATCCACTTCTGAAAACAAAGCAAATGTTTTATCCTTTATGCCACGGTGGCGAGAATCATGCTCGAAGCGAAGAAACAACCCGCGACTGACACTTGCAAATGACGTTAGTCCCGTATTAACTCTGTCCGCGGCGAGACAAAACGCCGTCTCACGCCGTTTTCCAACTACGGAGTCGTCGTCGTCGTCGTCTCCGTCGTCGTAAATTAGTTCCAAGTTAATCGGTGACGGCGTAGGGTTGCGAGCACCAGCCTCTTCTGGAAAGATGGCCGCGCGAAAAGAGATAATTTGCATTTTAATTGCGCCAGTCTGCGCCACTCCACCCTTCTCTGCACCCTCGTCCACTACGTTGACACAACTGCACCCTTGCACCACTTGCACCCCGCGTCTTTTCTCACGTTGCCACACAAAAAACCTTTGTTTCAAGGCTATTGTACCGTATACCTTTACGAAGAACGGTAGATTAAAGATGGTTACCTACATTTAGATATCGTAGCGATTTCGTATTTGCATTAATAGATCGATTTTGATTTGATTTCGATATTTTTATTATATCGAATTTTTCTTTTTTATTTATTTTGTTGATATCATAATTACGATAATTTTAAATTTTAAATTTCGAAAATGATTGTCACGATCTATCTATAGGATTTTAATAAAATTGAAATGGAATGAGGGAAAATTTTGAGAAATTAATGAAAAATAATAGACATTTATTTTACGTGTTTTTAATTTCTCTTCGTATTAATTATTAATTAAAAATTTTAAAATAAATTATATTTCGAATATTCTCAAATCGAATTGTAAGAATTTAGAATGTCTTAACAAGCAAAAATACTTGCACAAATATTCAATATCCCATGATTGTTGAAAAAAATGAAAGGGCATTTCGCGAAAAGAAATTATCTCCAACCGCGGCTCCCCTCGCTTCATCCCTTTTTCTCTTAAACTTTCCATTCGCGGAATAGCAAAGAAGGAGGGAGCGGGAAAAAAAGGAGGAAGCGTTTAATTGTAAGTACATTCAATTTACCCAGCCGATTTCTTTCTCTCGATTTCTTTAAATTTCTTCTCCGCTCCATCGAAAAGGGTGGAGGTGGCAGAAGAGGCGTGGAATAACGGGAGAAGTTTACGGAAGATGCTCGCGAACTTTAACTTCCGCCCCTCGAAATCCTCTGCATTGAGGCCATTAATAAATGGGCTGTTCGAATAAGTTGCATAGAATAATCAATAATTCGATGAATTACGGAGAGGGATGAATGACTCGGCGAAAGTACGAGGGATTCTGCTTTCTCGTGATAATTTCTTAGCCAGTGCTATGGTTTGTTAAAAGGGAGAGAAAGAGGTATCGCGGATTGGAAAATAATTGGATGCAAATCGATGGGTATTTTAAAGTATCGATGTTCCAGAAATTAGTATAAAAAAGGAGATTGAAAGAGAAGATTGGTTCTTTTTTGTTCTCATTTTTCCCATTTTTTTTAATCAATCGCATTTATTTTACGAAATAAATTATGCTTAAGAAATATCGATTGGAATATATTGTTCTTCTAAATAATTATGCTTTCATTTTTTCGATAAAGAAATTACGAGTCGAATTAGAATACAGACAGAAACGATTTAATTAAATTTACGTGGATTAAAACAATCGATTATAACTTTGAATTTGTCATTAATGAAATTTTAAATATATTTAATTTTATTCATTTATTCGAAAAATATATTTTATAAAAACTAGTTAGTTAAAATTTTTAATCTTGATTATTTTTTTTTTAATAAATTAATATATTTATATATCTCAAAAAGTAAATTATAAATAGAACTATAATTTCTTATTATTTCAGTTTTAACTTATTTAATATATATATATTTTTTACTTAACATTTAACATTTATTTATTTTTTATATTTCTTATTCCTCTTATAAGAATCCCCTTATCATAATTAAATGCACAGACGTAGTATTCCTTAATTTAATATTCTTAAACTTAAATTCAAATTGTTAGTCCAATATAAAATATAAAACGATCGAACTTTCATTCCATCCAAATTGTTCACGTTATCAAGAAATGATAAGATACAAAAATTATATAATAATACCACAACACCACTTTCCACCGACTCAGTTTCTTCATGAAATTTTTATCGAGACCTATCATCGATGAGGCCCGATTAAATATTAATCCCCTGATTCGATCCACTTGCACCTTAAGTGTCGAGAGACCGTATTTTCGTATTCTTGGCAAGAACTACCACGACTTGCGACTGTCACTTGAATGGTAACTGGTTTTATGGTGTCCTGGTTCCGCCTGGCCCTAGTTTTACGACTTCTCCCATTGGCTGCAGCGGTTGCCTTATAGTTACGCCAAAGGTCGATACGCTTCCTCCTCGTCCTCCCTTCCTTTCTGTTCGATATTTCCCTTGGCCACTCGAGAAACCACTCGTCTTAAAGGTGAATCCTTCCAAATCTGGCTCACCTTGAAAACGTGAACGATTTCTTGCTGAATATAATTCGCCAAAAATTTTTTACATATTTCCCCGCAATTCAGAAACATCCTTTCCAATATTTGCAATCCAACATTTAACAGGACATTTTAGACTCTTAAGAGGAGAATCTTTTCAACTTTCTGGAGAGAAATTTCTTCTTTTAAAAAGAATCGACGTAACATCGACGATTATTACAATTTCACTCGTTCATTCGACGAATCACGCATCATACTGATTAAAATGAAAGCTAAGGGCCAGACCCTTGATAAACCACCTCCGCAACGTAAACAAAACGTTTAATTAGATCTGAGGAGATCCGCCAATAAAACCAATTACCAAGTCCCTAAACACACCCGTTGCCCCAACAGGCGCACCAAGGCACGTTCCCACTGCTGGTGCTCGCCTTCCTCGTCTTGGCTTCGTTGCCAATCTCTCTGCTGCTAACAGAATTAGTCCTCTCCCTCTCAGAGTTGAGCGCCTCCTTTTCCCTGCCCATGTCCAGGCTGCCGCTCCTCACTGTCCTCATCGAGGTCAACGAGGGCCTCTTCTTCGCGTTGAAGTACAGAGACACCCTCCTCAGCTGCTCCTTCTTCGGCGAATCTTGACCCGACGAGGACGACCTGCTCTCGTTCTTGTCCTCCTGCCCCTCTGACGTAGTCGTCGTCGTGACGCTAAGCCTTCTTGTCCTCTTTCGAGCGGTGGTCACCTTGCCCGGAGACTCGGGCACTTCCGACGAGGTGACGCTGCCCTGCTTCTTCAATCTCCTCTGAGCGGCCGGCGACAAAGACTTCTGTTCCTTGCCAACGTTCCCTTTCTCCTTTCTGACCGTCCTCTTTCTACGCTGCCCGCTCGGCGTGCTGGGCGCGCTCTCCTCGTGGGACAACGCGTGCTCGTCCTCGTGATGAGAGTCGCCGTCTATGGAGGTCTGAGTCTGGGCCGCCACCTTCAGCGCCAAGTTATCGTAGTACATCATCCCCCTCTGAGGATACACTGTGGAGCAGCCCCTCGAAAAATAGGACACGTTCTGGTAAATGTTTTGTCCGTGCAGATACGGGTTCGGGTTCAATCTGCGACCAGCGTTGAACTCGTAAGGCGTCGACGGGCCTACGAGGGTGTGGGGACTGGGCCTTTCGAAGGAAGTCACTTGGATCTGATGCTTGTTCGCCGGGGACATCAGTTTTCCGTTGATCAATTGATTGGTAGGAATGAGGAGACGATTCTGATCAGCCTGCCTGTACTTGTCCCCGAAAGGTATCATCCCCCTCTTGAAGGTGGAGGTTTCAGGGTGGGGCGTTGGGTAGTAGCACAGGTTGTCGTCGTTCACTTGGACCGACAGGGGTCTGGTGATGTTGTTTTGGTTCATATAACCAGCGGCCGCCTCGAAACTTCGTAGAAAGGGATTCTTGAAAAGTCGATAGTCTATAGTGGGCAAGTTTGGGATCTCAGGCGTGTCGGGGCTGGCCGCCTGTTCAAGAGCAGCAGGCACCCTCTCTGCGCGTGGCGGCTTCAAAGTTACGTTCAGATACGACTTGTACGGTTTCGAGTCTGATATATTGTCCAAAGTGTTGTCGCTTCGGGTCAACATCTGTTGCTTGCCTTCAGCCTGATTGGCAGAGACAGGTTGCGATTTCGTGGACAAATCTTGCCATGACATCGATTTTGTTAATTGATTACCGTTGCTAGATTTCGCGTTCTCGATCAGCAAATTGTCCGTGCTCAGGAACGTTCTCTGTTCACCTTTGTTATTCGGGAAATTGTCCTCGTACGGAACCGCCCCGTTCACGTATACGTCAGCTGATCCTTTCGTTAATTGATTCTTGAGGATTATAGTGGATCCAGTCTTATCGCTGCTCGAACTATTCCCAAGATAACTGATCGTGGGCGAAGATTCCTCGCTCTGTTTCTTTATTTTCGAAGGCAACGGGGCGAAAAAGTGTTTCGGCTTCTCGCTTCCCGACACAGGACTCTCCTCCTTCGTCCTCTCGCTCCGATCCAACGAATCCTTCAAATTTTCACCCGTGCTCCATCCATTCTCGACAATATTCTCCGTGTTCTTGAGCGTACTCCCAGCTACACTAGGGTTGATCGTATTATTCGTTATCATCGAACCATCGATCTTTCTTCTGTGGAAAGAGGTTGGCAAGGCAAAATCACCGATCATCTGCTCAACAGGTTTTGCCTGATCTTGACGAATCCCAGCAAATGCCTGCACGCTCGTTAAATTAGCATCGGTTGTTCCAAACGTGGCCACCTGCGTTTCAGGTATCATAACGTTGCTCTGCCAGCCTGCAGGTGGCGCGTGCAGTATCTGGTCGTTGATTTGATCCACGCTTGGCCCACCCAAGCTCACTGAAGGCAACAGTGGATCTATCGGGATTATGGGATCTGCGTTTATTGGCGGGCAGGGAGTAGTGGTCAGCA
Source organism: Apis mellifera (assembly GCF_003254395.2). Taxonomy (NCBI): domain Eukaryota; kingdom Metazoa; phylum Arthropoda; class Insecta; order Hymenoptera; family Apidae; genus Apis; species Apis mellifera. Next base: position 223,448 of record NC_037645.1, on the reverse strand, counting down.
TCGACGCTGGTTCGGTAGACATCATCAGATTCAACGTGCTTGGAAATTTGAAGGGACACTCGGTGTAGTAAGCTGGGCTGCTTAGGCAAGTCGGTGATTGATATGCGCCAGGATAGAAGGGGACGTTTTCGTGAAGCTGCCTCGATTTCAGGATGGAAAGGGAACTTTTCTCCTCTTTGAATTGCGAATTATCTTCGGAAGAGATCTCTTTCTTGTCTCTTTTAGGCTCCTCCTCCTCGTCGACCACCGAAAGATCGTCGAAATCCACGTGCAACCTGTGCAGCGCGCTACTCGCCATTTTTTCAGTGGAAATTTTTTGATTCTCCGCGTTTTCTAGTTGCTCCGGTTCCTTGGTCGCATCCTCTTGTCCATTCTCGCTAAGTTCCTCCCCTTCCTCGAAAGAGTAGTCCGATCGCACATCGTCATCCTCGTCGGAGCGATCCTGAAATAGATGGTTATTTTAGTTTTTGATATAAAAAATTTTTTCCTAATTTTAGATGTTATCTCAATATATTTATTTAGTTCCTTTCGATCAAAAATGTTAATGTTCGTCTTTTTCGTAACGTAAATATTTTTTGAAGTTGAAAGGCACGAAAACTGGAATTATGGTAATTGGATTAAGGGGATGTTTGACGCATCAGCGTCGATATTCATTTTCATGACGTAATTCGAAGATTCGTACATTAATATCCCATCAGTTACCTTACAAACCATAATCCAGCTTCGAAAACAAACTTCGCTATCAATCAAACGGCCGAAATCCCGAAAATCGACGCATCGATCACTCATCTTCGCTAATCCCCCCAACTTTGGATATCATCCTCCCTTACCTCGTATTCTTCGCTTTCTCCGCGGCTCTTCTGTCTCTTCAGTATCTCCTCGAGCTTGTCGTACTCGTCTCTGAGGCTCCATATCTCTCTACGTAGCTGCTCGTTCTCTCTTCGCAGCTTCTTGATGTCGTTCTGACCTGGAATCGAAGAATTAAATTTTGAAGAACCACGATAAATTTCGTTATGCGATTCGTTTTTCCTCCTTGAAGATCGTTTAATCCCTCAATATTTATGCATTTCATAAATTATCATATTTTTTTTTATAATTCAAGGTGATTCAGCCTGATTTTTTTTTTAGATAGAATTGAATGATTGAATAGAGAAAGTTCACATTTTATTATAACTTCATATATTATTAGTTCTTTCATTTATTGTTTTCTTTTTTTTTTGTTACTTGATTTTTTGTTGTTGATATTTTCTACAAAAAAGTATTAGTCTATTTAATTTCAAGAATTATTAAATTTAGAATTAAAAGATATTTCAAATTTCATAAAATTTATCATGATAAATAAAAAGAACAGTAGTTGATAACAAATGAAGGCTTTTTATTCGAATCTTTATAAAAATTAAAAGTTGAATGATATATATATTTCAGAAACTATTTATCCCCATGTGCTAATTAAATCGAAATTATCAATCAATCAAAAAAAGAAAAAAAATCGAAAGTTTTATACGGTGAAACAATAAAATAGAATAAAATTTCTCCATCTTCGTAAAAAGAAATTTCCAACTCGATCTCCATCATTGAAGGATTAATCACGACTGAAACCGTTGGGTCACGAATCGATCGGTCTATTTCACCTATCGAAACGATCGATCATTGGTCAGAGCTCTGGCAATGATCTCTAAACCTTCGTCTTTCACTTCGTCTTCACCCGGTACAAGGAACCGGGTTATAAATCACCCGGGGGTGAGATCTTCCAATTACTTAACCGAGAGATACGAATAAACTTTCAACGAGCTTAATCTTATCGACGTATTGGCAGATATTCGGCCAACATTCAGAAAACAAACGAAAATATCGCGATAAAACAAACGTCTCTAATTCAAAACCATTTAACTTTTATTCGAAACATTTTTTAATATTTGAAAAAACAAGCGTGATATATCAGTTAATGTTATATATTATGTAATTGGTTATTAAAAACAATTGTGATATTCTAAATAAAAAAAATTCAGTGCTTGAATTTTTCAAAAATTAAAAAAATAATAAAAAATGGCAGTATTTATGGTAGAAGATAAATGTGGAAGGAGAATATATTTAAATTTATATAAATTGTGAAAAAAAAAAGTTTTAAAGCTCTAAAAAAATGGCTATACTAAAAAAAATGATAAAAAAATAGGAGAACGATAAATGTATGATAAATGTGTAAAAATTTCTTTTAAATTATATTTTCCTAATAGAAAATCCTTCTAATAGAATTTTTGGCTAAAAGTTTCGATTCATTATTCGAATATTTGAAAATTTCCAAGAATTTAATGTCAGTTCCAAGACTTTTAAAAATTCTTAGAATTAGTTCCAAGAATTTTAGAAATTTTCAAAATTTGACATTATTTTCAAAAAATTTTAGAGATTCCGAGAATTTGACGTCATTTCTTGAAAAAATTTTCCGATCGATCTCCTAATATATCATATTCTTCTAATACAAAATGTAATTTTTGGACAAAGATTTTACTATCGCTCAGAAAATTTCGATTTTAATCTCTTTTATTAAATATCTTTTTATTTTTAAGTAATATTAATAATATTAAAAAATGTTTCAAATAAGAGTTGAATGGTTTCAAAAGGGCTATTTTCTGATGCCCTTAATTTTTTCGAAGATGAACTGATAAAAAATTTATCAATCACAATTTTATTTTTATAAATATCATTATATATTTTTTAATATAGCAATCTATGCATCTTGGCATTCTCTATAAAATAAATATATAAAAATATATAAGACTATTTATAATGAAAAACCATTAATTTAAAAGATATTTAATTAAATTTATTTATTTTCGAGATTATAGGTTTTTTTTGTATATACGGTTCAATATTTTCTTATAGAAAATGTTAAGATATAACAAACTGGTATATCAAAGTGTGATTCTATTTAAAAAAACAATATTCACATTTAAATTCTTTGTGTTTCTATCTATAAAAAATTAAATAACAACAGAATTTGCTTCTCTCAGAACCATTTAATTTTGATTTAAAAAATTTTTTAATATTGTTTTAATAATATTATATTATTTTAATGATTATATATTAATATTATTTAAAGCAAACAAAATATTTTATATAATAGAAATACAATGTTCAATTCTTAAATTATTTAAAAATGTTAAAATAATTAAATACGCAAAAAATGTTTGTATTTATAACAGAAAAATATTTGTGAGAGAAATAAATATCTAAATTTATGTAAATTGTGAAAAAAAATGGCATCACTGAGAAAAATAGTAAAAAAGTAAATATGACGGTAAATATATGATAAGTGTTCATCATTTGGAAATTTCCAAGATTTTGACATCATTTTCGTAAATTTGAGAGATTCCAAGGAATTCATTTCCCAAAACTAAAGTCCTCTTGTCAATTTAAATGAAAAAAGAATTGATTAATATGTGCCAAAATAAAAAAATATTGAAATAATAATATGAGAAATATCTAAATGATGAATGTTTCTAATATTTAGTAATTTTAATAAATTTTTAGTAACAAAGGAATATAAAGGAAAGTAGCTATAAAAAAAGGTAAGTTAATGAATGATAAGTTGAAATAAATATATTTTTAGAATTGAGAAAATTGTTGAAAAATACTTAATACCGCAAGAAGCTAGCTGTAAAAAAATATATGAATATATATTCAATATATATAATCAATATATATTTTCCTATGTTACTATTCCTATTCCTTAATGTGTGTTATAATCTGTGAATATTTCTGTGTTCCTATACTCCTATTATCCATATTCCTTAATCCTAAATATTCCTATATTCCTATATCTCTGTTATCTATATTTCTTAATCCTGAATATTCCTGTGTTCCTCTTATTATCTATATTTCTTAATTCTATTCATTCCTGTATTCCTATATTCCTACTATCCATATTTCTTAATCGTGTATATTTCTATATTCCAATTATCTATATTTCTTCTTTTAGAATTAAATAAACTGTTAAAACTGTTAAAAAAACAGTTAATCAAGAAACAGTGAAAAAGATAAGTGAAAACAAAATAAATAAAGATAATATTTCTAGAATTAAGAAAACTATTGAAAAACATTTAATATTTCGAAGAATAGTAGCTATAAAAAAGTAAGTTATAAAAGATAAGTATAGAAGTACAAATGATTTTTACAAATGATTTTTAAAATTTTTGAAAATTTTTGTAAATAAACATTGAAAATCTAAATAAACAAATAAATCTAAAATAAATCTAATAAACTTACAATGTAAATAAATATCGAAAATATAAATAAACGAACCAATGTTTACAAATAAATCGAAATTTTAAATTGTTGGCCTAAAATTTTTAAAATTTTCGAAAATTTTGATAAATAAATATTGAAAATGTAAATAAACAAACCGACAACGTAAAAAAACATTGAAAACATAAATAAACAAAACGAGAATGTAAATAAACATTAAAAATATAAATAATCTTTGCAAACAAATCAAAATTTTAGTGCCAAGGCTTTAAATTTTCGAAATTTTTTTTAAAAAATTTTAAATATATGTGAAATTAAAAAATTTAAAAATTAAAAATTTCCTTCATTCAAAAATTTCGAAGAATTTGATGTCATTTCCAAGAACTGCTAAAATTCTTGGAAAAATTTCTCGATCGACCTCCTATCAAGTTATATTTTCCTAATACAAAATCGAATTTTCGGTTAAAATTTTTATTCTATTTCATGAATTTCGATAATTCCAAAAATGTGATGTCATTTCCAAGAATTTTAGAAATTCCAGGAATTTGATGTCATTTTCAAAAACTACCAAAATTCTTGGAAAAATTTCTAGAGTGACCTCCTATTATATTCTCCTAGTATAAAGTTCAATTTTCGAATAATAAAAATTTTTAGTTAAATTTTTAACATGGTATTAGGAGAATATAAATTGGCACAAATTTTTCTTAGAATTCTAAGATTGACATTTTCAACTTTTTATTAAAATAATATGATTATAAATAGAATAGAATTTATACTTATCTTTTTGTACTTATCTTTTAATCAATCATGTTTCAAGAATTAATCAGTTTTTAACAATTTAATTCTAATTAATTCTAAGGATTAAAGGAAAATATAGAATAAGCTATCATTTTAATATCTCATTAATGTTCTATAATGAAATATTAAAAAATGAGATAAAAATTATATAGTTTGAAGAGAGGAATATTCTTTTTTTAATATTTCACAAATTATTTCACAAATAAATGTATTGAAGCTTTATGGAAATTAATGATGTTTCTTTAAATAAAATTATACATCTTTCAATGAACTAATAGATACAATACAATTAATAGATGGTATTCTTTATAAAAATGTAGTAAGGACATTCATAACAAAAAACTATTCAAAATTTAAAAGATATTTAATTAAATTAAATTATTTTTTAAACTATGAATCATTTATTATATGAGATTTAAAATTTTTTTTATTTTATAAAGAATGATAAATGCATTTATTGAAATATTAAAATAAGCGTTAATATAAAATTCTATTTAAAAAATTAATATTAACTATACTAACATAAATTCTCTATGGATCAATATATGGAAAAATTAAGAACGTAAGAATGTTTCCTTTTCGACACCATTTAACTTTTATCTAAAAACGTTTTTTAATATTATGAAAAACAAAGATATTCTAATGAATATATTCTTTAACTCTATTACAAATAAAAAATGTTATTACGGCTTTAGTATTATAAAACATGACAGCTTTCATTATGAAAGATAAGTATATAGAAAGGAATATTTATATTTAAATAAACTGCAAAAAATATTTTAAAGCTCTGAAAAAAAATTAGTTGGTAGAAAATAAATATGCAAATGATAAATGTAAGATGAGTATTTAAAATCTCTTATTAAATTATATTCTCCTGATACAAAGTCGAAAAATTGCAGAAAATTTTCAATCTATAATTCGAAAAAATTTCAAGAACTTGATATCTGTTCTAAAAATTTTAGAAATTCACAAAATTTTTATCATTTCTAAGAACTGTTAAAATTCTTGAAAAAAATATTTCAAGCGATGTCTTCATATTATATTCTCCTAATACAAATTCGAATTTTTTGTTTGTTCGAACAATTTCCAAGAATTTAACGTCATTTCTTGGAAAAATTTTTTGATCGACTTCCTATCATATCATGTTTTCCTAATACAAAATCGAATTTTTGGATAAAAATTTTACTATCATTCAGGAATTTCAATATTAATCTTTTTTATTAAATATTTCATTTATTCTTCATAGTATTAAAAAATACTTTGAAAAGTTGAATGATTTCGAAAAAGTTATATTCTGATGCTCTCAATTTTTTCTCATAAAAAGTCATAAATTCATAAAAACTTATCGAACTTTATTTTTTTAAATAGCATCATATATTTTTTTGATACATCAATCTATGCATCTTGGCATAAAAATCTTCTCTATAAAAATGTATAGGGAGAGCTTTTTTCCTCTCTCCCGTTACATTTTTGATCGATCGTTCAGAGATTAGGAAGTCTATTAGATGAATTTCGTACGCCATGTTACCATTGTGTCCGTTCTCGAGTGATTAATGCGATCCCTTCTCCTCTCATCGAGAGGAAGTACGGTATAGAAAGGAACACACGCTGTATTGTCGCGAGATACAGGTGTGCAGGAAGTATTCTTGGCACTTGTGGTTCACGAGAAATCGAGAGGATATGTGGAAGTTTGTGTGTGTTTGTTAAATAGGAAATTTGCTGGAAGTTTGACTTTGATCTTCGGTTTTGGTAAATTTGATTGCGATTCTTATGATATCGCGAATGAGAGGAAGTTTAAAATTTTTATATTCGATCAAGAGAGATTATATTTTTCTTGTCAATTGATTCTATTTAAATTTGTTGAATTATTATGAAATTTTTATTCGTTCAAAAATTTCTAAATTTTTAGAGATAAAATTTTTGCTGATCATTATTCTATTATATTTATAAATTTCTAGTTTTTGTCTTTTCCAATTGAGAATATCTATACTTTTTAAGTTTTATTACTTTTTAAATACAGATATACAACAGATATATCTTCTAGAATCAATGATTGAATAAATGATTATCGAGATCGAATCCATATATGAGATATATATCCATCATATCCATTATATGAGATTAATTATTCTATCCGATACATAAATGTTTATTATGTTGAATAAACCTTATTAATTATTCGACGTTATTGACACTCGGATCAAAAAAAAAAAAAATTAAAATAAAAATTAAAATTCAATTTCAATTTATACAGATATAGATTTTAATTGATTACATCTCAATAATTGTAAAATTATCTTCGACTCCGTCATACATATTTTTTATTATATACAATTTTAATAATTATTATGAATTGAAGGATATTTTGAAAACTTATTTTGAAATGAAGACGACGAAACTTTCGCTCGGTACCGGAAGTCACGAGGCGTTCACCATTATCCTGTTCGAAAACTGGCGCTTATCGGCCGTGCAAACACGCTTTATAAGCAGTCGCGTGATAACAGACCGCTTAAGCTTCGTGGTCGGCGTGCGTGGCGCAACAAGAAAAGCCACGTGGTAAATCAGGATTAAAGCTGAGAGCTCTTTGCCCGGAAATTTAAATAAATTAAATCCTTCCGGAGGTTCATAAATTTGGATTTTCCGGCTGGACATCGTCCGCTATTTCGATCCTATTAAAACTTCCTCGTCTCTTTTTAAATTTTGTTCTTTTCTTTTTTTTTTTTTTTTTCTTTCATTCTTTCGCCATTTTTCCATCTTTTCTTTCTTTTCGAAGAAATCGTTTTATTCGATTCCTCGATGTTGAGGATGTTAAGAGGAGTTTCGAGAGGAGGAAATTAATTTTTTGATCGCGAAATGAATTTGTTTTTTATTGAAGAACGATGGTTTGATCAAAGTTGAACAGATAAATCTTCTGAAAAATGGGAAATAAATTAAACACTGAATTGAAACATGAATTTCTAGAACGAAACAGTGAAAACATGTCCAAAAGGATGATTGCCCGGATCGATATCTAACGTATATTCGTATTTATAGATTTAGCGACTTTTATAGGCATCGTATTTTGCAATGCTAAGTCACTACTTGGATTTTATTACCGGATATAAATCTGTTCTATAATACGTATATTCTAGTTTTATGCACGGATGCTTTTAGTGCTTTAAGTTTTAACTGTTTTCAAGATAAGTTAAGCTTCTTTATGTTCAATGATAAATTACTACTCTTGAATTTGATCGTTCATGGTATTTTATTTGTATTGATATCACGGTGTATTTATTGCACATTATCTTCTAAGAATAGAAATCTTATGATCTTGTGATTTTTAAAAATTTTTATAAAAAAAAGTGGATAACGATTTTTTTAATAAATCCGTTTCAAAAAAAAAAATTCTTTTTTAGCAAAGAAGATTGTAAATTATAACTTATGCCTTTTCTGTTCGAATTATTAAACATCTTCAGTTTGTTTGGATACGAATATCGTCCTTTTAACAGAAGTTATTTATTTTAAGTTGATTTCCAGGTTGACGAAATGTCACGACGGAAGTGATTTGCAAAGATGGAGCAAAGAAGAGCACGTGTTCGTGTCGCCAGTTTGTCATGCTCTGTACCTTTCTAAAATATCGACCCATTTTTAAAATGTGAAAGCGAAACGTATCTACATTTTCTTTGATCTGTTTTAACGAGATTTTTCTACGAATATTATTTCACACACTTCAAAAAATCCATCCGTGTACTTGCAAGATGTTCTATCTTCAATTATTTTAAAGAATTCGATGGAAAAAATTGTTAGAGAATGAAAATTTATCACGAATTGATAACGTAAATATTTCATATGTTGAACAAGATCTCTTTTCTTTTATAAAATCTTCAGAATAAAATTGAAATTTTTAAATTTGAAGGGATTCAGTATCGATACAAATTGTGATCGAATCAGAGAAAAAATCGAATCGAAAATATATTTACATTATTTATATACATATAATCAACACATATCCATACAATCATCTCGTCTTATCAGCTTATATTATAAAATCATTTATGTTAATTATTTCATCTTGGAGGAAAGATTTTTGCAACTGCGTTAGACCGGAAGAGATACATAAACAGAGACGACGTACATTAACTCGGAGATTGGGTATGCTCGATGGAAAAAGGAGAGGAGACGCGATGGAAGAGGGTGGTTTTCTCTCTGTCTGTGGAGAGAAGAAGCTGATCAAAGCAGCATCAGCCGCATATTTGGTTTCGTCAAGTTTCCATCGGCCTACGCCCGCGTTGGCCCCTTTGAAAAATGGAAATTACGTGTGCCCGGATGCAAACGAACGCCGTGGAAACACGGCCTTGGGCTGTCTCTCTCTCTCTCTCTTTCTCTTTCCCCCTTCAAAACAAGAAGTCGCAGTAACACAGCCTGATTGATCATGGAGAAAACTTCGCGCCTGTTTGCTCCGCCATATTTACGATGGACGTTAACGAGAAGGAGGAGGGAGGATTTTAGGTGGATGGGTTTGCGGACGAAGAATATTTTCAGACGGATGAAATTATTTGGATTGTTGTTGTGGTACACTTGGAGAATTATAAAAAGGGAAGTTTCAATAGGGAGATTTTATCGAGAGAATTGTTTGACTTCTTTTTGCAAATATTATCTTCGAATCTCAAATTTTTCTTAAATTTTCAAAGTTTCATCTTTAAAAAGCTCTGAGCTTTAATTTCTTCGAAATTTTTCTATGAATTAATTTCCCTTTATTTCCATTTATCTGTTTTGAATTTAGAAACATTTGGATTTTGAAGTTTGAGGAAATCCTGACATTTTGAATCACAAATTTATACAGATAGATATTTCAAGTTTTGATGTCTTAACACTAGATTTATAGAATCCGTCAATCTTTAATTTGATGGGTTTTCAATGTCATGCTTAAAAATTCTGAATATGCAAATATTATTTTTTAAACATTATTCATTGGTTTCTAATAATATAATGCAACAAATATTTATTTCTATTCGTTTTCTCTTACATTTATATTTTATTATTTCTAAAACATTTATATTTCATTATTTCTAGATGTTGTATACCTATTTTTACGAAAATCCGTCAATTTACGGGTTAATTTATATATTATTATTGTAAAATAACAAAAATGAAATAACAATGAATAACAAAAAACAACACCAAACGAGTGACGATTATTTAGCAATAAATACATAATCAAACAAATTGTTTATAATTGATATGATAACAAATAATTTCAATGGTGAATTTGCAGAAAAAAGAAAAGATTTTTATAAATGAATCTGTCTTATTATTTTATAAAACAAATAAATTTTCAAGAGATAATTTCAACAGTTCGTTTTCTAAAACAGAAATAAGTGTTATTTGGAAGTTTAGCAAAAATTTATTTTCGTAAGATTTGAATTTTTCAAGATATTTTCAAAATCTACCTCAAAAAAATAATATTTTTTTACATATAAGGGCAAATCTTCAAAAGATATAGAATTGATGAAAAAGAATAAAAAAAAAAATAATGATCGGATTCTTTCTATAAATTATGCGAAAGCGAGGAAGAATTTGATAATATAAATGAAATTGAAGATTCTGACGACAGTAGGAATGAAAATTATCACAATATAGTAAAAGAAAAAAATGCGTATTATTTCAAATATTGAATGTGAAAGTGAAATAAAAAATGCTGGTGATAAAGAAAATACTATGAAAGCAGGATTCCCTCTAGATGGCTCCTTCATGTATCTTATAATTATTTTCAGATTAGGTAGCCATCAATGCCTGGATTATTATACAAAGGGACCAAAATTAATTAATTGGAATAAACAAAATTCGAAAGAATTTTCTCTTTTAATTAGCTGAAGAAAAAGCAGTGATTATCACGATAAACAAAATATTAGCTTCAATTCAATATTTGGAGTCTAATTATTGCATTAAATCTAAAAAATATATATATGTTCTATATATCCAAAATAGAATTCACATGTAAAAAAATTGAACACAACGGTAAATAAAAACCTATTTTTAGATTTTAAATAAAAAATTTACAAAAAATTGCATTTTAATATACCCGTCAAAAAGATTCATTTAAAAAAAATATGTAGTCAGTATTCGTAAATTTAATGTTAAAATATATAAAACTCATAATTAAATCATACATCTCTCTAATCCATACACAATTATCCAAAACAAAAACACGTAGTCCAAGACGAGTTAAAATTATCACAAACTACAACCTTTTGAATCTACGAAACAACCCGGCCGAGGACACGGAGACACACAATAAAACGCCAATTAGCATGCTCGAGAAACCGACTCCCTCCCCCCCTCCCGATTCATCATTCGTCGATCTCGTTGGAATATCAACAGAGGCGAAGGAATGCTCGCCGAGGTGGATTAATCTTCGCGCGGGAGGCGACGAGTTAATTAACGCCGGTTATAAATACGAAAGGCAATCTGCATTATGGTAATCGGTCGCTCAGAGTTTCCTCGAACGGCTCGCCTCCCTCCGGATGCCTGATCGCGATAATTTACACGGGATATTGGCGTGATCTAATTTTGGCCGCTGGCGGACGGCCGTGTCACGTTCGATTACAAGCTCCCGAGCTTATGACTTATGAACGAGCGTCCAGTTAACCATCTCTCTCTCTCTCTCTATTCTAGTTTCTCCATCGTCCTTGGAAAAAAATCTCCCCCTTTCGATGAAATATGTTTCTTTTTTCCCCCTTTTCTGATCGATTTACAATATGATGCGTGTACGAGTGAGGAATTTGGAGTAGATTGTTAGAATTTTGTTTGAAAAAAATATTCATAATGTATTGGTCATTATGTGTAATGGTTTAATCTAGAAAGTAGACATTATCCTGATATTCTTTTGTTTTCGATTATTTTGTAAATTTCTAACGCGAATGATGAAATAATTTATAATTATAGAGGAGATATTTTGTTTTGAATTAAACAAATAACTCTATCTTCTTGCACAAGTTTTTAACTTGAAAAATATTGGAATCGGATAATCTTCTCCTTTGTTATCTTTTAATTTCTCGAACTGAGAACTTTACGCGCGCTGTAAATTTAATATCCTCTAAATATTACGAAAGTTCTTCAGGATTGCCAAAGTTTCCTTATTAATTTAACTTTTTATATTTCTTTAAAGTGAATAAATGAAAAAAGAAAAAAAAGTATCCTCTTTTGAGTAACTTATATTCTCTTTTAAATCGGATGAATTCTTCCTGCAAGAATGAACGTTCGTTTCTCAAAATATTTCTCTCGAGAATGCTTCCGAAATCAGTGAAAATCAGAAATTACACTTTTGAATATACACATATTAATCTTCCTTTATTACTCGTTTAAAATTAAAATTAAAATAACCAATGCCATAATTTGCATTTAAATTTATAAATATTAATTTTCTTGAATTTTCCAAGAATTTTCTCTTATCACGTATTCATATTTGGGATATTAACGTAATACTTAAAAAGATAAATAATAATCCAGAGAAACTTAAGTTAAAACAATACATCCATTTGAACGAGGAAATTTGAAAAAGTTGGGACTGCAGGCGAAGGATCGGGCAAAAGTATATATTCGAATGTTTGCAAGCAATCTAAAAATGGAAAGAGAGGTTACTTCGATCAGAGAGGTTTCGCGAGGATTGACTTTAAGGTGGCAAACGGGAAACAAGACGTCTCCGTGAACGTCGAAACAGGAAATATCGCCTGATTTATAAGCCCTGGGAGTAACCAACAACTACCTGGAACGTTCGTCATTCTGTCAATGGGACGGTTTCCCCGAGGCGTTAGTGTTGCATACGCAACATCGTTAAAAATCATAGAATCATTTATTCGATTCTGAAAAAGAATATTCCCTTTTTCGAATTAACAAGATTGGAAAATTCGCTAAAACGAATAAAACATATCGAATCCATTCTATGTAATTTTCTAGATAGAAGAATAAATTTGACAAATTTTGGAAAATGACTATTTAAAAGTTAGAAATTGCTTTTATTATTAGTTGAACTTGGAAAATTTATGAAAATTTATAAATTACGATGAAGAGAGAAATTATTGCATTATGATTTTCCAAGATTTTTAAATAAAATAATAGAAATGGAAGAATAGAATTAATTTTTTCAACGAATTAAAAATTATATCATTTCTATTTTAACAAATCAAAAGATAATTAAAAAATTCGAGTTTTCAAAAATTAATGTAGGTAATTCGTTTTAGCATAGATTGTTAAAGGATATTCCGAACCCTAAGACTAAATATCACTAGCTTATGATGTCATATTTCAGAATCTTCGCAAGTTTCCTAATCCTCTAAGTTTCGTATAAGAGGATGGATCTCCAATGAGGTATTGCCTGTTCCTAACTTGAAAGCAGGGACGGCTAAGTACTCGTTCAAAGTAGAATTACTTAGAAATCGATCTTATCTTCAAATTTTCCCGCGTCTAGTCTACAAACTTCCGAAATTCGCGTTTCTCAAAGTGAGAAGCTAGTTCGATCTCTTAGAGTGGTCGAAACTTCTGAGTAATCTTATCACCGGCCAGTTTTATTTTTCAAAAAAAAAAAAAAAAATTATTCAATTTTGTTTTAATTCATTTGTTGAAGATTATTTTGTATTCAAAAAACAAGTGCAATGATAATAGAAAATAAATTTATTATTAAATTTATTTTTTGGAAGATATGCAATTATTTTCATGTATCCAATATTTCCAATTTCATCAAATGTACTTTTCATCAGTTAACGTGAAAATTGGAAAATTTAAAAAAAAATTGCCGTATCAATTTCTACGATCCTCTCTATAAATCTTAAAATAACGAAATAAATATATCCACTTTTCATTTAACCTATGACCTATGAGAAATCCGCGTATCGCGTAAATCAAAAATTCCCAGATAAATTACGACTTACAGCATCCTAGGGTGGAAATCTTAGTTCCTCGATCGAGTAACATATTCTTTTGTCAAATATAATTTATCATACGTTCGACTGCACCTGCGACGAGAAAGAACAGAGACGTAGGGAATGTCGTTGAAATAAGAGATCGTTGTTTATGGTTCCAAGCAACAGACAGGCTTCGAGGTATTCCTGCGCGCGAGTTTTACAACCACTATAGTTCTCTGACACTAAATTATCGTTGGAGCAAGTATACAGGGTGTCCTTGCAGGAAAACGTGCTATCATGCATCGATAAATCTTGGTTCACGCGATCTGGAATCGTGAGTCATCGTGTGTCTAAAATTTTCGATTATTTAAAGCGATAATCTCGTTACTTCTTTTATTCTTTAAATTGATCTTAAGTTAAGATATCAAATTTGTAATATTTTTTTTGCTATATTCCTTCGTAAATTTTTTTCTTGTCTTATTATACAGGATTGGTCGTAAAAGATTGGTCTAAAAAAAAAAAAAAAGAGAATATGTAAAAATGGGACAGTATTCTTTTTGCATTGTGTATTTATAAAACAATTATGATCGCTTTGTTCGTGACATTGAAGAAATAGAAAGATCGTTTTATTACAGTCCTGTTTCTTTATAACTCTCTACTCAAAATACCGCAAATTTAAATATTTTTCGTTTCCGAGCCAAGATTCTATTTAAAATTTGTATCTATTTATAAACGTTCCTTTTCAATTTAATATTCAAAGAAATATTCCAGCATTCTCTTACATAATTAAATTTTATTATGATTAGTGAAATGTTACATATTTAGTTATTATTAATAAATTTAATAATAAAAGTTTCATAGTTAATCCAACACAAAATTGTAAATTTCTAATTTACTAATATCATTGTTTGACAAACTGTTCTGCAAGAATATTTATCTATTATATAATAATATAAAAAAATTTTTTATAATCCTAGTTAATTTCGTTAATACAACAATTATAAAATTGTAAAATTTAATTTGTCAATGTTTTTTCAACATTATATATTCAACGATAAGAAAAATACAATTTAAAATTCTTCGTGGTCGTCATGGTTTATTATACACTTTTGTTGTCTTCGTTTTTTCCAAACCCAATGTTCGCATCTTAAATTCTCCACATTTCGCAAGTGATAAAAATATATGATAGTCGCTAAATTGGCCCTATTCAAATGACTCACCCCATATTCCCACGCATGGAGTTCCATAGAACGGTCGATGACGTCGTTCCCAAGCATGACCATGTCAAAATACCCATTTGCCCGCTTTTGAATAATTACCATCCCCGGTATTTTTAACCTGGAGAAGTTGGAGGAGTAGTTCCCGGAAAACGTTTGTAAAATGTCGAGACGACAAGCTTTCATTGAATCTTTAATCTTTACTGTGGAATCGTGCGCAATCTGTGTGCTCGTTCCTTTTTTGTTCAGAGATACGTATGTGAAAAGGGAAGAAAAAAAAAAAGAGAAAAAGAAAAAAAAAAAGGAAACGTAGCGTGTAGAGCAGAGAGCTAACTTTATTATCGACTTTATGTATAAGCGTGGGATTTGTCATTTCGCTTCAGGCGAATTGCAACTTTTTAATATTTGTTGCACGGATATACAACAATGGGGGAAGGTAATGTAATTCTGTATTCGATTGTAGGAAAGAATTTAACGTGAAGAATATTTAAATAGGATCATGGAAAATTGAATATAAAGAAAATCGATTTGATTTCGAGGAAACAATTGATAATATTATATTTATTTAAATTGATCGAGCGAACGAAGAATTCGATAAATGGAAGAAAAATTTTAAATTAATTAAAACAATAAATAATAAAATAATCAATGAAATATTCGAATATAAAATCGAATATAAAAAGAGACGTAGAGGCAAACTTCGAAAATAATGAAAAAAAATCTAAAAAGAAATCCAATAAGAAATAACAATACAACTGGAAAACTGAAGAAATAATTAAAGAATACAACCCAACGAAATACTCGATACGTTAAAAACTCTGAAACAATTACCTCGAAAACCGTCAGAACCATGTGTTGAAACCATTCAATTACGCCTGTTCAAAGCGAGCTAACGCAATTCCAAAGAAAACAATGTAACGTCCAAGTTGCTCCAAACCAAACTACCCCAGCTAGCCGGCTTCCCTCTTTCACGGAACTCCACTTTCGAAACAGAATTACCCAATTTCCTCAGACCGTGACACATCCACACATACACACCTACGGAACGAAGAGATACAGAGTATATATATCTCGCAGAAGCCACACAATACGCAGTCCCATGACCGACGAATCGCTATCCTACGTTCGAGATGTTGGTGTGCGACAGGCAAAATAATTTAGTCCAGCCGGAATTCGATGGTTTCTCGCCTCCTCGATAGATTTCCCCACCCCTTCTCACCAACTTTCTGCCTCCCTCTCTCGCGAAACACAATTCGAAATTTCGGTTGGAAAATAATAATAATTATTATTATTATCACAATAATACGTGAACAATGGAGGACGATAATGATAAAGATAATGGAGGAGAGAGGCGGGTCGAGTTCACCGTGAACTTTGGCGGGAAACTTTGAACGCGCGAGGATGGGATATAATAGGGGACTCTCGCAATTTATGGCGGTGGTAAACCTACGAACGATAACGAAACGTTGCTGCAAAAACTTGTCAAAAGTAAGAGATTATCGTTGATCCGCCACGTTTAATCCATCGTGTTTGTTAGTTTGTCTAACGTAACACGGGGGAGGGTATGGTATGCTGGTTCTGCGTTCGAGATGTGTTTCGATTATTTTTAGAATTTTAGGGAAACGTAGAGAGAGAGAGAGAAAGAGAAAGAGGGAAATGTTTAATTCGGTGGAAATGGATTCTTTGTATTGGGTACGGGTTTAAAGGTTGTTTAGCAGGTGGAAGCGTTTCTCATTGACGTATTTCCCAGAGATTCTTCGATACATTGTAGGTTATGTTTACAAGAAATTTCAATTAGATAGAGAATCGACTTGATATATGTTAAATTGGGACGCGCGTGATTGATGTATTCGAATATCTTCGCGAATGAAATTGAAATTCGAGCAATTAGTTGCATTAGGAATAGAGAAATGGATTTCGAGGGAAAGGTAGAAAATTTAAGATAACTCTTAAAATTTAGAATCTTTAATACAATGTTAGTGAAATATTTGTAAACAACATATTTTCAAAAATAAATAAATTTATCTTGAAATTTGATTAAACTTCAATTCCTAAAATTAGGAAAATCATTATGAAGATGAAGATGAAGTTTGAAGATGAAAGAACTAATTCTTTCTCAATTGATTATTAGAAGGGCGAAACTTTACTCTTTGAAATGCTCTTTCCTTTATTTCAATACGATTTTCGGTTCTCGAGATATTTTTATGTAAAGAAAAAAGAATTTATCCTAAATTAAAATAAATTAAAATTCGGAAAAGTTTGAATCATTATATAACTCTGAAGATAATACAATAATAATTTCTTATTAATGAATGAGCATTAGAAGCATCGAATCTTCCCCTTTAAAACGTCTTTTTATTTTATCCTAATACGATTTCCAGTTCTCGAAATATTTTCGTATAAAGAAAAGAGCAATTTTTTAAATCGTTTACTATTTCCCTCCTTATCGTTTATTCGAATCTCTCGCTTTATTTCATTGATTTATTTTCAGACAAACGACAGACACGATTTCTGAAAGAAAGGAAAAATTGTATGAAATTGCAGATTCATTCATAACTGCTTAAATACTATGGAGACTTTGAATCCTTGTATCTCAGTAACTAATAGAGATATCTGAATAAAACAAAAAGTGACTTCAGTAGCATAGTTTCCTCTATTTCTTGAATGGATTTTGATAGTAAAATTATTGGTTTTTTCTTATGATTTTTTAGTTTCCTCTCAATACTTCATTATTGTAATGTTAAACATAAATTTGTTTAATATTTATGCAAACAAAATATATACAAAATGAAATATCATTTTCAAAGTCAAAATGATATCTTTTCCCTAAAATTGGATTAGAAATGAACGAGACGTGGAGATTAAAGGGAACGAGAATGCATAACCGAACCACAGTATGTAAACCACAAGTATAAAGTCAAGCTACAAGAGATATCCTACCTTAGATGCAACTCGCGATTCGATAAACCAACAACTATCTCATCTAAAATTCAAACTCGACACCGTAACATTAATTTATCACAGAGATGGCGTGTAGAAGTCGTGTTATGGGTACGAGTGTCAGACAAATTTACAAACTCGTTAACCCAAACGGCATGCAACGCTAGAGTGTAAACGAGAGTACTTGCAAAACACGAGTTATATATTATATTTCTTTCTTCCTTTTTAATCAATAATATTTTATCGCAATTCGTACAAGTCATCCTTAGTTAGAAACTTTTTAATAAATATAATCGATGAAATTAAACTCTAATAACGTCAATTTATATCAAAATGCTTCTAGTTTATTTTTACAATGATACCTAAATGGTAATTGTAATTAAAATTGAATTGAAAGCTCATTTTAAATATCAAAATAGATCGAAGATATATATTTCGCGAGTCATTCATCGTATAGCTTCATGAATAATCATTTTGGGGTTGCAATCCTTTACCATATGCAAGGGTGGTGTACGGCTAGGATGTCAAACTCCTTCCATCACGGAAGGCTGGCTTGCAAAGGGACAAACCCTTAATGTTTGAGAGGCTATCGGCCTTGTTAATTGCTACAACGCGTTATCAGATTTGCGATATGTCAATCGCCACGAAAATCATGATGTTAGGAGCAATACATATGGGTTTAATAAGCAATTAATTGGTAATTAGTTTGCGTGGATGCTTATGCGAATGCAATTATTTTTATAGAAAATAGAAGAAAGAAATGGGACCAAGATGGAAATTTGTTTTCTCATTTAATGATTTCAAGCTATTTAACTGTTCATCAAATTCGAAATTATATGATAGAATATCGTATAAGAATATGCGATAATCAATCATAAAATCAAAATTAAATTATACAATTAAACAATTATGAGAGAAAATCGACGTAAATATTAATATATTTATCGAGTAAATATTTCGAAACAAAGTAAAGCAATATTTCTCACAACGATCTTATATCCTCGCGTAATATTTCAAAACTCTGCACCCTCTGAACCGAACCTCCCTTACAATTTCACTCCCCTTGTTCCTAAAAACTCGACATCAAAGGAAGAAAATCTCACGTCACGTGCTAAAACGAAAAAGATAAAACATCAACATTTCTAAACGACGAACTGTTTTCAAATCGTTTTTCAAGTCTCTCTCTCTTTCCCTCCCTCTCTCTCTCTCTCTCTCTAAATCTCGAAACCTCAAACGAGAAAGAAAGAGAGAGATAGAACGCTTGCAGAGGCGCGATCGTGCGCGGATGATTGAAAAGAAAGCGCGAAAAGAGGTCGTGCAATTTTAAAAACGAGCAGGAAGTTGAGTTTCCAAAGGCTGACAACGGATTTTCCAACGCAAGATGGGCGGAACGCAGGTGAAAATACACGACACGTTTTCCATGGCCCTCGGCCATTTTTCCGTCGACGAGCCGGCAAATTACACACGGTTTCGGGGTCGCCGGGTATTTCTGCCCGCTTTTGTCGACAAATGAGTAACTGATGCGTTCTTAAAGACGAGGAGATGAAACTCGTTTGTTACTGGACGTTCGTTGGTCTTAAGTGCCTCACTTTCTTGCGAGGGTGCATCTGGCTGGTGTATTACGTGTATTACGTGTATTGTAAAATTTTGATTGATGAAATTTACACGACGCGTATACATTTGTTATCAATTATCTTCCAGAAATAGAGATAGAATTTGATCGAATTAATTTTATATTTGTAACACTCGTGACGAATAAAAAATCGCAATATAAAATGTAGAAATTAAAAAATATTTTTCCTTTGCATTATATTTAATTACATATCGAATTCATTTATTTTTGCACTCATTTTTCACTTTCAATTGATTCTTTTAAAAATTTTATGATTCTCGTTAGCTTTTCTATGAGCATTAATAATTTATAATAAATAATTTTTTTATATCCCTTACGAAATTTAATAATTCTAGTGTCTTCTTGTATCTATGTTAATATTAATTTTGTCTTTCTCCAAATTAAAATATTTCCATAATAGTTCAAGAATCACTATCTCCTTTCGAATATTTATCGATTTGTATTAACTCTTCGAGCTTTTCAGTTATAGATAAAAATATTTTTAGCGAGCAAGTAAAGACAAAAGTATGAAATAATATCTAATAATAGTTGAAGATGTCCTTGAAAATTTATCAGAGGGGTGACATAAATTACTAAGTAACATGACAGCAATAATTGCAATTCAACGTGGAGCGCGTGGCTCGTCTGCAAACTTAACGAGTAATCACGTCAAGAAAGAAAAGGCCATTTCCATTGCCGGTAAAATTAGTCGGTGTTACAATACCATTATGCTTCCTCGCACTTGGCAAGATTACAGTCGTGCTTTTGCTCCGAGGACTACAAAGACCTTTAATTTAGTAATTCCTCTATGACGTTCCTCTTCCAGGACAATTAATGAAATCTAATCAAGTACTCTGAAACAACGGTATAACCAATTCTCACCAAATTTTCGAATCAATTTTTCGAGAGAAAGAAAATTTCTACACGAATATAATTCGAGATTGGGATATTCGTTTTTCTTTATAATTATTATGAATATGATACAGATAAATTCGTTGGAAAAGTTCGAAGAAAAATTTGAAAGTTGTAAAAAATTTCGATTTGTAAATGTGAATATGATTTGTTTTTCAAATGAAGAAAATTCTTGGTAAAATGATTCACTGGATGCTCGCTGTATTTTATCGTACCCAACTTCATAAGATTCCCAGGCTCCAAAATTAAACGTAAGGAAGTGAGAGATGTTCTTTGACGTAATTTCTACCTCAAGTGCAAACCAGACCACGTCTTCGTTATTTTTAAGATTAAAGATATTCGTGAACCGAACAACTTTCACATTTGTCTTTACGAATGTGAAATTTTTCGCGGTATTTAAACCACTTTAATCCGACTTTCCAAGTTAAGATTCTTGTTTATTTGAAGTATGGTTTATTTAAAGCGCGTACACGCTCTTCGCCATCTTCACTTCAAAATTAGAATAAATATAATTTTACAAATTATTCTTCTTTTTTTTTAACTCGTGGTTTATCAAAAAAACTATCATTAATTTTTGCAACAAAGAAATTTTCTGTGCATTACCTAATAATTCTCTAAGATAAACTTCAAAATATTTTTCCAAGATTTAAAAATCTCGTATTTCAAATTTCAAATAAAAAAAAATCTTATCGCTACATAAATAATTCATCGAAATAAGAAAATAATTCACTTCTTCTCTCGTTGATTAAAATTCTCAAAAACTTTCTTCGAATATATTATTAAATAAACTTTTGAACTATTTTAACAAGCAGAAAAAAATAAAACCGCAAATAATAAATCCTAATAATCCAATTTGCAATAATATATTCCACTATTTGTCAAACTCCATCAAACTCTTCGTCACATATTCGATCAATATACATAAACTAATTTCAGAAACTTCTTCACACTGCAAATCCAACTTTCACAAATAATTTCCACTCTACGAAATATTCCTAAATCAACGTGAAATTCCGTTAAACGAGAAAAGAACGCACGATACATCCATCACGTTTCGAACAATCATTCGCGATTCACAAACTACTACTCACTGTCTTGCATCCGTCGTGTTCGAGGGTCACGAATTCTTCACCGATCTTAGGATCGAAAAGAGATCGAGATCCTCATCGATCGATCACGTTCCACGCCGCGATATGGTTTTCTTGCCGGGAGAGGTTCATTGTCGCGTTGTCAACTCGCGTTTTCTGACGATCTCGGCCGCCGGATCGTGTTCTCCGCGTATGCTAATTTTGCTGGTGCAGTCACGTGCTTTCGCAACGCGAGTGCACCGGCTTGGCGTCGCTCGACGCCGAATATGAATCTTCCCGGGATTTTCCTCCTGTGCTTTTGTATCGTCGCATCTTTTCCACGATTTTTTTTATCGTCCTCCCTTTTGTTAGCATTGTTGTCTCTCGATGTAGTTGGTGGGAGGTTTGTGGAGGTTTCAGAATTGGAAAAGAGCGTGGATTTTTAAGAAAATGAACATTTTTTCGTTTTTCGTTTGACAAATGAGGAGAATTGAGAAATTTTTGTTGAAATAAATTTTTTGTTAAATGTAATGGGGAAATTTAGAAATTATTGTTTAATTAATAAGTTATATGATATGATAATAATCAATAAATTTTAATATTCTTGAAATTGAATATATTTTGAAGATAGGATTTGTGTTTTAACGAAAAGAATTTTTAATTTAATTTTCGTAATTGCATCGTCAAATTAAGCAAATAATGTTCAGCTACGCAGAATATATCATTTTGTTTTTTTGTTTTGTTTTGTTTTTTTTTTTTTTTTTAAATGAGGGTCTTGGCTAGAAGGGATCGCGCAATTCCTTTCTTAAACCGAAATAAATTTTACTTTAATGCAGAAACTAGAAGCTGCTATTAGTACTTTCGCTTAATAAGCTCCAATAACATTAATTACAGCAGATAATTACGTTAAAACTCTAATATAATTACAACGTGACTTGCTCATGAAATTCTGTTCTCTGTTATTTCCACGGAAAGATTTCGCAAATATGGAAATAGCTTGAAAAGAATAATCAGAGTGCTTTTACTTTAAAAATTGAATATGACTAATAATTATCAAATTAAATAATCAAAAATATATAGAACAAATTTCATCAATATAGAATCATCAGAAACAGAATTTTCTGAAGAAAAGATTAAATTTTATTTTGCGATTGATTTGCTATTATTTTAAATTTATGGAAAAATTTATGTTTCCTTAGAATCAAAAATATCAATCATAGATACTTAAAATAATTTTTTTCTCATTGCTTATTATAAATAAAGATTTATTTTGTCAAAATAATTTTCAGTATATATATATATATATATATATATATATATATATATATATATATATATATATATATATATATATATAATTTCTCAAAATACTGTATTATTACCATTCTCTCTATCATTCATACCAAAATCACAACATTCTTCCTCTAATCCGTCCAAAAAAAGGCCTAAAAACAAGGAAAAAGCAAGAAAGAAATAAACGAAACATCTATCAACCCCTATCCATGTTAAAGGAGTGGCAAAATCCCATGGTAGAATTTAATATCGAGGAACAAACGATGATTCTCCTGTGCTCGTGAGTTTTTTTCATCCCCTTTATCCTCTTTCTTTTTTCATTATATCCTCTATTCTTTCAAAGGGAAATTTCTTTCTCTACAAGTAATTGATATTTTTTTCCAGAAATGATAATATATATAAATAGAAATATGTTTAACGATTTGATATAAAATATTGTCATAATTATATCACAATACAAGTATTGTATTAATTTTTTTTTATTGAATATATGAAATGAATTATTAAAGTTTCATTTTCTTTAAATAGTAATTAAAATTTTGAATAAAATATTCACATTTCAATCCTCTATATCTCTCCACTGAATTACATTATTTCTAATTTTAATATTAAATATTCAGAATGTCTCTGAATCATCAGATAAGTGGTTGAATAATAGTTGCATCACGTGCAAAAATAAATCAAGTTTGAAAATTGTTGAAATATAATCAATGATCTATATAAAATTGTGAAGTAAAATGTTCGTCACATCACATCCTCATCTCACTCTTAAAAAAAAAGAAAAAAATTTCCTCGTATGAAATTGTATTTGAAATATGAAACGAATGGTAGATTTCATCTCCTAAAAAAGATTTTTCCACTGAAAAGAAGATTTTACATATATAATATCCGCAAACTTTCGGATTTTATTAAACCAGGATTTTCAAGAACGAATTAGACGAATTTCCCTGGTAAGCCGATGTTCGAATATTTTTCACGAGCTACCGTAGATTTCCATCAACGAAAATCACATCCACCAGTGTGCCCTCTCTAGTCATTAATTCTGTCTTTGTTTCTTCCATTTTCCACTTTTCTTTTTTCTTTTTTTTTTTTTTTTTTTCGTTCAATGAGAAAAGGTGGGCAGAGAGAGGGTCGGGAGGACTGGAAGGAGAGAGAATATTAAAAACTTTTTCCATAAAGCGTCTTCGCGAGTCGAGACGCCGTTAGACCGAGCATGAAAGCCTGCTCCTTGCAGTTTCAAGCGTATCCTCGCCGGTTTTTCCGAATTAGTTCAGACGGTTTTTTCGCGATTTCTCCTTTTTTTTTTCTCCTTCTTCTTTTTCCCGCCTCTCGGGCGAAATGAGCGCGCTGCGGCCTCTTTCGAGGATAAACGCGGGGACAGGAATGATGGAGAGGAAACAAGGTGGATAGTGAAATTTAATTTCAATGGAGGAACAAGCGAGTAAAGTGGTAAACCACTTTTTTTTTTGGATTTTTAAACGAATGTAATATTTTTATTGTGGTTAATTGATAGGGATTTTTTATTTTTCATTGGCATACGTAATTCAAGTTTCTTTTTTATAATTTAAATTTCTTGTTAATTCGTGTTGAAATCTAATATTGATAAAGGAAGATTAATAAAAAACAATGGAAATATTCATCACATACGAGAATTATTCAAGATTATATTTTCATTTCATAGATAATTTTTATAGAAATATATATATTATAGATAAGCAAATTATAATCTGGCATTGAAACAAATTGTTTTTATCTCGAAACATTCGATTGATTGAAAAATTGTATGAATTATCATATATTTAAATTATGAATGTCGATTTTTTTCTTAAATAACGATTAAGAAATTTGTGTTAAGAGGAATTTTTAAGAGGAATTTTTTTTAATAATTTTTAAAGAAATTTTGTACAAATTGTAAAATCGCGAAAAAATAAATTTAAATTCGTTTTAAAACTTACGAAATTTAAAATTCGAGAATTTCATAAAAATATTTTACAATTTTATTTATCATCATCATCGATTGACAGTTCGATGAAATTTGCATTACGAAGAAAAGTCGAGTTTAATTTCGTCGAAAATTTTTGTTTTCATAATGGAGAATGTTGATAATGGAGAAATATTGCCTAAAATATTTGGAGAAACAAAGCATATGGATCGATAAGCACGATGCTACACGATGACGTAATCGAAAGGTTAATTGGAAATGCATATTTGCGAATGGAGCTAATTAAGGAAATTGGATACGCAAAGATGATTAGGAATACAATCGAATGCGCAACAAATTAATTGAAGGAGATATTTAATTGCGGAAAAGTTCGTCAAAGCTAATGATAAAGCGTCATCTCACAAAGTGGAATATTTGAATAATTAATTAAAGAATATTTTTAACTACTAAAAATAGCTTGTAGTTGAATTAAAATATACAAAATTATTTACAATTATATTAGTTTGTATATCGAGAATATAATTAAATATCTTTTAAATAACAAACATACGAAGATGATTTAAATCACATTTCTCTATTCCATATTTTTAATGGAAAAAAGAAAAAAATAGCAATAAAAAAATTAGCAAAAATATTAATAATCGCTAAATTGCAGATGTACGTGTAAATTCTGATTAATTCCCTAAATAAAAATAATGAATATTTTACTTTATATATTTTACATATTTTATCACGTATATCCGAATTTTTATTGAGTTTCTCATCACGATATAAATAAAAATACTATGAATTAAGATATTCTCTCTTTTCTCTTATCGAGGCAATAAAACAATCTGCCTATCATTTTAATTAATACAGCAGCGAGAAACGAATTAAAAAAAAGGGAAGAAAAGAAGAACTATCTACTTACATTCTCTTCATCCACGAAGAAAAATTCTCATACAATCTAACTATATTAATTCCACCGTATAATACCCATCCCCATTACACCCTTTCTAATATCACTAGCCCGGTTTCCATTACGATAATACTGCTAATTCCTCCGCGAAAACCCATTACACCAGGTCAGGATTATCTCGTAGCCGTAAAAGAAAAGTCACAGTCTCGAAAACGTACTCGCTTTTCCTTCGCCTCTGCTTCTTCCCCTTTCTCGCCTCTGCATCGTGTCCCTCTGTCCATTCTCTCTCCATTCCAAATCTATCTTGTTCGTGTCCCAAACGTGTCTCCCCTTCCCCACAAATGTGTCCAATCACCGATGATCAACGATCATTCGTTGATTTACGTACGCGTCGAATTCTCAACATAGCCTTCCAGTTATTCCCTCGAAGAGTCATTAAATAATCGAAGCCAACGTTTCGTCAACAAATAAACACCCTCCCCGGCTGAGGCTGAGTATGAATCAGCTCGCTACGAATCGAGGAGGGAGAGGAGGAAAACGTCCGGTTTTCTTGTCGCGAAGACAAGGGTTTGGCTTTAACTCGGTGTGATGGATCGGTGATCTCGTGCAACGTGCAACCCATTCATCTGGCACGACATTGAAACAGAGCTGGCTTGTAGTCCTTGCTCCAAATCTCTCGATCGTGCTCTTTCAGACCAATGTTGTGCCAACGTCTTGTTTCATTTGTATTCTTCTTTTTCTGGATATGCGTCTGTTTATTTTTTATCTCATTTTTCTTTCTTAAATTTTTCTTCGAATGATTTCCTTCTTTCTTTGTTCCTCGTTGATGGAATTCTTCTCGTTGAAAAGAAAATATAGGAAATCTTTTTTTCTTTTAATAATGGTTGAAAAAGTTGAATTTTGTGAAAGTTCGAGATTTTTCTTCGATGCAGAATTGATTGAAAGTCGAATTTTCGGAGAAAATTTAATTTATTTTTTCTCTTTTCTTTGTTGCCTTTATTCTTCGATTATTCTTTTTTTCCTCTAATTTTGTAAGATTTATCCAACGTTCGATGATGATGATTTTTTAAAGTTGTTTAAATAAATTGCAGGATTTGATTTGAAAAGTTTCAAATCAATATGAAAGTTTGACAGATTAAAAATTAATTTTTTAAAAAGTGTTTCACGATCCATGCAACTTGAAATTTATATTTTTCATTCTAAGAATTTTGAAAATGATACAATCGTGAGAAATATCTAAAAAAAAAAAAAAGATCATTTTCACATTTTCACATTATTTTCTTTCGATCACATTTAGCCACATTAAACACATTGGATTATTTTACAACAGAAATAAAATTTTGCACTTGGCAATAAATGTTACGTGGAATCCATAAATTTTGCTTTGGCTACGATTCGGATGATTATAAGTGTCGTTTGGAACAATTCTACTTTTAAACGGAGCGCAGATTGTACAGAATTTCCAAAAAAACAATATTTCCTTTTTTCAACCATTTTCTTGTATATAAAACAAATTTTTTTAAATAAGTAAATGTAGAAATAAAAAAAATCACTAAAATATTCTTCCTCAAATTCACCAAAATCACTCGAATCAATCAATGAATTCATAAATTAATACATTAAAAAATGGGCAAATTATTCACCTTTTCACAAAAATATTTTTTCAAAAATTTATCGAATAGAAAACTTGTCACTCAATTTACATGCACTTTTCACAAATCAAATCACTTTTTAATTTCTTTCATTGTACATCTTTCTTTTATTGTACATCTCTATTAAAATTCAACTAGAAGAAACCAAATCCTCCTTTATTAAATATTAAAAGAACCCTTTAAAAATTCCTCGAATCCATATTAAAATGCTATTTTTACACCGCCAATAAATCACCATAAATTTTGCTTAATTTTTTCTCCAATAATAATTCTCAAATAATCTTCTCAAAATTGAAATCCTTAAACCTTGAATCATCAAATTGAAATCTATACAATGCTTCAATTCTCAGAGTCAACATATCTTTTGATACATTAAAACCGATCATCCTCTTTTCATTAAAAATCTCCTCCTTTCAACAAAAATTAAAGATCATCTTTAATTCTCTTCAAAATTTCTCGAATCCACATCAAATCACATGTTAACTTCTATGATCACCATAAACTCGGCTCAAATTTTTCCAAATTTTCTCCAAACAATCTTCTTCGATCGAACTGATGATTTTCGATTTTAAAAATCAAACATCAAATTATTTCAATTTTCAAAAATATCAATTTATCGACTCAACAATCTTTAACATGTCGGGAAAGAAAAAAAAAAAAAAGAGAAAAACACGAATGTTTCGTGACCGACACGGTTGTCGTTTTGAATCTCTGAAGAAAACTAGTCAGCCGATGACTGGATGAAGCCCGTCAGCCCTCTCCTTATTTCTCGGTCGCGCGCGCGACTATTTAAATCTTTTGTACTAGCTGCTGGCAACGAGACCAGTTTCGACCAAGACTCTGTTCGTCACGTGGCAAAGAGATATTGGTTTGTTCAGGTTTGACAGGGATCTTGGGGGGATCGTTTCGTAGGGATCTTCTTTGGGGTGGTTTTCGCGGTTTCTTGGTCGGTTTCACCGCTCGAAAGCCTGTTGGCCAAAATTTATACTTTGGAAGAGGGTTTGACTCATTGTGAAACTCTTTGTTGGAATTTCGCTCTCTCTGGTGGTTTGGTGAATGTTTGGTGGTTGCTCGAGGAATATTTGTCTGGTGTCGATGTGAATTTCATTTTTTATTATTTTAAATTTCATCATTTCGTAATATTTTGTTTTGTTAATAATTATTCGTTGTATATTTTTTGTTTGATTTTTCGGTTATGAAGATGATAGAAGTTTCACGTAATTGATAAATATATTGAGCAAATCTTTGTTATTTGTTAAAAAAAAATTTAGAAAGAATTTTCTAAACAATTTTCACGATGACATTTTAAAAAAATTAAACGTAAAAATTCCAGTGTCATTGTCTCAATTTTTCTTAAAAATAAATTTTTATAAAAAAACAACGTAAAATACTACGTAGAAATAACAATCTTTGGTATATCATAATATAATGTTATTGTTAACAAATTTAAATTTCAAAATAATTTACTAAGAAATATGAAAATTCCTTGGAAAAGGATTTCCAATAAATGGTTAAATATAATATAATTCATTTCAACGTATCTTTCTGTTAATTCAGATATTTTCAGCTACTAAAAACTATCAGAAATTACTTGGAAAATTTCTTGTATATTTACTTCTTCTATTATTTAATTAAAAATAGTAGAACATTAATATTGTACATCTTTTCATACTTATAGCATAAAATATCAAATAGATATAAAATTTTCTTTTTTATTTAATAATAAATTTAAAAATTAAATTAAAAACTACTAAAATAAAAATACAATAAAAATAAACTTTTCAGTTGATAATTTTTTTAAAAATTTTAATTTTGATATTCTTTATTTAATATAATCCTAAAAAAATAATAATAACAAACTTTCCAAAAATTTATTTCTCACTTTAATTGCAAAATTTATTGTCACAATTTCCAATAATTTTCCATTATAGAATCTTCATTAAAATACACAATCACAAATACATATTAATTTAGTTTCAAGTATTTCCATTCAATTCCAATCTCAATTTCACAGTTAATCCATCTCGATGGAAGATTAAGCACGGAGAAGAATAATAAAATAAATTTTCCCGAGTTTCAAATTTCATTCATCCGCGATAGATATCGTGACGAAAACATTCTTGTCTTTTCCCCTAGGCGTGAAACACGGACGAAAGAAAATACGTGGGATGACGAATCGTTGATTAGGACGCGGTATGTTTCCTTCACGCACCAATGTAATCTGTTTTAAAAATGCCTGGAAATAATCCAAGCGTGACGCAAGGGACGTCTGGATTTCAGGATTCCTCGAAGTGTCCCGGGGAAAAAATTGTGAAAATTGTGACGAATAAAGTTGGAAAAAATGAACGAATTATTTCTTCGAATTTGAAACTTGATTGAAAGTTTAAGTTTTTAAATTGTAGGCAAAAAAAGAAAAGATTTTTAGATTCTTATTTTTAAAGAAAATATCGAAATGGAAGTTTGGAATGATTGAGATTTAGTAAAAAGGATACATCCTTTAAAAGTATATAAATATTGTATTTTTAACTTAAAACTTTATTTTGAAACAATTGGCTATATTTTGATAATTTATTTTTATCCACAAAAATGTATAATATAATTCTTGTCTATTTAAGACTTTCAATAACAAATAGCATGATTTTTAATTTGGTAGGACATTCACAACTTCTTGCTCGAAATTGTTTACACTAGTTACAAGGGAAAGCTTAAGATTAAACTTAAACTTATACAGTTAGATGGAACGGACAAACAAATTTCAATAAACAAGTTTCTCAGGAAACGTAAAGCCAAACAAAGTTGGCCGAAACCTGAATTCAGTTTGCGAGTTCATAGTCCTTATCATAAACATTAAATTATTATTTCAAGCCAGTATTCAACTTCAAAGAATAGATTATATAGAATTAAAGAATCAAGAGAATTAAAAAAAAAAATAAAAAAAATAAAGAAATCTTTCTTCTCGTTTCTTTAAAATATTAAATGAAATATAAAGATTTTTACAGATTCATGGATACTTTAACGGTATATTTTTCTTCTTATTACGATTTCCAACAACGATATAATAAACGGTGAGCAATGTTAACACGATATGAAACTGTTTTAACTTTCAAAATATATTTTCTCCCGCCCGAGTTGAACGTCGCTCGTCGAGAATCGGTATAGAGACGACATCTGGGTTTCTAGAGCTTTGGTAGAGCGAACGTTCTTCGTGGGCGGGCATTGCTGCCAAAACAAAGCTTTTCTTGGCTCAACGGATAAACAAATTTTCGAGAAAATAGCCGAGTTTTCGCGGTTCTTCGCCTATATGAAAATATTCGACACGTTTTAAACATTTCATCGTTCACCTGTATCTCTTTATCAAAGTTTCTTTCATTCCTTATTAAACTTTCTTCTTATCGCATACAATTTCATTCACGCGCTTTCTGATGAAAAATTTTAGAATTACCGACATTTCTATTTTCCATTTTTCGTTGTGCGATAATTCTTTTGGATATTCAGATAATAGTTTTAAAACTATTTTTCTTTTTTTTTTGTTTTAGTCAATTAATATCAAATTTTTTAGGATATTTAGTTACTAATTTATGAATTTTTAATTTTTATTGTATTTATTATATTTGGTTTAAGTGTAAGTTTTAATAAATATACTTTCATTTATCATCTTATTATCATTTCTTTTATCCTATTCTATTTTTATTAAATGATATTAAAATATTTATGTTATTTTCAATTAAAAGTTTTGAATTTGATTTTCCTATTATTTCAATAGATTTATATTTAGTTTAAGAGATTTATAAACGTTTATAATCAATTTCAAAGTTTGTGAGAATTTATGAATTTTCTAAAAGTTAATAAATCTCAAGAGAATAGAGCGTCCCTATTAACCACTGACAAATTTTCACGGAAGAATATCCGACACGATTCTAGAAAATATAACGTATGTCATCTAAATCATCCTTATGATTCGAATATCTTTCTCACGTCGCACGAACACCATTGAACACTGCTTACATAATCAGTCCATTTACGACATATTTCAATCTAAAATGTTTATACAATATATAACGCACGTTTATTCTTCTCAAAATTTCAACATTACCCATATTGATACTATAAATCTGCATGTAAACCCACAACAAACGTTATTTCTAACTTTGTGTAAATGTAACAGATAAAAATAGAAAGAAAGAAAGAAGGAAAAAAAAAAAGAAATCAATATACTCACCGTCATTAGAATCTTTCAGTCAATTGTTTAAGATAGTGAAGAGATCCATTTGAATCACTCGTATTTTATATTCGTCACTCGTCTTTATCCACGATTTCGAAAATTCCACTCTCGATATATCAAATTTCGATAAATATTTTCGCGATAATCAAAGACGAATTCGAAAATTTCGATTTTTCTTTGTTACAAATTTTTCTAACGCAATAAATATTTCATTATACTTTATACCTTCTTTCTCTTTTTACTTATTGCAAAATTTGAATTTGATACTTGAGATTTTTTTACAAAGCAAGTATTTATCAGTAATATTTATCAATAATTGTTGAGATAATAATTATTAAATAAAATTCACGATTGAGAGAGATTGAATGGACTGGAACTGCTATGGACAGCTGCCGGCCAGACACGAAGTTGGCGCGTTTGGCTAAGTTTCGAAAATAGTTCGCACCGGATTCGACGATGGTGCGTCTATTTGTGGCGGAAAAGAACTGGTCAAGCAGTGCTGCCAACGTTTGCGAACGAAACTCTCTAACGGCCTAGTGAGAACCGTTTCCCTTTTCAAAAACATCTAACTCTAACTTGTATTTCTTTTGAGACGATTTATTCGAATTCTTTTTGAAATTTATTTTTTCATTTTATAAATTCGTTCTATCGAGTTTATCGTGTTTTAATTTTTATTTCTTCCCATAAGAATAGTCTAACACTTTATTGTCCTTAATTTTTCTTTAACAAATATAAATTAAATGTTTATTATTCATTATTTATAACTAATCGAATTATAAAGTTATTAAGAACTTTTATTCATGATTATGATAATTTAAAGTGAATTTTGTAATAAATAACGTGGATCCATAATTGAAATCATACCTATATAACATGACTGTTTCCAATAAAAATTTATTACGAAATCGGTGAAGAACATCTCTGAACAACACTAACATTTACCAACACAGTAATCCGATAATATCATAAATCCTTTACCTTGCTCCACTTCGGCGTTAATGTGAATAGTCCTCAGTCTAAGCTCCTCGTTCTCATAAATCATCCCCCTCGAGGATTTCCGGTCGAGTTTCCTGTTCGGTTTCACGCTGCAATCCCTGCGCCTGGTCCTCAGCATCCCGGCCCCACCAACACCGGCAGTAGTCGTCATCATTTTCATTAATTTCAACAACAAAAATCTCACGATCACAACAACAAAAAAAAAAAAAAAGAAAAGAAAAAGAAACGAAAAATATCACTTCAGATAAATTTTTTAAATCTTTTAATTCGTCTACGTCGTGTTACGTTTATCTTATCTTATCATCGAAATTTGAAATCAAAATCGAGATTAGAATCACTGTCTTAGATGCAGTTTTTCTTTAAAGGAACACAAAGGAAACACTATTTGAGAAAATTGCGCGTTTAGGCTGATTTTTATTATGCGTGGTTTACTCCCTTTACGATCAGCTATTAACTTTTTTCCAACAGGATAGTTTGTAACTTTCGCTTGATAGCCGTGGACACGTTGGAACTTATTGCGCCATTAAGAAGCGAGTTTAAAGTCATGGGAGAAGCGTTCAAGTGGCGTTTAATCTCACGTGAAGCTTTTAAAATTGGATTTGCGGCGTTGAACTACCACCTTCAGATTTTCCTTCCCTTTATGGGCTTCTCTTCCGATTCTTCTTTTTTCAAACTTCTTCCCGAGATCCTTCTCTTCTCCTTGATATTTCGCGAGTTTTATATTTTTCTTCTAAATTTGTCTTGGCTCCTCTCTTTTTTTACTTCCTCCCAATTAAATACAGATTTTCCTTTCAATTCCAAATCCTTTGTCTCAAAATTCTTTTTCTTCCCTCTTACTCTCTCCAAATTCTCTCTTTCATCCGATCCTTAATTCTTCCACCCTTCATCTCGATCGATTAAAAAAGATGTAAGAAAAGAGCTATGTATCGAAAATTCAATCATCATCAGAGTCATCATTTCCACGATAAAAAATTGGACACACAAGGCGCGGAAACGCCGCGCTTCCCATCCAGTTCCGAAACGTCCGCGCCTCGCCCAAAAGGATTTGCATCGTCCGTACGTTTATCACGCGCTCCTCCTCCGCTCCTGCAATTTGCCCGCCCATTATTCAACCGTTTATCAGCGTTTTCGACCGTCCACCACCCCTCCCTCCACCTGCCCTTTGTCCTTGTCTATTTCTTTCAATTTATTCGCGCGAGGTTTTATCCGGTCGCGCGATCTTCCTCTTCCGGCTCCTCCCTTCCTTCGCTTCGATTTCTCCCTGCCTTCGATTTATCCGCGCCGCTGATCCGAATTTATCGCGGCCGAATTTTTTCTCCCACCCCCTCCCAAGGGTCCAACGTGTTTCTCCATATAGGTTGCAGTGAAATTTCGACGCTGTTTGCCTCTACGAAAGATCTGTTTTCACAGGGAATACTCGGAATCTCGAGATTCTCTCGGTGGTATCGTTCTCTTTCTTTCTCTTTCTCTCTCCCTCTCTCTCTTCCCTACGAGAGGAGAGGATCTTTCGGAAGATTGGAGATGGATTTTGAGACAGGGTTGCTTGCTTCCTCGTCGTTACTTTTGTCGAGGAAATTTCGATTCGATGTTGGAGATTCACGGTGAAAATTTCTGACGAGCATTTTCTTTGGAATTTTTTCTTATTTTCGCGTAGGCGGATCCTATTGGATTCTTGGTTTTAATTTTTGTCAATTGAGTTTTTCTTTTTTTTTTTTTTTTCCCTTTTTATGAAAGAACTTTTTAGAAGAATAGAGATGAGTTTTTAGTAATAGATCATTGTTCTTTTTTAATTCTTATGTGAAATAGTAGAATCTTCCTTGTTTTAACTTTAGATTCTTCAAATGCTAAAGATTTCGTTCTTCATTTTCTGTATAGATTTTGTAGAGGATAGATTTGTTTCCAAACTGTGTCGTTTCTCTGAAAAATGAAACAAAATATTAATTTCTTGAAATTTAAATAAATTTAAAATTAAATTAAAATGAACAATGATATATTATTTTGAAATTTTTAAGTATATTATATTGATTTTAAATAAAAAGTTATAAGATTGTTTTACGAGTGAAACGTTTGTTTCCATTTAAACAGCTTATTTCATGGAGCGTTTACTACGCGAAACGATCGAATCCGAGAATGCAACTGAATAATTTGGAACCAGCTAATCAGTTTAATACCAGAAATGCAACAAATTGCTTTGATGATCCAAATTGTAATTCTTGTATATAACACGTAAGCCTGCAAATGCAATTAAATTCGAATGCGTTTCAAAATTAGTAAAATGTTATTAAAATTGAATTCGAAAATTAATTATCATTATTATGAGGATAGATCGTTATGTACAATTGATTAAAAATACACGATTAATTTTAAATTTAAAATTCATTTCTGTATTTTACAAAAATTAATTAAATTTAATTTTAAAACAAAAAAAAAGACGAAAAACAGAACAGTAAGATTTTTTTTACGAATCATTATGAAGAATTATAAAATTGTATTAATCTAAATAATTACTTACAATCGAAGTTTTAAGATTAATATTTATTTTAGAATTTCTTTAATTCGATTGATATTACACTACATTAATCTCACATATCCATTATTAACTCGTAGACTTCAAATCAGATTAAACATAATTTAATTCTCTTTCTATTCTCACAATTCAATTATTTTCAATTTCATCTACAATCAATTTTATTTTTTAATTTTAACAAAAATCCAAATAAATTTTATCACTTATTTATTAATCACTTTGAAACGACCAGTACCAAGAATCTTATCTCACGAAAAACAGCAATTAAAGAACAAGAAAATAATTAAACCATGTTCTTACATCTCACTATCTCCATGCGTATCTCACATCATACGAAGAAACATTATTACACAAAGCACTTCGCTACTAGGCAGCGTATCCACCCCCTTTTTTCCGCGGAAAAAAGAAGGAAAAAAAAGAATTGTATCCACCATACAAAGAGTTAAACACTCGTTGTACCGAGTTGTGGAAAACATAACTACAGACAAAATCGAATGAACATGCGTTCAAAGGACTCCACGCAGACGCCATGAAATTGAAACCCTTCCAGGCAAAAAACCAACCGAATAGCATGAGAATGAATTATTCAACGGCATATAGGAACGGAAAAGGAAAAAAAAAAAAGAAAAAAGAAAAAAAGATGAGGAAGCAGTGTTAGCAGGTTTACAAATTTAGTATTTGGAAAAAAAGTTCGACAAAAGTTCGAGATCCATTCTGGTTTCCGCGCGAACTATTCTGAATGATAGTCTATTAACACATTCAATGCGGTATCAAAAAAGAAAAAAAAAAAAAAGAAAAAAAAAAAAGAAAAAAGGATGAGAAAAAATACAACGAAATCCAAAATGGCCGTGCATACTGATGACAATATTTGTTGAACATGTATGCAAAAAAAAAAAATCGATAGATAATTCTTTTTCATTTTTTGGAAAAGTCGTTCAACCGCCATCAAGTGTCAAGATATTGATGGATGAAAATAAATGAAACTTCTATCTTTCCTTATTAAAAAAATATTATTATTAAAAACGTAATTAATGAATTTACGATTTTTAAGATAATATCATTAAAATAATGTAAATAGAATTAGCTCAAGTGAATAATTTTTCAATATAGTTTTTAATAAATTTATTTTCACGCGTCTTAATAATAACTTTGAATAAGAAAAAAATAAGAATAATCGTTAACGATATTTCATCAATAATATCATCAATCATTGAAAATCGATGATACAATATCGATGATCAATAGTCACAAATTCTAATTCACGTTTGTTTGCAAATAACAAAAGTATCGTGTCCACTCTAGAACAATGCGGCATTACAACAGTGTCTGAATTCGCAAACAGATTCTTTGATGCACTGTTTCTCGAATAAATACTATCCACTGTTCGCAGACGAGTTCACTGTAACTTGTTTATTTTTCACTGTGAAGTGTCCACGTTCCCATGCTCCCTGAAAACAAGTGTGGACGTGGCATAACGGCCTCCTCAACCAAAAATTATAATGCCGCGTTTACATTGGTTAAAAAATTCGCGAGTATTGTACTCTTCTCTTTCACGAACAATTCTGAAAAATTCTTGCAAACTGATCTGAGGAAGGAGATGCATTCACTTGTATTACGGAGATATGAGTGGAATAGAAAAATATTTTCGACGGAAAGCGTTGATATAATGTAAATCTATGCTTTGAAGACCATTTTTGGCCCTGATTCTTCTCTCTCCCTTCTCTCCCTCTCCCCCTCTCTCTCTCTCTCTCTCTTTGTGTGTGTACAGAGTCTGCGACACGAGATCAAAGAGGGAATGGTGAAGGTTGCGAGAGAGGCAGAGAGTATGAAAGCACAGGTGCGTATCGTTGTGTCGTTCGTTTGTGGGTTTGCCGCGTTTTTGGTTTGGAAAATGGAGGGATTGAAGGAAGCAGAGGGTGAGAGAGGAAGAAAGAAGAGAAGGTTTAAAGGCGGTGGATGGAGAAGAGATATTGGGGTAAAAAAGAGAGGCAAAAAAAATAGCGGAATGGAGAAAGATGATTAAGAGATAAAGTGACCGTCATGGGAAAGAATTGAGGAATGTCGAATATCTAATGAGAAATTTGAAGGAAGATTATAATTTTAATTGAATTGTATTTTTTAATGAAATTGTTGTCTTCGTTTTATACGAAATTCTCAAGCAAATGTAACAAATATTTTAAGATTTCTGAGTCATTGTATGTGACTAGGAAAGAGAAAATAATGAAGAATTAAAAAATATAGAAAAATGAAATATTATAAAAGATAGTATTTTACAATAATGGAATAAAATAGAAGGAGAAAAAATAGAAATGAGGATGAAATGAAAATTAAAGAAGAAAGAAAAAAATAGAGAAGGAAAAGGAAAAATAAATAGAAGTAATAAAGAAAATGATTAAGAAAGGTGTAAAACGAGAAAGACATATGAAAGAAAGAATTGTAAGATAGTGGAATAATAAAAGAAAAAAAATAAAAATGAAGCAGATATCTCGGAGGGTTTAATTGAAAAGGATAAGCTGGAAGAAATACCAGGAAATGAAGAAGGAATCTTAAAGGGAGATAGTTTAAGAGACATGACGATGAAAATA
Source organism: Apis mellifera (assembly GCF_003254395.2). Taxonomy (NCBI): domain Eukaryota; kingdom Metazoa; phylum Arthropoda; class Insecta; order Hymenoptera; family Apidae; genus Apis; species Apis mellifera. The sequence goes on along the minus strand of NC_037645.1, from coordinate 185,666 downwards.
AGAAAAAGAAGGGAGAAATAAGATAGGTCAGTTTGGGACAAAGGAAGGTAGAGGAAATAACGTTGAATGAAGAGGTAAAAAATTTAGCGAGGAAGAATCTAAAGAAGAGAGAATTAAGAAAAATGAACGTGAAAGAGAAAAATGCAGAAAGAGACATTAATAGAAAGTGAAATTGTGACATAGAAAAGAAGTCCAAAGAAGGGGATTTTAAAGAGGAGAGATCTAAAAGAGATCTAAAAGCTTGAGAAATTACTCAAAGAAAACAATAAAAAAAATATGAAATAATTTATTAATTAAAATCTGGATAATATAAACTTGAAATAAAATTTAAAAATGTGAAGTACTATGAAGACAAAAATATTATGATAAAAATGAAATGTTACAGAAAGTAAAAAAAGGAAGAACTCCAAAAGCTTGGAAAGAACTCCTAAAGCTTAAAAAAATTCCAAGAAAAAATCTGAAGGATCTAAAGCAAATATTAATAAAAAAACAAGATGAAAATACACTTAAAATAAAGTTAGTTTAAAAATATGCAGTAGCGAGAAAAAAATCAGAATTATATGAAATGTTTCAAACATTTGGAATGAAAGGAAACAAGAACCCTGGAGCAAAAACAAGTTTGAAAGAGGAGAAAAGAAAAAAAATCAATGAGAAACAGAGAAACATTAGAAGAAACCGTATAGGCAGATCAAAAGATATGAGAATTCAAGGCTGAAGAGAGGTTGAAGAAAGATCTAAATAGAAGAATTAAAAGAGAGGGATGCAGAAGAAGTGTTCTTCATCTATAGAGGGTAACTCGTAGAAGAAGAGTAGGAGAAAACCTAGAGAAAGAAGGGTCAGAGACTAAAGAGATTAAGGCATGGAATCCTAGAAAAGGGGGAGCTCAAAGAGACGTACACGCGGATTAAGAGAGAAGGGGATCAAATGAAGAGGGATTAAGAGTCAGAGATTCGGAAAAAAGAGGCGTGGTTCAGAGGATGGAAACGGAGATGTAAGTATGAGAATAAAAAAAAAAAAGAAAGGTTGAAAATAAATCAGAGATTAGAATAAAAATATGAATATTATTCAACCGAAGATGGAAGGATTCATGGAAAAAATTTATTTTCATTTAAAAAATTATTATTTTACAAAAAAAAAATATTAAGAAATGTAAATTTCTATACAAATGTCTTTTTAAAAAATAAGTTTACTTTATTTTTAATATATATTTCATTTTATAATTTTCTACAATTTTAAAATAAATGAATAATTAAAATAAAAATTTAATCAAATTCGACAAAGAAAGTAAATAGTAAAGATCAAAAGAATTATTAAAATATATAAAAAAAAATTCTATTACGAATAGAAAAATCTGAACATTATAATGTAAAAATTAAAATGAGAAAAAGATCTAAAAGATAGATCGAGAGGAAGAAGAATGAAAGAAAAGCAAAAAAAGAAAAATATTGAAGAAAAATTCATCATACCAAGAGATACTTTGCAATTGACTTAGAAACAACTTGTTCGCAGCAGTTTCCTCTGCAATTATTTTGATCTCTAATATTTTGAACTCTCTTGGATACCATAATTAGAATAGAAAATGCAAGATTTTCTGCTGTGTTACGATCTGGCGATTATAGTTGCATCAGCGGAAACAAGGTTAATTTGTTCGAAGAAGCTTGCTTCGCATGTTCGAATATGTTTGTTTGCTCATGGCTGATCTGGTACGGTATTACTCCACTGTCGTTGATTATTAAAAATTTGATTTTTTAATTTTCCGCGGCAGATTTTTTAATGTGTATTTATTTAGTAAATTTTTAATAATTTTTAAATTTCAGTATTCTATGACTTCCACATTTTTGTTTTTAGGTTTTTATTTAATATTTCTAAGCACATTTTCATATCTAATAAAGTTTTGAAAATATTAATATTATTTAAATAATATTAAATTAAAAATATTAGAAAAATTAGATTAGAAATATTAAATTAGAAATATTAGTAAAATATTAGTGTGCATATGTAAATAAAGTATATACTCACTTTTTATTTCATATAGTTATTTATATTTGGCCAAATTATATTGTATCATGATCTTTATAGTTTTTATGCAAGCAAGAATTTCTCTTTTACACGTGGAATTTTCTTCAGAGTATAGATCCAAACTTGTTTCAAACTTCAATGTTTGTTATATTCTCAGTGCTGTGAACAGAAACTCATATCAAAATAATATTTCAATATTTGAAAATAATTAATAGATAAATATTAGATTCTTAGTCTTAAATTTTAATAAATTCTTAAAATGAATTTATTTAATAAAAAATTATTATCTATTCAAATTAATATCTTTAAAAATTAATATGTAAAATATAAAAATGATGAAAATACATCATAATAAACGATAAATATGAGATTAAAACCTACAAATTTTACAATTTATTAATTTACATTAATAGTATACATCACATCAAATCATTCAACGCTCATTCCTCGAAGAAAAGAAGAATAAACAAAGTTTCGAAACGACAATCAAGAAGAGTTTAAAACTTTCTTCCTTTTCATCATTCCTCTATTTTTTTTCTATTCCCTCGAGGGAAGTTTACGAAGATGGAAACAAAGTTCCAAGATTCCCCGTCACTTTCGACGAAATATTCGTGGGCGTAATCACGTTCATTTGAAGCTGGATGCATTTTAATGCCGCGTGTAAATCGCGGAGATTTCAAAAATTGTCGCTTCAGGACAAAAACTTAGGGTTCGTTAAGGACGTGCGTGACACTTATCAAACGACGAGGGAGTGGAGAGGGATTAACGAGTGTCCTTTCACGTGTCACATGCCAGCTCCGTGATTAATTCTCCATTCTTTTACAAGCACTTTGTTTAATTTCAAATGGATGTATCAATTTTTGGTGAAAAAATTAAAATTAAAATATATAATATAGGATAGTATTTTTTAAAATAATCAATGATTTTAAAATGATCTATGATTGTATTTTTTTTCTTTATTGGAAACGATGAGAAATGTAATCCTTAATGTTTTTCCTTAATTATCAAGAAGAATAACTGTAATTTGGTAAAAAAAACTTCTATAATTAAATTATAAGAAACGAAATTATTTTATATATATTTATACATAATTTTTTAAAGCAATTATATATATATACAAAATTCTTTATAAAATTCTAATCTTTTAAATAATTTATAGTTACATAAAGATGTAAAATTGGATAATAAATTATATCTATCTTTCGTAAATAAAGTCACAAGTGAAAAATCGCAGAATGCTAAAGAAAAATAAATTACGTAAAAGGAGATGTTAAATTCTCAAGATTTTCCTAGAATTTCAATTTTTATCATTAAATTTAACATTTTTACAATAATATTTAACTTTATTATGTATTTAATCAAAAAAATTATTTTAAAAAGAAACGGTAAAATATCAAATTCTATTATATAAATATATTCTACTTTTTTTTCTTATTCATAAACGAAAAAAAAACGGGAAAAAATTGTAATACAAATTTCGCTCGATGCTAAGATTCAGAAATCAATTTAATATTCCGAACGTATTATATATGTATACAAATTATTATTATCGCGAAAATAGAAATTGAATCAAGATTATATTTCGACACGAATTTGGTTCAGAAACATTTTTGAGACGCAAAATATACTATAGGCCACCTGGTGGTGGCGCAATTTAACGATTTCCGGTTGCGAATTTCAATACGTATTTCAAATGGTCGTTGGTTACGTTCGATAAACCCGACGATGTAAAGCAGACGAGATGTTAAGATGAAATTACACGACCTAGGGAAAATTTAATTTTCTTAAGATTCCCTTCGTAACTTGTTCATAAATCTTCCTATAACGTGATTTAAATATCCGAGTTATTATGGTTCTATAATATATATTCGTACTAACTACTGTAATATTTCAAATAATGAATCCAAGATAAACACACACACACACACTCGTACAAGATAATTCAAGAGAAGCAAAGAATTCGTGCGATTCAAAGATTCCAAGGAACTTAAGCGTTCCTTAAAAATCTTCCGCCAAATTCACCGAATCCTTTAAAAATTCATGGAATCCAATGAAACGATTCAAAGTTTTCCAAAATATCTTTTCCATCGTTCCAGCAAAAATAGCGAATCGCGATGAAAAATCAACGCAAAAAGAGAGAGAGAGAGAGAGAGAGAGAGAGAGAGAGAGAGAGAGAGAGAGATACGAATGGGCAGTGAATCGACAGTGAGGCGCGCGTCGTGTGCACTCGCGACACGGTCGAGGTAACGACAAGCTATGGATTACTCGCGCGACACGTGTTGCCGACGTTTACCCGCGTCACGTTAACATGTGCATCGGCGTCGTTCCGCGTAAGTGCGCGCAGAAGTACGCGTACACGTGGTTTCGGCCGGCCGATCCTGTTGCGGATGATTTACATGCGGTCGCGCAACGCCAGCTGGCCTCGCACAGGACAACTACTTTCCCTCCGCAAACGCTCTCGATCCTCGCCGTGGTTCACTGCCCCGACTTTGCGCACCGTTTGACGCTTCGAAACCTGCTCGTTCGTGCGATTTTTAGGAGGGAGTTTGTTGTCTCGGTGGATTGGATTTCCAACGCGTGGAAGAAGAATCGGTGACAAGATGGTTTGAAGTGGTTCGAAGTGGTTCGAAGTGGTTTGAAGTGGTTCAAAGACGGAGAGAAGAGATTGAACGTGTGCCGCGGAGTGAATCATAAAACAGAATGAATTTTCAAAGATGAAATTTGTGATCGAGGGGTAATTTTGTTTAACGTTGATTGTTTTAAAAGGGATAGGAATTTCGTTGGTTTCTTTTTTTTTATTGTTATTATTGAAATTTTCGCTCTAGCAATATCTTAATCTAACTTTCTTCAAATTTTTTGTTTTTTTGTGAAGATAGATTTCCACGAAATGGTTTTAAATATTTGATCAGCAATATATATCTCTGCAAGGAACGTTCGATGATTCATGGATAGTAATCTGTGAACAATCGTACGAAAACTTTGTAACAATTTCAATCTTGCAAACACGATGACGCATATAAATACTAAAAGAAAAAAGAGAAATTTGATAAAAATGTGTTGATCTTCCAGTAAAAATCATTATATCAAAAAGTTAACAAATTGAAAACTTTCGCGAAGAGAAATTTTTTATTCGTCAACCGATAAAAACAACTTTCCTTCAACTTTTCCATTCACAAACACGCGAATACTTTCAACTTCCATTCCGCATTCGCGTAAATCGAGCCACGTCACGAACTCCAAAAACCGTTTCTCGGAAGCGGAAAGCGCGTGGATAACAACGTGGCCGATAACTCCATTCAGAAAATCCAAAGCTTCCGGTTTCCACGATAAAATAAATCACGGCGACTGGCCTTGAAAGACGCGAGTTTCGCCCACGATTCGATCCACGAGGCGGCCAGACGCGGCGAACAAACTTCGTCGCCGCGATTTCGAGTTTCGGGGGCTAATTGAATTCGATCGAAAAATACTCGTCTAATTGCAGCGTCGGGGGTTGCCACCCCTAGATGGAAAGTGGGGCCGAACTTTCCAGTTTATGGAACTGAATCTTAAGTGGCCGACCCTCCAATTTAAACTTGGGTTATCGTCCTGTCCTCGAAAGCGGGTTACCGTGCACTCACACCCCCGTGTCGCGCCACCCGTGAATCAAACCCCTTCCAAATATGGCGGGGTCCAACTTACTCGATTCAAGAATTCAAGGATTACGCTATCATTCATAAATAGATTTGACAGATTTGTTGTAAAAGTTGTCTTAAAAATATTGACATTATTTGATGTTGCATGGTGGGGATTTATGTATTAAAAAAGTTTTCCAATATTCGGTTCTCGTGTTTTTCGAGCTTTAATGCTTCTTTGTATTTTGAATTTTTCTTTTTTTTTTTTTTGGTGAATTTATCATTGTTTTATTCTTGTTTGAATTTTGATTCCACAAATACGAATTTTTATAATTTTTCAGTGACAGAATATTTTTTCTGCTTTAAAATAATTCCAAGTTTATTATTTTATGCTTAAATTAGTGATCGAGGATCTCGATACATATATCAACTGAACGTGTTTATTATGAATTCTATTAAATTTTAAATATTTTCTTTGTTCCGCGTTAGAGAATATGCATTCAACGTTTAATATTTCGTTAATAAAAATTAAATTTCCTTCTCGTCGATATATTCATCTCATATTGATCTCGATATTCTAACTGATAATTTTATGATTATTTCACAATTTTTACTGCTATATTATGTCGTATAAATTCTTAATAATTTTTTTTTAATACTATTAAATGTTATTAAATATTAAATATAATATTAAATGTTATTATATATATATTCATAATAGAATTAATAAAGATCGTTTTATAAAAATTACATTGTTTATCGATTGTTTATTAAAAAAGATAAGTATTCAAATATCTATGTTGGGAAAATAAATTGATCTGTGAAATTTTTTCAAGTCGAAATGGAGGGATGATAATATGAAATTTCAGGGGATGCAAGTGATTCATGGGTTAGGAGGATGAGAATGGTAAGCTGCGTGACTATTCGAGGAGTTTGGAGAAGGGAATTCGAGTTAGTCGACTAGGAAGAAGGTGAAAGGAAACGAAAGTTTTTGATAAACGTAGGAGGGTGGATTGGAAATTGATTCGATAATAATGGGGATGATTGATGAAATAAAATTGAATTTTTATATTTCTTTATTTGTATTAATATTTATTTTATATTTCTGTTTTTTGTTTTTCAGGTAAGCGTATTCTTAATGGATTTATTGAAATGATCTTTTGACTTCAAGAGTGTGTAGACAATTTTCGTCAGACGTAAGTTAAAAGTATTATATTTTTTACCATTAAATGTTTGAAATCATATATATTTCATGAAAGAGACATTTTATATTACATGAGTATTATAATACATTAAAATTGAAAAATCCTATAATTAATGTAAAATCATTAAGCTGCATAAATTAAACGAAAGATTGTAAAAATAACATAGAAAATATATTAGAAAGAATAAATATTAGACATTTGTCTCGATTCGATAGATAGATTATTTGTATTTTGTTTTTTTCCATAAAATGCAATAAATATTAATTCAAACTTTTAAACAATAACACATCATATTTGCATTTTTATTCTACAATGATTTCATTTGATATATATCAAATTTTGTTTTTAATTCTATTCAACAAATATTTTCATTCTGCAATTTTATTTTCCAAGAAAATAATCTTTCCTTTCTGAAGAAATCTTACTGGACATTTTGTTTCATTTTGCTAGTCAAAACTTTTTCAACGAGAATAAAAAACGAGATTTTAGCGTGTAAAGAAAGAACTGTATTAAAGCTCTCATCAACGATGTGAGATTAACGTTCGTTCTCGTTTCTACCAAATGTATCGTGACGAAAACTGAATTGATTCTCGACAAACGATCTTTTTCTTCCTCTTCTTTTTTTTTTTTTTTTTTTTTTTTTTTAATATAAAACGTCGGTCGACGCTAAAATAGCATGATGTCGACGTTCGAAAGCTTAAAAATTTTATCTCGACCATCCTGTTAGATTATAGCAATAAATTAAATCCTGTTTCTTGATAAAACGAGGAAAAAAATCAAAGAAATTCTTTATCTTCTCTTGTTTTAAGATTTAACACAATGTTTTCTTTCATATTTTGTTCGTGTTTTTATTTACATTTTTATATTGATTATCTCATTGGGGAAAAAGTTTGAGAATATGAAGTTAAGGTTTTTTTTTTAAAATTTTTATTCAATTTAAAATTTTTTTTTTTTAGATGATAATAGATTTGAAATTGTTTATGAAATCAATGAATATATAGAGTATTTTAACTACTAGTAAAAGCGTTTTATTCAGTGTAATTATTAAAAATATATAATTTGATTAGATATGAATAACTGCTTCCAAAACTTTCTTACAAATTATACATACTATATACATAATAATGACTTAATTAGTAATTTAGATAAATAGAGCAATAATATAAAACGTACAAAATTTACTTTCATTAAATATAAAATATCTATTATAAAAATAAAATATACTTCTTATATCTCATATTCTCAAATTATCCAATTTCAATCTTCTAAACACAAATTAACTAAATGGAAGCAAAACAATAAATTCATATTCGAAAATCTCCTTCCAAAATTTCTCAATTAAAATTTCAACATTTCAGGCACAAAATAAACAGAAAACAAGAATATTCTATAAAAGAAATTTCTTTCAAAAACATCTCCTTTTCCACCTCGAAACCCAATTTCAACCTTTTCAAACCCAAATTCAAACTTTTAAACGTAGATGTATATATATAGAACGTAGACTCTATACCTAAAAAGAAAACAAAAAAAACAAAAAAAAAACAAAAAAAAAATTAAAAGTGCAGAGAAAAAGGGAACAATAGTTAAACAGTCTCAAAGTTCGCTCCATTCAATGGTACCGGAATTTTCATCCCTTCTTCATCCTCCAACCTCTCCAATTAGCCTTGTCAAAAACACACATCGAACTACCCCAACGATTCCACCCTCTCCCCTTCTCTTGTCCCCCGGCTCACATGGCTGACAAGGAAAATTTCATTTTCCTCGGGTAGAACAAACGGAAAAAAAAAAAATCGAGATCCACGGAATTGCGTCAGAAAAATGAGGGCTCCGATAAAACGGTCATCCCCTGTCGTTCTATATTTCAAGGGTGCAACCGTTTTCGACCACCACTGTGAAACTCTGCAAAGTCATTTCGAGGCTGTTGCAACGCAATAAAACGATGGAGGGCAGGGATGGCAATAAAGTGACGCGGTTAAATGAAAAAAAAAAAGGAAAAAATCTATATCTTTTTTTTTTTTCACTTCGAACCACAGTTATCATCACAATTCACATCACTGGCTTGGTTGACGATATTCGGCAATCCTGATGCTTTCTTCCTTTCTTCTCTTTCTAAGAATTAAGATCTTCCATGTTGGGAAGCGGAGTGTACGAGAAAGAAGTTTATGGGGTGGAGTTAAGGGGTGGAGGACACGTTTGGTCTTGGAATTGCTTCTCTCTTGCTTTTCCTTCATGAAGGTTAATAGCGTGAAATGGGAAGAGATTGGTCGAAGGCCGTTAAGTGGAATTTAGCGCGCATTTATGGTCCACGTGATTACTAATTGTGTTTGGTTTGGATTGTAGGTAAAGGCTTTTTCGACGAGAGAGGAATCGTTTTGAAGAGAAGAATCGAAATTATTGTTAATGAACTTTTTTTTTTTAATATTATTTATTAGAAAATATAAATTTTTTTTTATAAATATCGATTTTTCTATCTTATTTTCCACATTCATTGATATTTATTTTTATACTTTGATATAGAATTATAGACTGGAAGAGAAGTTATATTCTTTTCAGATTAAGAAATAAATAAAACTATATATTTGAACATCTTATTGATATCTGAAAACTAAAAATACAATCTTTCCTACTTTATTTGTTTTAGCGCAGATTATTCGGAGGAACAATAAAACAAATAAAAGAAATAAACTAAATGTAACTTATATATATTTCAAATTCAATATTTAACTGAAAAACAGTATCAACAAAATAGTATCTCTAACAAATAAGAGAAAATGAAAACGCCATTTCTTGTACGTTTTTTTTTTCCGGAAAATAAGAGAATCAAAGACCAAAAAGTGCAAAAGACCAAAAGACCACTCGTGGATGAAAAATAAATGTCCAAATGAAGATACATTCTTCGTGAATGGAACGAAAGGGAAGACGTGGATTCCTAAAACCACCATTCGTAATCCAAACAGTCGGGTATTAATAGGCGGAAAAGAAAACAGTGAAAATTTTCAGCGACCAGTGTCTGACAATCGTCGAACAGCTGACACGCGGACAATCTAGAAATACATTTTTCTTGTCGCAAATTTTTTCCTCCAATTCTTTGCCTATGAACCTCTCTCGTTCTAATAGTATTATTTTTTTTATCTTCAAAAAATGAAAAAATTGTCACAAATAATGAATAAAGCATTATAGAGAATTATTTTATTTTATTTTATTTTATTTTATTTTTTTATATTTTTCAACTATGATATAACGTCACGTTGAACAAAATCTATTATATTTATTATCGTATCAACACGAAATCTTTTATTTACAGTTGTGTTACTTTCCAGATATCAAATTAAAATGTGAGAAAATGATACAAAATTATGATTTTTTTCTCATAAATAAGCGAAAATTTGGTTATAAAAGATTAGAAAGAAATACAAAGTATATAACTGCATCCAATATCCAAACAAATATCCATTTGTTTTGAATAACGCGTTTATATTCGCAGTGGCGTATACTCACCCAAAAATATTTCTAAAAGTCGAAGAAAGAACTTGAGAAAAAAATTTCACAGAGGTATTGAAAATCATGCACTCACTATGCTCACTCTTGTCCTGCTTGTCAATCTCTCGCTGTCGAATCACGATCGTTCCGCGTCGTAAATACGCGCCATATGATCGCTGCCCGTCTCTGAATCATCGTCGCAGAAAATATCCACGACCCCGAAGGTACAACTCCACGCTTTCCATCTTCGAAAAAAATATTGCCAATTCTTCTTCTTACGTGATTCCTTTCTCCAAAATCTTTCTTCTGTCCCTTCCCTTTTTTCGAAACGACACACCAAAGAAAAAGAAAAAAAAAAATTATCACAAATCCTTTATCCTTCCCTTTTTTCTTCTTTTTCAAAAAAAACACGACATCGTTTTAACCGTGTTAGTCTTCCAAAGCACGTGAAAAAAAACTCCAACCTTCTCACACGCGACACACATTCACTTGAGTCGAAAAGAAGTAGGCATTAAAGAAGCGAAAAGAAAAAAGAAAGAGAGAGAGAGAGAAAAGAAAAATGGAAAGGAAAGAAGAAGGATAGAGAGAGAGAGGAAAGGTAAAAAAACACGACGAGAGTGGACTCGGCTCGAGCAACAATGCCTTTTTCATCCTTCTTTTACTTGCACCTCACTAACGACCGGGAGCACGCTGTCCAACCTTCTTGCTCGCCTTTTTGCTCGCTTTTTTATCACTCGACCCGCTGCTCCATCGTCGAACGCGCCTCTGCCCCCACTCTCTACCCCGCGGCCATCCCACCTCTTTTGGACCCCTTGTTTTTTCTACACAGGTACACAGGAAGGCAGGAAGTTTCTTCACGCGACGTACCTTTTCCCTTTGTCCCTTCCTTCTCCTATTTTACTTGTTTCTTTCTCACACGACACACGTGCCTTTTTCTTTCCGTTTCTTTTTTTTTTTCCCCTCCCCCTCTCCTTTTTCGGTCACCTTTTTTCACAGATCTTTCCTTCGTCGTTTTTGTCTCTTCTTCCTTTTCCTCGTCCTCGTCCTCACCCTCTTCTTGTTCCTCTTCGGCTTCTTTCTCGCGGCCACGGTAGTGCGGAATTCGAACCGGGGTTCGATTTGGCGGCACCCGAGTTGAGCCGGTCGGCATAACTGCGGTAGAGTAGACCACTCACTCGTGGCCTCTCGCCTTTTCTCTCTCCCTCTCTTTCTCTCTCTCTCTCTCTTCTTCTCTCCACGCCTCTCGTTCGAGCTTGGCTCCACCACCTCTCCTCAACGTTCCTCGCTGCTCCTCTCCCTCTCTTTCGCTCCCGTTTCCTGATCTTTTTTCGTCTTGGGTTGATCTATTGCCGTCTTTGTCGGGTAGTAATGGATTCGAGGTGATTCGAAAATTGTAAATTAGTGCTTTCACGGTTTCGAGATTTCAAGTGTATTGAAAAATCTCTTCTTCGTTATTTCAAACTTATCGATTCATCTTATAATTATATTTTAATTGTGTATTAAATAACGGACTATATTTTGAAAGAAATAATTGATACTCGACAATTAATTTTCTCATGGTATAATAAAAGAGAAATTGGGATAAATTAAGGATAATATATCATCAACTTTACATATGATTGATAATTAGAAAAAGATTCCACGTGATTCTAAAAATAATTATTAATTAATTAAAATTAAATATTCACTTTTTTAATATCTTTCTATTCAACAAACATTCGAATTTAATCCTCATCCAATGAATAAAACCAAGTCAAATTCAACTACCGCGTTCCAAATCATTCTCTCTCCTTACTGTAAAAATCGAATTAATCCCATCGCTATCCCATCACCCTGATCCTCTCCTTCGTGATCTAACCTTCTTCCTCCCAAAGGAACTCGCTCCTTCCCTCCTTCTCTTTCCCTGTCCATCCATTTCGTTTTCTCTTTCGTAAACACCGTTCTCGTTCTCCTCACCGAATCCCTTTTTTCATTTTTCTTTCTTTCCTTCTTTCTTTTTTTTCACCCCTCCATACTCTGTTATTCCTTCCCCCTCCCTCTCCTTTCTCTCTCCACCCACACCTAACACACGCCTGGGCGCGCGCGTGTAACACACGCGATCACACGTGAACTGTGCTATCTCGCCGATCTAAAATTACCCCAGAAAACGAGGAACGGCCGCGAGGAACGAGTCAACTCGCTCCTCACGCCTCGCGCGTGCTAGCACGAGTTACCACCCTACCAGGTGGAGGATCGTGGGGTCATAGAGCCGATCGGTTTCGGTTTCGGTTTCGATGGAGATCGGTTTTCCTAAGTGGCCTTCGGGTATAACAGAATTAAGTTTGTGAAGAGGCTAGTGGCGAGAGATGGAAAGAGATGGTTTCTTTCTCGGTGTTGGGCAAGATGAACGCGTTCGAGGAATGTGCTTGTTAATTCTGTTTGTTAATGCTGTTTGCATTGATCCTTTTTCGTGAGTCAGGTTACTAAGTAATTGGATATATTTCTCGAGGGATGTTGAGTTCCTTTTTTTTTTTTTTTAGATGGAATGTATGCATATGAAGATAAATTGTATTGGTATTGTGTTTGAGATTTTTATAGTTTCTTTTTTGGGATGAAAAGGTTAGTGATAATTTTTAATTTAAAATATTTATGACTGAAAGTTATTGTTGGCGATATTTTATGCGCGGAATACTAATTTGAATATATGTATAAGAATCATATTAAAATTCTGAGATTATACGAAATAGGTTCAAATTTCGAAATAAATATTTATAAATATGTATGAATTAAATTTGAGTTAAATCATACAATTTTAAGATATCAATGGATAAAAACGATATCCTCTAAATTAAATTTATGCAATTACTTACAATCCAAAACCTAATTAATATCGTTATAACATTCAAGAAAGTTATATAAACCAATTATAGAGTATTTTACTCTACCAATTAAGAATTAAAATAATCATCAATAATTACACCATTTTACCACCCATATTCATTTCATCTAAATATCTGGAAGAAAAAAAGAAAAGAAAGGAATATAATTATAAAATTTATGCGACAACATTTTCAATAATATACTAGACGTTTCATTAGAGAAGATAGAGTTGTTTGATCAAATATCACGATCATAGTAGCACCAAGATCGGTTAATAACCCGTGTAATTCGACAAACGAGCACCGTGATAATTACATGGTATTGTTTGCAACGAGTGGCCAGTGTCCCAACGGAGGGTGTCGCGGTTTAAGTTCCGGATAGAAGATACGCGGAACAGTGAGCGCGGTATGTAAATTCCTGCGCCACGATTTCACGCGCCATAAACTTATGAATGAGCGGGCACGGATCTTGTTTATATACGCGTTCATGATGCGCTGTTCGCATGCTTTGCCTAGGTCGATCCATAAACATGCTTCGCGGGGAATTCGTAATGATTACAATCGTAGGGGACGTCGTTGATCGAGGCTATGAATGACGATGAACGGGTGGTCGAAAATATGGTATTGTTGTTGAAATCTTTCTGAAAGGAAGAAATAAATGAATTACTTTCGATGAATAATTATTTGTATTCATTGTATCAATGTTATGATTATGAGCATAAGATATAACATCGTTGATCGAGGAAAAAATGTTAATTGAAAGATATATGGAGTCACTTCTTTCAGTTAAAAAATTTTTTTAAAGTATCTAAATTATCTTGTTATTGTTATCTTGTTATTGTATTTGATAACAATTTAAAATATTTGGATATTTTGTTATATATGTTGTCTTCGCAATTTATAATAATTTCTTTCTCAACGAATCTGTATGTTGTAATTTATTTTCTTTTATGAAAATTTTCTGAAAATTATTAAAAAAAAGAAATTGACACGAATATTTTTATCTTTATATTTGAATATTTTGATGAAATTAAAATATATTGGATTTAAGAATGATGTTATGTATTTTTGTTTGAAGATCATTTTGGCACTCGCTTCCGTAATTTTAAATAACTTTTAAGCTAAATTAAAACTGAAATATATTGCGATAAATCTAAATCGCTAAAATAAAATTAAAATAAAAATTAAATAATTTTAATATAGGAATATTAAATTAAATACAATCACCTCATTTATTTTCAATCTATTCCTTTCTTTTTTTTTTTATAAAAACTAATTATCTACAAAATATTATATAATTATAACTTTTAGTTTCAACTCACATGGGATTCTCCTCTCTCTTCAATAAATTACGATTTAATTTTGATCTCACGATTTAATCACATGTCATAATCTCTCGTAAACCTTATAAAACCAAAATCTAAATATCTTCTTCACAATCACAAACTTATTTTACATTTAATGTTCATTCTCTCTCAAGATTCTAAGCACAAACATTAAAAAATTCACAAATTATTAAAGAAAAAAAAAATCCAAATAATATCTCTTCCTCCACCAAATCTTAACAATTTCTTTCACAAATCACTAACGAATTACAACCAACTTAAAAAAAAAAAGAAATTCATCGACAATCACTTGCTTCTTATAACTTTCTACGCAATCCATGCAATTTTTCTCAAATCATTCACCATTGCTTGTCAAAATAGCGAAAAGACGAAAGAATCTTCCTCAACTCGATCGAAGTCTGAATAAATCGGTCCAGTTATAACGACGCCTAATTTCAGCGGCGTGAATCGCGTGCTACGTGTACAAGTTTCAAGAATAAATCCGTCGAATCCAAATACACCTGTCTCGTTGATCGTTTTCCCTCGCCTCTTCGGGTTCGATCGTCCCGGAGGAGAAGCTTGGACGACGTTCAGGAGGCAGTCGCTATCCGGACGCGCGTCCACATGCCACTGTGTGGCCTACATCCCAAGTTAAATCCACACACCGGTGTTCCAGTCTATTATAAATTGGACTGTCGAGACGTAAGTGCCGCATGGTATAAGTCGAGAAGAGCTTCATTATTTCGCGGTTAGATTGTTCAGGGACGAATTTGAGGAAGAGATTGGAGATTGAGGAGGACGCAATGGAGGTGTGTTCACGTGTGTGTGTGTTTTTTTAAGAATGAAATGTGATTTTTGTCAAGGAGAAGTTGTTTTATTTCGATTGTGATTTCGATTGAATCGAATCTTATTTCTTTTCGAAATTAATGGTAATTATTTTTTTAATTGTTCGAATTATGTGAATGATTTATAGTGGGTTGGATTATTTCGTTTCGTTTCCTCGCAATTTATTTAAGAAATAAATTGTCGTTGGCAAGTTTTTGCAATGATTTTAACTTTGGAAAGGGTGGAGGTATATATGTGATATATGTGAAAAGTATTTTATTAGTTTGAATATGAGATTGTGATTTTTAAAAATTATTTTTATATAATTGATTATGTTTATAATGTAGAGAATAAAATATTTGCAAATTAAGTAAATTATGTATGACTTGAGAATATTTGTAAGGGTTGATTATATTTATCTGTAGAAAAGAAAAAGAGAGAATCATGATAATATATATCATATTATTATTATTATTATTATTAATTGTAAATATCAAAATATCTCAATGATGAATAAACAAAATATCTTTGGCAAGAATCATGTATAACGTCTATTATTAGATGCAACCATTTTATAATGAAATTATTACGCATATGAAATTTGAAAACCTAAATAACTTATATTTATTTAAAATCTAAGTGATTTAATTCAACAATAATTTAAATCCATACTCCAAGAAATAACTTTCAATATGTAACTATTCTTTCTTTGAGATTGAATTTCTTTATTTCCATCATTTCATTAAACAAATCTCCTTTATATCATACACTCTTTAAAAACTTTCTAAATTATCAAATAGACATTCTAGTTACTCCTAGCAAATAATTTAAATCTTTCAATCTTTAATAATAAATGAAATATTAATATAAAAATATTAATATAAAAAATCATAATAAATACAAGACAACTAAACTTTCAAATTATATACACGTAATCTCATAAGTAAATTTTTTTTTTTTTACTTAATTTTAAATAATTTTTTTAATAACAAATTTAATTTTTTTCGATAACAATTTTTTCCATCACATGTTTACCCTCATTTTTTCCACGTTATTAGAAACGACGAAGACAATATACACAATTGTGAGACGAACAAACATCGCTCGTGTGCACCGTGCCTAATTGTTATCGTTCTCGCACCCAATTTCCCCGATAGAGGCGCGACAGTCTGGCGTTCAAAGAATGGCGGTGAAGAAAAATGCAATTTCGCGTGCACGCCGATTCGAAAATTCCAGTGTTGCGCGGGCGGGCAAACAAAAACGAGTTAATTAAAAGGCCAGACCCGGAGAGGAGAGGTGGAGAAACGAGCCCCGTGGACACACAATGCCGCGTTTCCTGCGTGCCACCCGTATGCATATGCATACGCATCCGCACGGAAGATGCAATTTTTTCCTCCCCCCCCCCCTTCCTAGCGTGGAATGCATATTCCGTCGATCACAAGCGGAGCAATTTCGGACAAACGGCCACGATCACCGGCTCCTGGGGAATTTCACGGCCCAAACACGTTCCGCTCCCCGTGGATTTGTGGACGGATGCTCGCGTATTACGGAATTCGAAGTGAGGTTATGTTCATAATTGAGTTCGATGTTGATTGTTCTGTATTGGTATTCGAGTATAGAATGAAATTTCGCGTAGGGAAGATTTTTTAATTTGTTTGGAATTTTTTTTTAAATTGTGGAGTTTTCTTAGGAGGAATTTTTATCGTTGAATATATAATATATTAGGGAGTGGACAACGAAGCTTCTAATTTAGAGATTTTTAATTTAATTTAAAATTTTTTAAAAGTCCTTTAGAATTTTATTTAATGAATTCTTATTATTAAAATATTGTTTTGTTTTTTCTTTGAGATAGATTTTTAAGTTGTTTAAAAATTATAAAGAGATTTATATAAAATTGTAAAAAGATTGAGATGTTTCTTTTTATAGATTATTTTATGTTTGATTAATATTTGAAGGCCAATTTTGAGATTAAAATTAAAGATTTAAGTATTTTTACAAAGTCAGATTTAAAAGATTTTTAATCAGAAAATTTTTAATCAGTTTGCCTCTTGTAATTTATATAAAATATCAACTATCATAATCAATTTTTTTCCAGAAGAATTTCTCTCTGATATTTAATAAATAAAAATTTCCAACCTTAGAACAGTCGTATAATACAATCGTAAAATCACAATGATAAATTAATTTTTGGTTTGTAGAAATTATAGCAAAAGTTATCTGACATATTCCTGGCAATACAAGCTGATTGTAATAATCGCGAACAAATTAAATTGCGATACACGTCGCGAGCACGAAACTCGTTAAGGACCCATGAAAATTGTATGGAAAATAAATTGCGTGGCCTGGAACGCGAAATTACCTGGCACATGCAGCCTGGATTCATAGAGGTTAATGAAACTTTCAGCTAATGCACGTAACGAACAATAAATTAGTCGAGGCAAAAGGAATGTGGCGAGCGTAACGCGATTTGAGAAGGCAACGAGATTTTTCTTCTCGCTTCTGTTGCTGGATTCGTTATATTTTCACAACTATGGAATTATTTAAACAAATGAAATGTATTGAAAATATGAATACATTTATATTCGATAAATTATAGATTCTTTCATTTAACAACATAAATTTGAAAATATTTTATATTTTCGTTGACAACTTTTAAATACAGCTGAATGCTCTGTTTAGAATTCATCCAAATATATATTAAAAATTTAATATCAAGCAAAATTATTAAAATATAAATTCAATTTTTTAATAAATTGGATTCAAGGATTATTAAATTCTGAATGAATAAAAAGTATTAATATTAATCATTTATAATGGTATTGATCTTTTCACAGAATCTTATTTTATTTAAAATAAAAAATAGAATAGAATAGAATTATATTCTGTTCTCACAATCTTGTATATTTTTTCAGGACCTTGTATTTAGCGAAACAAAGATAGCATCAATGTTAATTGCGTTTTATAATTTCATACTGCCTTTGAGATTCTTATTTCTCTTACAAAAGTAGAAGGAAATGCCGTTTCATAGAATTTTAAATTATGCTCAAAAAATTCCTTTGAAATAAAGAAATACACAGATATTAAATTTCGTACTAAAATGTGTGTACACATAGCATTCTTACACTTTAACAAATTGTTTGATGTTAAACATTTTTATCTGATGAATTAGATTAAAATTGAAAAATTAAGAAATCAAACTTTTACGAGATATTATATAAATAAATGTACTTTTTCATAATTAAAGTAATCATAATGTGATTTCGCGTCCCGTTCAAAGAGCTCGATTAAATATAAAATTTTTCATCCATATAATTGCGAGAGTTCATGGAAATGGAGATTACGTTCGATTTTCGCATGCACCCCATCGTTGGAGCAAAAACTCGGTTTCGTAACCCGTCGGATCGCGCATCACGATTACAGGAATCGAGGCAAACAATGCCTTTGATCTGGAATCCATGGCTCGACAGGCAGAAAAATTTAAAACGATTGAAAAAATTGCGTTTTTTTTTTAGAAATGCTCTCCATCAATCTACGTACTATGTCAACTTTTCACAAATGGAACGGTGATCTTTGATTAACAATTAATATACTTCGATTAATATACTTTTCTCTTTTTGCATCACTTTATAAACAAAATTTTTAAGAAGAAAAAAAAAAGATAATTGTTATTGTGATATTTAATTAACTTAAATCACGTATATAATTAAAGAATGAAAGAAATATTAATATAATAGTTACATTAATTTAAAAATATAATTTGATAATGTAAATGCAATATAACGAAGGTTTACTGTTATAATGTTTTACAGGAATGGATAAGAAAAGAAATTGGAAAATATTTTAAGGTATTATCTGGTCCATAATTCGAATAAATTATAGCAATATATGATGATAAAAAAGTGAGTAAATTTTGTTAAGCTGATCCCAGTTTTCCTAAATGGAATAAAGGAATTGGGGAATTCTCGAAGAACGGGCATTAACACGGAATTTATTGGTCAATAAAGTGGCCAGTTAACGCCATCCATAAATTTAGTAACTCATTTTCGCTAGTACCCCTCTTAATTTACTTGCATTGTTTATTCATTAAAGATATTTAATGTTCGATAAATTCATACATACACAGTTATGCGCTCATTATTTAAGCCAATGCTCCTGGATTTTCATAAAATCTTCCTTCCTACTTGATAAAAATTATTAAATGCTCGAAATTTCAAGTACTAATACAATTTCGAAACAATTAAAATTCTCGAATAATTATAAAAGTAATCTAAATTATAAAATCCTGATATAAAATATAATGAAATATTAATACAATTTTAAAATAATTTAAATTTTCAAGTGACATTTATTGTCATGTATGCCAAAATTCTTCAAATATTATTTCCATCAAACTTTTACTATTGAAATAAAATACCTAAAATCATTAGATGGAATGTTAGAATATCAGAAATATTTAAATCTTATTTTATAAAAGAAGAAAAACAATATTTATTGAAGATTTTAAAAAACAAGATTTCACAATACGTATAAAATTTCTGCTCTTCCTATTCATATTTCTTATACTTTATCCAAAGAAAAGTAAATCTTTTACTTTTTTAACCAAAATATAATTTTTTTTATATCAAAGCAAAACAAAAATCTAAAATATTCGCAATTGTCTAAAAAAATTCATTTTACATTTCTTCTTTTAAATTGATTTCTTTCATATTTTTCTTCTAATTAATTTAATCTATTACAAAAAGAAAATACGAAAGAAAAAAAAATGAATCAAAATGGTTGAAAAAAAAAAGCTGAACGTTACCACAACAGAAACCATAAATCATCAGTTTAATATCCAGTCACGGCAGGCTCGGTTCCCAAGTCTCGACGACTAGACAGTCTTATTGTGGAAGTCTTATTCAATTCGCGTGCTCGAAGAATGCTGCGATTACATCGCGTGACTCGATGCACCGATTCGGATTACACGTGCCTCGTGATCCTGGTGATCCTAAATCTTGTTAGTCAACTCTGGGAATACCCGAAACGACATGGATAAGCAAACATATGGCCTTCAAGCTTTTAAATCTCTTTTTACATTATAAGAAATTAAAAATAAATCTCTTCGTTTTCGAATTTCGCGCGCTTTAATCTCCTCCATTTTGATAGGTCATTTTTTCACTTTCTTCTTTCTTCACTTTCATTTCTTCTATCACGTTAATGGTTAATTATAAATTTTCGTTAATATTTAAGGAATGTCTTGTTTTGAAAGAGATCGGTTTTGAAAAAATATTTGGTTTATATATATTTCTATGTAATTTTTTTAATAGTTTTTTTTGTTTTTCTTTGTTCGTTGTTTTTTTTTTTACTATAGATATTTATTAATTTTCTAGAAGAATTTTCTTTTGTAATTTTATATATATTCTGGTCTGTAATTTCACATGATTTTTCCACAATATTTTAACGCTTCTACAATTCTCGTGTATGTATAATTCTCAGCAATTTTGTTATCATTCTCTACAGTTTTCTATAGAAAACATTCTGCAGTTTTTCCACGCTATTCCGCAATTTTTTACAATTTTCTTCCATTTCCTGTAACACTCCGCACTTTTCTGTATGTGCACAATTTTAAATTCTTCAACAATTCTATTCTACTTTAATAATTCCTCAATTTTTTTCCAAAAGTTTGACAAATAACTCTTACAAATAAAAATGAAACAATTTTATTATTTCAAACGATATTGTTGCTATTATCGCACAATATTCTTCACAATATTCTTAAAATAATATTCTCTTTCCATATTCAAAATAATTATACATACTTTTCTTCTATTTATTTCTTCCTGCGCAGAAAATTTACAAAACAAAATATTTCTCTCGAAACACTTAGGTGTTGAGTCACGTTACTCCATCCATAAATCCGCTGTATGGGGAGGATTAATCTTTTTTCCACGGCCTATTTCTCGGATAATTTACATCCTCTCCCTCTAGATGTTGATTGTTTTTGTCGTAGCTGGAAGCCGTGGAAGCATTTTGCTTCGTCGCGTTTCATAAACGACCCTTTTATTCGGCCGCTCGCCTCGTTTGTACTACAAATTGCTCTAAGAAGATTTCGCCCGAGTCTCCGCCGCCCTTGATAGCCCGCCTAGATCCTGATTTATGCTTCTCGATCTCAGCGTCAGCAACCCGCCTTCCTGCTCGCGTTTCCTCTTCACGTGAAATCCTCCACGTAGACGTCTTCCGTGAAACGAAGCTCATAACGCGAGGAGGATGTTTGTGCTAAATCCGATACAACTCATGATAACGATGCGCTCTAATTGCCATTTACCATACGAATTACGTTTCAATCGATGGTGGCTTGGGTTTCAGTTTTTCTTTGGCAAGAGGCAATTTCTTGAATATACGTGTAATTTCGAAAGGCTCAAGTCGCGTGATTTATTCGAATTATTTACATTCGAAAATTGAAGAATATTAATTTTATTGCGTACTTATTTAAAGTTTTAAATATTTTTTTTTAGCGATTCCATTAAATTTTTTTCTCTTATCGGAGAGTTTGAAGAATTTTCGAATAACGATATTTGATATTTTTCTGTGCTCTTTTTTTTGTAAATATATTTTGAATTATGCAAAAGATAAATTAAATTAATACACTTTGTAATTCTAACGCTTTAAACGAATGTTTACGAGTACATGTAACGAAGTACAAAGTTACCGAGTTTAGAATGAGCGAGATGAGTGAAAGAAGAAGTGTGTTTGGGATCGAGCTGTTTCAGCTTATCGCGCGAACGAGAATACGTAGGCCACCCAAGGATTCGGATCGAGACGTGACTGAATGCGCTTTGTGTGCGGCGAAAGAATCTGTTTAGAACGTGTGAGAGACACAGAAAGATGAGAATGAAAGAGAAACGAGGAAATTGTTATTAATTTATCTCCTCTATCTCTCACGTACGATCTAATAATTCCTACAATAACGATCTCGTTATTATTATTATTATTATTTTTTTAATCAATATGAGATTCGACCAACCTCCGTGTAACGACAAACAACATCACTCGGGTTCTCGAAATTAGACCCTCGACCCTCGAATTCAAGGCGCACATTTGGATTCCCGGCCGGCAAAACTCAAACCAGTCCAGAGCAATTCTACCCCAATTTTACAGTTCACGTCACCGAAGGAAACACGAGGGGTCGCGCGATAAACCCCCGCGTGTCAACTATTTAACTCCTACGCTCCTCCTTCTCTCGCCTCCTTGCTTTTTTCCCCAGCAGCAAGGACGGGGACAATCGTTGCTTCGCCCCTATTAACCACGCTACGCCCGCCATCGCGATCGTCCTACTAAAATAGGAAGGCGTAAGTGGCTGTGGGGTCAGCGAAAATGAACCGACCCCCGGTCGGTGGCAGATGGCTCGGAAAATCTAGGATTACGAAACTAAAGGAAATATCGAATTACTTGGAAATACGAAGGAACGAAGGAACGAGCGGTCCGCGCAATTGCAGCGATCGAAACGGCGCACGACCGTGGCGGTGTCTCTCCTCCGCCTCCCTTGAGGGTGGTTTACGGGGGTGACGCGTGTTCCCGCTGAATGGAACTATTCCCCCCCCGCTGCGGGGAAACTCTTTTCCAATTGCCTTCGCTCGGGGAAGGGCCCATTGATTGGATTAGATAAATTGAGATCTTTTAATTGGAATGGGGTGGCTCCTCCTCGGATCATTATGGAGTCGAACGTCTCGATGGGGTGGCTTGGCTATAGGATTTTTTTTTTTGTTTATCGTTATGAGTTTGTGGTTTGTTGGTTTTTAATGGAGATTTGATTGGTGGGTAAATTAGAATAACTATATTCCTGTTGAAAATTATTGAAAACTTTCAAAGATCCGTCTAATATATTAACATATTCCAGTTTTTAAATTTTCGATCATTCGCGTTAGAATTCTAAGCGCCATTATTAATTATTCGATCCGATTATATTATATCCAAAGTCGTTCTAAAATCGTCAAGAATAAAACCTCGACGAGGAAATAGATCATCCCAAGCAGTTTATTTCATGGAAGTGGTTGGGGGTTGATAGGGGTTAAGGGACACGGATGGTGGTCCATTAACCACGTTGGGCCTTATGGCATGTCGGGCGTCCCGTGAAATCCCGCGGGTGCGACGAATCGGCGATCAAGCGACAAATTAACTCTGGATCGCGTCGTAGATCGCCGCGGGTGGCCCCACGTCGCGTTGAACGTTCGCGGAACGACGACGTCGACGATTATCGGCGTTTGTTTTTCCTGATGACGTAAACAACGGCTCGATCGCTTCTGGGAATGGCACTCCCCCCTTCCATTTCCTTCGAAGGGAAATGGAGATATCGTCTTCTTCGATTTCGCGCGATTAGGCGAGGTTTAATATGGATTAAGCTGTTAGCTGTGATTGGTTTTAAAGTGTTATTTAACTAAATCATCGATATAATTAATTAACTTGTTAGCTGTGTATGGCAAATGTACTCATAATATAAAATTTATCATTTCCTTATTTTATGAGTTTAAATAGTAAAATATAATATAACTCCTTTGGATTCGTGGAGTAATAAAATATTCATATAATTAAATTAATAAATTGATATTTAAATAATAAAAAAATAAATTATATTAAGATTATATTATTTAAATTTATAGATAATCTTATTGAAAATAAGATTCATAAATATTATCAAATCATATTATTTTGTCAATAATAATGATCATATTGAATTGAAACAATATTTTTTTAAATATAAACTATTTCAAAAAATCTCAAACAATTGCTTCTTTATCCAATAACTTTGTATTACGGTCCTCTCAAAAATCCTGATTTTCCTCTAAGTAGATAAAATTTCGATTCTAAAATCCTCAAACCGTTCCTCGAAATCGTTTGAAAATTTCGTGATTCTTTGGTACAAATCGAAATAGTTGAATCCAATAAGCGTTCCGGAAATTTGTATCGAGGGAGGAAGTATCTACGCACACGAATCGACGTTTGGAAACTTCTTTCCTTTTCGTCTTTTACTCCGGGGAAGAGAGAAAGTATGTGGATCAACGACGCCGGAAATTGAGCCTGGGCAACTTGGATCCGATCAAGAACAATAGAGGACACCGGTGCGATGACGGTTTATCGACATTCTTTCTGACGTATTCCCCAACTTTATTCCTCTTATCGTATTGACTTTATCTTTCAGAGAACAGGAATCCGATCAAGCAGAACTCTGCAAGGAGATTTACGAGGGATCGTTTTTATTTTACGAGCCTTCTTCCATTTATAGTTTATTCAAGAGAAATCTTGCATTTCTTTGATTTGGGAAGAATAAAAAGAAATTTCTAAATTTTTCATCTCTCTTTGGATTTTCTATTTTTTGACGGATTTTAAATTTAGTAATTAAATAAAATTTGAAAATTCATATATAATTCATATATGGGAATATTTGAAGATGCGTGAAAAAATGAAGAATTCGTAGCTTTGGGAAATTTAAAAAGAGTACAAAATTGTAAAGTTTGTAATAGTTATAAAGTTGAAAGTGTAAAAAATAATGAAATGTAACTTCAAGAGAGAATTTCGATACTTTGATCGTTTCGAAAATATTTTATAATTTATATTTTATATTTACAAAAAGCATCCGAGTTTTATTTGAACAGTTTCCAATTATTATTTTATGATATCAATAGTGTGTTTGGGGTGCAGTTTAATTATTTACCGCCACGTTTATTCGGCAAGAGGGTAAGCGTGATAGTGGAGCTTCTACGTTTAACCTGTTGCGTCGACGACGGATTTATCGACCAGTGTCGATGAATATTTCACAGGAATCGTCAAGTCTTCCAACGAGGTGATAATAAACTGTTATTTTCACGCTAGAAAAAGTAATAAAACTCTGATAGACGAAGTTTATTCGAGCCAAAAATTATTGAAATTCTGCGAATTCTTCTGTTCCTTGTTTCATTCCATTGTCCGGAAATGAATATCTCTTTTCTATATTCTACTAACTTAAAATTTTGATGACTTTGATAACTTAAAAATAATAATTTAATCAAATATGTTGTAGAAATCAATATTTTGAATACTTATTACAATTTATTTAAAAACTGATTGAATACTATTTTCTATCTTTTTGATAATGTTATTCATCTATCAATTATTTATATAAATAAGATTAATTATTAATGTAATTTTGTATAGTTGATGAATATCACTATATTTAGTATTTATTAGCAATCTTAAAAATGCAAAAATAAAAATATTAACTGTAATATATCGATATTATTTTTTACAGAATAAATATTTTATTATAATTTAATATCTATGCTCTACTTTTCTACCAATCATTGTTAGTTCAATTTGTAAGCTTAGTAGTAAAAATAAACTGAATTACAAATATCAAGGAAACAAGGTATCGTAAAATTATTCATAATAAGACTTGTAAATATCCATTCCCAATAATAAAACCTCAAAACTTTAAAATCTCCCCAACATTCTACCAGTAATTTTAAAACCTCAGAACCCTAAAATTTCCGTAAAATTCCTCGCCGCCTAACCAACAATCCATCCCCAAAAATAATTTCCAACATTCCTCAGCCAAACCAACATCCAACACTCAAAAATAAAAAAAAAAATCTACCAAACAAATTATCAATCCGATCCATAAATTGTCAATTACCTATCTCGATTGAATATTTCTCAATTTCTTCCTCCCTCGTTCCATATTTTCGAGATTCCCAAACCGAACGTTCCAAACCTCCCTTAAATCGTTCAGAAGAATAGTCCCGTTATCATCCACATTCACCCACCACTATCGTTTCGTGGAAAACGTTTTACGAAAATCTGCAATAACGATAAAACTGTCCCAACCCTGGCCGCAAATGCAGACGACCAATGCGCCACCCCCTTCCAACCGAGTGGGGGGATTAGTTTCCCCTGGAAACAGTTTCAGACAACAATTGCGTCGATGTTTACGCAAATACAACCCTTCCGCTGTTTTGGACCGGAAGAAGGAACAGGATCCAACAGGGAGTTGGAGCGCATTGATCTCGTGCGGGGATGGTAATCTCGAAAGGGCTTCGTGATTTGGTAAAAGATTATTCGTTTTGTTGGGTTTTGTTTTAAAATCGTGTATACTTTGTTACTTTTATGTATTTCGCATACTGCTTCTTTGGTTATTTTGGAACAGTATGGATATTTCGTTTGAAATATGATTGAAAATGAATTTTAAGGATGAAATGTTTGAAGTTAAGAATTATTAATGGATTGAGAATTTGAGAGAAAGCTATTCAATAATTATACTTGATTTGTTTGAATAAGTTTTGTAATTGTTTGGAATAGTTTTTAATTTCTCTCAATTCTAACAATCTCTTTGTTTCAAGTGAGAAATATTATTCTGATTTTAAAGTTTTAAATCTAATTTTTTTTAACTTCTTTTACATCAGTCTCAATTCTACTCAATTATTGAAATGAATTTTATTTATTTTATTGTATCAAAAATAATTATCATTTTTTTGAATTTGAAAATTTATGAATCTTAAGGAAAAATACCATTCAAATAATTAATTATTCGAATGCTGCTCAAATTGTTGTTACAAATTTCCATATTCTCACTCCCAATCAGAATCAGAACTATGAAAGTTATCTCAAGTTATCTAAATCGAAATTTAAATTCTCGAAAGATTAAAAAAATTATTCAATTCTCGAAACTTGAAGGGCTCGAGTAACAAAGTATATCCATCAGAAAGATCGAGTATCCGTCCATCTAGTTACATCGAGTTGCTCATCCTTTTGTCTGTCGACCCTCTTCTTCCCCTTCGTTTCCTGCCGGACTTCTCGATCGTTATCTAAACGATCTTCTGGTGCGCTCGACCATCTTCGTCGAGGGTCGAGATAACGCGTTGCCAGGATCCCTCGTCCTTTGGATCACCTTCCAACGACCGTCTGGATCCTGCCTCCCTCTATCCACTACAGTTTTCCTCCTGAGCAAGCGAATTTTTACGTTAACTATCTTCCATGTTATTAGGCGAAGTGTACGTCGTTCACCAAGTTTCGTGGAAAGGCTTCACCTATTCTTCGACTGAATTTTCAACCTTCGATGCTGTATAGTTTGATTAATTAATTAAGGAGAGGGGGAAGTGGGTCCTTGTTACGTAGCGTTGTGATGTTGAAGAAAATTAGGCGGGCGGGGGGAGGAAGATGGTATACACGAGGGAATATCTGTCTAGACTCTCTAGCAGCTTGAAACGCGAGGACATCGTCAAGTGCGATAGTTTCCAAGTTCCCTCTTTGAACATTAGATAGATTAAATTTTGTTTGATAATTTACAATTGCATGTTGCAATTTCGCGATTGAAAATTTCAATACTGTTGCAAAATTGAGCGCAGAGAGAAGCGCGAAATTTACATTATTATCTGGCATATTTATCTTTGGTTTATATTCCAAGTTTAGAATTTTGTTTTGTTCTTTTATTTTTTTTCTATGTATCTTCTTGATACAATTTACAATTTGTTTTGAATAATTCATTAGTCTCTATATTGTTTAGCATATTGTAATAATTATCCATTTTTTCCAAATAAGATCATTTTTAATTCAGTATCGAGTAAATTCACTTTACTAAAAAAAATTGTCAAAATGAAAAATTGAATCGCGTCAAGGATAAAAATCTTCTGCCCGCACGATCTTCCCAAATATCTCTTCGAAATTCAAGAAAATTCAAGAGACGGAAGAGAAAGTTAAATCGGATGGTATCAACCTCGCTGAAAATTTTCAATTTCTCTCGGTAATCCAATGATTTCCACCCGATAACGGAAACAGCACACTTCTCTCTTCAAGCCAAATTTTCTGGAAGCTCATAAACAAAGGGGTACGAAGACACGAAGAGATGCAAGTAGGAATCGAAGGGAATCGATGGGTGAACGTTTTGCATTTCGCAAGCTGCTGCATACCTGCTGGAATGTTATTTCGCGGCGTAATACTCCCCTCCTCCCCCTCCATATCTCTCTCTCTCCTTGTAATAGGATTCTTCGAGGGACTATCTAATTTCTTCCTCGTCCATTCCTTTCGAAACGGAAATTCCCGGCCGTATGTTGTTTAAGTAATGGCCCTAGAACGCGAAGTGAATTTACATTTCGATGGGATCGACTTCATTCGCTCTGTTTTCCTTTCTCTGTTTCGTTCCATTTCCTTCGACGGAAGAAAAATTCTTGATGGGAAGGGAGGGAGGACGTAGGGAAGGGAAGGGAAGGAAATCCTCTCTCGTGACTCTCTCGTGGAAATTGATTAACGAGAAAGATGGAATAAATCGAGGGTTGATAAGTTTTTGTTTAAAAAAAGGAGAAAAAGAAGAAGAAGAAGAAGAAGAAGGGTTTTGAGAAGATTGCAACAGCTTTCGTCGATGGGATGAGGAAGACAGTTTGTGCGTTTGGACTGCAGGAAGGAAACTTGGCGCAAGGTTAGAGGACTGTTTTATCGGGCACTTTATTAAACTTGGTACGGTTGCATAGTTGGAAAAATTGGAAAAGCTACTTTGTAGAAGTCTCGAAAGTTTAAGCTTTGATAAAAGTTAGAGATACTTTCAACCGGGTTTAAGTACACCGATTCTTGTATTTGTTTCAGCCTTTGGAATCGATCCTTTAAACATTTTACGAATATATCAGCAAAACTAGGGAAAAATTGCATCAGAAGAAGATAAAAATACAAATAACAAGATTGTAATAAGATTATCAAGTTTTCGTTTCACAAATTGCAATTCTTTTTTTCCTAATCTATTCATATAATATGTATCACGATTCTCTATATATTATTTTCCATAAATTCTTCTCATTCTTCCTTTTTTACTCTTCTTCTCAAAGCCATTTCTCGATCGAATCGCTTCGTTCTTCGCTTTCCCTTCCATCAAATTCCAAATTCTTGATTCCAAAGAATTCGAAAAAAAAAAACTCATCGTCAGAAAATCTTTTCTCGCTAATCTATCTCGCTAATCTCAAACAAAAGGAAGAAGAATATCCGGTTGTGGAAATATTCGGTTGATACTTCAGGAATGGCTACAGGAGGGAGCAGGTACGCTGGCGCGAACAGGGACAAGGAGAGGCAAGTTTTAACGAGCCTCCGGTATTTGCATACGTCTCATTAGCGATCTTTAATTGCGAGTGGACGGCCACTTGTTCCTAGACCGTTTTCTTCCGCTTCTTCCACGACGAGAACGAAGAATATCGCTCGTACCGGTTGGAACAATTAAACCATCATTCTGGTGATCGCATCGTTTCTTTTTAGAGAAAGAAGAAAAGGGGGAGGGGAAAAGGAAGTTGTCGTGCAGCACCGAGAATCGTCTTTTATCGCACCAGTGATAAGTAGCACCGTTGCCTCCCGTTATCAAGCGTTAATTGAGCGAAATGGGAGTTCGCAAATTGTTGTTGATCTCTTCGAAGCATTTTTTTCTTTTTTTTTTTTTTTTTTATGTCTAATATCCTTATTCGTGAACTATAAAGATGGTTTATTTGTAAATTTTTGTTTCTTTCTTCCATTTTTAGTAGTTCTTTCTTCTCTAATTTATTTCGATAGTTTATTCAAATTTATTATTTATTAGTAATAAATCCTTATCAATTTACTATGACTTGATAACTCTATATTATTATTTATTATTTATATATTTCATTGGGCCCATTTTCTTTTATCTATTTTTGTTTGTAATTTAGCAATCTCAAATTGATTTAATTTTATTTTATTTCAATTCATTATTCGCTTATATAATCTCTAAAACTTTTGTAAGTTGAAGAATAATATAATATCTCGATAAATACAAATATACAATTTATTTTATTTCCTTTCTAACTATTTTAAATATTTCTTCTTTCTTGAACATATTCAAACTATCAAACCTATTTCAATTTATTTTAAAATGTTTAAAAAACCCGCCAATTTACAATTAATCAAGATAACGATTCTCCATTATTTTTTAAAAATATCTATCTCCTCTAATAATTTCGATTATCATCTTTCAACAAATCATATCAATTCTTAAACATGCTTTAAAAACGTTTCGATTATTCAGAATCGCCATTATAACAAAAATTTTTTCGTTTACCTAATCTATACTTGAGAATTAAAGTAATTAGACAGAGCAACGATAGCCTTATATTCCCAATCCATATTTGCCAATTAAAATACTAATTACGACTAATATCGTCGATACGGTATAAACGTTCGTTTAATTTCTTTCGATTTAATTATCGATTTCACACTCGCGTTTGAAGCCACGTTACATGCTTCTGTCGGTAAACATTTCGCGGTTTGCGATTATTTCGAATCGTTTCTCTTTACCGGCAAACGTGTTTTTAACGTATATTTGACAATTATTAATTAAACGATTGGACAATGTTGAAATCGCGCTGTTTGTAACTCGTTATCTTCGATTCTCGAAAGATTGAAATTTATTCGAATAAGCGCGCGTAATATATTTCAAAGAATTTATACGTTTATTCTTTACACCGTGAATTGATAAATTTCGCGTTTGCTCTCTTTATTTATACATATTTATTTTATTTATTCATTTTTGATCACGATATTTGATTTTTGGCGAAGGAACGATTTCACGTTATATCAAATGAACTGATTTATTTTATTATATCATATCGTATTAGATACTTGGAAAATCCAACTTTGCAATTTTAAAGCTGTTAAAGGGAAACTTCAGATCTCGCTCTCACTGACGAGGCATAATTTAATTAAACTAGCATAATTCAATAAACCTTCGAACGAAATTTAAACTTGCACCTAATTTAATCAAATCTCAATTTAATTTAGCTTCTACATTTTCACATAACTATCTTATGCAATTTACGAAATAACTAAGCTCGTGTCTTCCATAATTTCTCTCAATGTACATCTCAAATACAGTTTCGTACAAATGAAGCTTCTAATGCATGCATTCGAGCAAAAATAGTAATGAAAAAGACATTGTTTTATTTATTTATAGTTATTATTATAAATCATTAAGATGATTTTGGACCAAAAAAGAAAATACTTATTCTTCAAGATTATTTCTCTTTCAATAATCATGCAAGAATTATATTTCTTACATCTTCTGTGATTCGCTATTATATATATGTAGCTCTATTAAATTTTTAAAAATTTAACTTACATTCTATGTAACAATTTCTTAAACTATATTGCAAAAAATATATATACATTTTTATTAAATGAATCTGACTTGAAAACTTGGCGAAAAAGAAAAAAAAAACTTCTCAAAAGAAAAATAACACGACGACTAAACAGCAGTGTACAGCACACAATTTTAAAACGGATTCCTCGGCATCAAGTAAAAACCATTATCCTCACCCGTTCAACGATCCAGGCGCCATCATTGTTCTGGAAACGAGGATGGAAACGTCGTCAAGTATCCCACCGCCTCGTTTTCTCCTCATTCTACAATGGCTTCTTCAGTTTTCCGGCCGGTGTGCACGCGAAGTGGAAGCCCGCGGCGATTCCTCTCGGTTGTTTAGCCGGCCCTAGTGGTCGTAACTCGTCGATACGAGGGCGTAGGAAGCGGATCCACCGGGCACGGAACAAAGGATGTAATGTTTCTGGTATAGCGCTGGAATTAAACTGGTCGAATTTACTGGACAACCGAGAGAGATAGCGGTTTAAGGTTCGTCTCCCTTAAAATCTCTAGTTACACGCTACAGATGGACAGAGGTATCGGATTCCTCGATTCTAATTACTCGAGGGATGCTTTTTAAATGTCTGAGGCTTGATGGTATCGCGGTATGAGTATCGTCTTATTGGCGAAACTAGGAAGAAGTGGATGATGTAATTATTTGGAACAGGGGAGAATATATTAATTTCAACGAAAAATCTCAATCAAAATATCATCTTCCACGATGTATAGGATTAAAAAATAAATCTGATGAAATACTTTTCTATATTATCTAAAAAATATTTCATTTAGATTTATCGCAATAAAACTATTATAAGAAACCATAGAGAATAATCTTTTCACGCGTCGCTTCAATTCTCAATGAAATAGAAAAAAAAAAAAGAAAGAGAAAAAGAATTAACCCCATTCCAATAACAACAAAATCGGGCTAAACTAATTGATTGAAATATTGAAGAATCGAATTAAAATCAATTTCGTTTCAAATACTCGAGTAACTCGATAATTACTCAATTAACTTATCGAAATAATTTTATTCTTCAATCGTTAAAATTCAACCTCGATCTCTGTCTCAATCAAGCGTGATCATAGATAGCTTTGGTATCGAAAATCGTCGGATCGTCCCTGCTCGCCCCTCGAATATTTTCAATCAACCGGGTAAATTGCACGGATAGGAACGAACGACGCCTACGTGTTTCTGCGCCGTTTCAAAAATCGCGACTGTCCCCCACCCTCTCCCCCCCCCCCTCCCCCTGGTTTCGAGCGCCGCGGCGTTTCCGCCCCCGCGGGGACCCCCGATGGGTCACACGCGATGATTCAGTGGATCGAGGCCGGAAAACGAGCGGATTCGGAATGTCGTGCGTGCCAGGCGACGATAATGATAAGCGTAGTCGACACGGGGACCTGGGCATAGGGCGATAAACGAACAAACGTTGGCACTCGTTTCCAGCTGGACGCAGAAAACCGGTGTTAAATAACGTCCACTGATAAAATAATCGAGTTTGGTAACAGATATCTAACCGATAAGGATGGAGGATTTTTTTCCCTCTCTCTCATCTCTCTCTCGATTTTTTCGATTTCACGGTATCGATACTTTTGCCCCGTTCGAGGGGAAAATGAGAAAATGTCGGGTGTGGGTGATCGAGATGTTGGTGATAAATGGAATGGAAAATTTGGTTTGGTTAATCGTGAATGTGTGTAGGGGAATTGTGGAATTTTGTAAATCGTTATTGCCGTATAATAATAATATATTTTAGGTAGATATATAATTGAGATGCAAACTCGTATCGTAATTTAATAAATGGCTCTCGATGAATAAACATTTTTGTATTTTGGTATTTAGAGATCAATCTTCCAAAAATGTTTCAGGAATATATTGACATTTTGTTTAAAAAAATGAGAATTAATATTATTGATAGCAGTTACGTATCATGTTTAAAATTAACTTCAATATACATATCTAAATATATTTTACGCAATTATTTTTATTCTTGACTTGTTTCACTAAAGAAAGAATTTTAATTTTTTAAAAATCAAATTTATCGATTCGACTTCAACACCTTGTACAAACATTTCTATTATTCAATTTTCTTATGCATTCTGTTCTATATACATTGATAAGTCAAATTAAATCAAAATTTAAGTTTAATTTTTTTCACTCACCGATCAAAACCACGAAATGTTTTCTTTTCTATTCTATTTTCCCAATCAATTAGCCGAAATTCTATTACAGCTAATTAAAACAACAACCGATATCGGTCGAATCGACTGACAATATGTTCCGACCGATGCAACTGTTCGCAGGATTGCATACGGGATCGAATGAAATCTAACAGTGTGGCTCTCGATGGACCGTGGTTTCGTTACATAACAGATGATATCTGTGGGACCAAATGCACGTGGTAATGGATTCCCGGAAGGGTTGAAATTAATTATAGAACGTTGTAGCTATTAGGAAGGTCTGTGCTAGCACGATAACAGCAACAAGAACTTTGTTGTTTTCAAATCGAATCGAGCATTCACCTAGCTTTTGAATGTTTATTAGCTCATTGAGCGTATTAAGATTGTTTCTTGTTATCGTTTACGAAATCGTAATTATGATTCTTCGTCGATTGATCGTTTTGCTCGAATTTGCTTACTCGTACAAAATTCTATTTCATTTCTTGATTGTCTTATTTCTTGGTCTTGATTGCAGTTGAGTTACAATATCTTTTTTTGAAGCTATCTTGATGATGAGATTGAATTTCATTTTTATTAAGGTAGGATTTTTTGCCAGAATAAATTAAATGTTTGAAAAATAATGGAATAAATTGTAAAATTATATTGGATATTTTTTTATTGTTTCATTTTTAATCTAATCGAAAATATTAATATCTTAGTAAAAGATTACTCGTGATAAATAATTCTAAAATTTAATTCTATAATTTGAATATTTAAAGAAATATGCAATTATTTCTGAATTTATGTTTTTTTCTTAAATATAATAATATTCTTAATATACAATTTATTTGTAGAAATTATACATAGTTATTGATGAATATTTTATAAATTAATAATGTACTAAATCTTATTTGCCATGTCAATCTAATTAACGGTGTAGAAATAACAATAATTAATATTAATTACAATATTACCGTTATATAATTAGCTATTAATTTATTTGCGTGTTTAATTATTGATAACTAGAAATAATTATATTTGGCTTATGATTCCTGCATAAACGTGGTGATCGAACAAATGCAAATTGATATGTCGATACAATCGTGGTAATATTGCAATTGAGAGTCATAAATGAAATAATTAAAAACAATCAAATTTTTATTTAACAATTCTATATCAACGTTGAATTCTGTAATACTATGCTCACACAATATTTTTCTATTTTTCCCAATTTTTTACAAACTTCATACATAATTCTATATCAATATTAAATATTTTTTTATTCTTCTCAATTTTTTTTACTCAAAATTTAATTACAAACATTCTATACGAATATTAAATTCTGTAATCCTCGCACAATATTTTTCTATTCTTTCCAAAATTTAATCACAGACTATTAATATTAATCCTCGCACAATATTTCTCCATTCTTCCCAATTTTATTTGCTTCAAAAAATACAACATACCTATTATTTATCGTATTGAAATAACACTGTATCAAAGGCACGCTATAAATAGGAATGCACATTCGAATCACGCCGGTACTCGACACACGATCCGCCTTAACCCGCAAATCAGCAGAGTTCACGTACACAAGGACTCATTAATCCGACCGTTTCGATACGCGGGTGGCGCGAGGCATTAAGGAAACTTATTGCAAGGAGCTGGGTGTAGCAGACAGTGCGCATTTACAGGGAACCGCAGACTAATACCTACCGATCTACTTAATCCTCGAACCCTTTAGGACGTCAGTGCGCGGCGCCGGGTAATTAGCAGGCCCATCAACAAACAATGGATACCAATTTAGCCGGGATAATGGTGCACACAGCCAGGAAAGATTATCCCTTCTATCCGCCAACATCGAGCCATCCTCGCGTGTTGAAATTTGTCCGCCGTTGATCTACCGAATGGAGGAGCGACGAAATGTATCGTATTTTCCCTCATGGAAAATTCAGGCCCACCTTTGTCGGATGCTGCGTTTTGATGGATTGGGGGATCGTGCGGGAACAGGGATGCTTTGCACGTTTTTTGCGTATGATTTTTAGAATTGCGAACGTCGTTTCTTTCGGTTAAAAATTATTTTGTGAAAATTATTTTGAGAATGATTTTAAAGATTAGGAGTTTGAATTGTTATAAAGAATTTGGAGCTTATTGAAAAAAATCATTACAGTATTGATTCCTGTTGAAACTATTGAAAGATTATTCGTGATTATTATGGAGATAAAGTTCCATATGTTAGAAGATATAAATTAAAATGATAAAGATAGTTTGAAATTAAATAATTTAATCAGTGCTATTAATATTTGAATTATTTTTATTACTTTAACTTGCAATTTCATTTCACATTTGAATATTGAAAAAAATTAGTTTATATTGTAAATAATTATCATTGATAAAATAAAACGTTAAACGAATTGAAATTATTAAATTGAACAAACTTGAACTTGTAGACAATAAAAACAAAATGGAATATCTTTAAAATTAATAAATCTTTTTAATAATCATTGCAAAATTCATTGTACCATTAAATATTACAATTTTTCAATAAACAATCAACAATCAATTATTTATCTTAATTCTCATAACAAATGTTATTAGCTAATACAAAATCCCTCTTCGAACCCTTTTATATCCCAAGCTTTGAATCCCATCCAATCTTTCAAGGATTTCAGATCAGCATCGATAAAATAAATTCCACTATAAAACATCCTCTTCCCCGTAACTCTTTCATTTTATTTTATATCCTTAGTTTATATCCTCTTCGAGAGAATATTCTGAAAAATTGCAGAGAAGCAATATCTCGTCATCCACTAATTAAGTAAATCAGAAAGATCACAAAGAATGAGAATTTAAAAATAGAAAAAATATCGAGGATCTCTTAATACAAGTATAATCCGAAATATAATTGCCAATGCTAATTAATTAGATTTTGCAAGCAGAATTGATTAAATCTTATAAATAGAACAGAGCTATTATATCACGGATTCGTGATCGAAGAAAAGGTCGAAGAATAATCGTGAGACGATGTTGGAAGCCTCATTAACGTTTCCTCCAATCGGAAAAGCGATCAATTTTTGCGGGACCAACATCAAGAAGATTACGAGTATAATTAAAGGTACTTGGCCAGGTACAAAATGGCGTGATTTAAGTGGTTCCCCTGAGCCGCTTTTACTCCAATATTGCACAATGGTAGTGGAGGAATTATTAAAAGATATTTCCACGAGTTCGAGATTATTCCCTTTTTGGAGCAAATAAATGGAAAGACATCATACTCTAACCGCGAAATTAACCTTTCTAAAAATTGTTTCTTATGCCACTTCTTTTCGTAATAAATAAATTTAAACTTTTCTTTTTTCATAGTTCAAAACTTCCATGAATAAAATTATTAACACCCTCTGAATAAAATTCAAATCTCTAAATATATCGTATATAAACTCGATATTGCCGAAATTACCGATCTTCTTCTTCGTAATACAATATCGATCGAGGGATCAAATTCGCAAGGATATACAAACCGAGATAAAATACCGATTCCCTGGGCGCAATCCCAAACA
The DNA here is from genome assembly GCF_003254395.2 of Apis mellifera. Classification (NCBI taxonomy): domain Eukaryota; kingdom Metazoa; phylum Arthropoda; class Insecta; order Hymenoptera; family Apidae; genus Apis; species Apis mellifera. Next base: position 148,509 of record NC_037645.1, on the reverse strand, counting down.
ACCATGTCCCCAAATACCGCCACTATTCCCTCCCCATCAAGCGGGAAAGGGTGGTATCGCTATCCATGGGATATCACGGTTTCCATAAAGAATCCTCTCCGTTGAATCGGTTTCATAAAGCCGTTGGATGCAATCCATGCGCCGCCAATCGCATACCACCGGTGGTACGTGCAACTCACGTTTCGTGCGCGGGATAGGCGCTATAGGTTATAGACAGGGGGCGCCACGAGAGATGATTTCCGCGTTGCCATATTGAATTTCATTTGGGTATCCAGTTTCGCGTGCGGATGACATTCTTTGTCTTCTTGGCCGGCCGGAATATTGCATTCTTCCGGAAAGCTTTCCTTCCTTCCCGCCACGGGGCGGCCTCTCATCCGAGGTGAAATGAAATTCCACGTCCAATTTGCCATCGCGTCACCCGCCTCTCGTTCAAGGAGGGAAAAAGAAGCGATCGAGTCGAGGAACGAAAAACCTCGGGAATCGTCTTTCGAATTCGAGTCTTGAAACTCGAATATCATAGGGGGTTGCGTTTAAGATTGGGAGGATCTCGAAAATGGTGCATGAGTAGGAATAATACCAATATTTATCGGCGAAGCTGATCGGTTGAATCGATGATTTTAATATACATGATTGAAGATATTTTCTATTAGAAGAATTTTTGATATTGTTTTTTTCTTTTTTTTTTTTGATTATTAGAAAATTAATTTCGAACAATCACTTAGAGTAGATTCCTGGACATTTTCCAAATTGAAATGACAGAGAAAATATTCAATATCTACACATTTGTCTACATATTTCAAGAATTGAAATTGAATACATTTTCATTTTTTTTGATAGTATTTCATTTGTATATCTATTTATTGTATATATACATGGGAAAATATCCAAAATTAAAGTGTTTAAAGTTTTAAAATACAATTCGAATCGATGTATAAGAAATAGATTTAGAGAAACGTAAAAATATTTAATCTGTAAAATTTTTACAATTTAAAATATAATATGCAAAACTTATGACACATACGTGCATACACTATTTGATCGAAGAAATGCACATTATCGGAAAACTGTCTCACTCGAGCTGATTCTTATCATTTGTTCCTACGATCTCAAACTTTTTGCTTGAGTTTCCTAGTTCTTCGAAGTCGTATTCGTGAACTTATTGCCGGAGGAAAATAATGCAAGTGTCAGGATATTTCTTTTCAAACTAGTTGAATCTTTCCCTCGAGGAATTGACCAATGTCGTTTGCAGATTTCTGCATTTCTTCGCTTCACATCTTCGATTTGTACAATTGCAAAACAATTTCAAATTTTAAATTTGTATTCGAATTTCAATCTCGAAGATTATTATCATTATAAATGATTAATATAACGTTTAATATTAACGTTTAAGATTAATTACAAAAAACTTGTTTTTTGCTTGAAAAAAAAACAAATTTTGAAATAAATCGAATCTTTTTTTTTTATAGAAATGAAATGGTAATATAGGTATCAAAAATTATAATAAGTAATTTTAATAAGTAATGAAATAAATCATAGATATTAACTTTTATTGTTAATGTAGGATGAAAAAGAAAATTTTTCTATTCTTTAAAACAAGTTCTCGATATTCTGGATCACAGAAACCGATCTAATTGCATATTCACCAGACACGACTGGTGCTAAAAGTCATGCCTCGACTTAAATGTCAGTGTACGAATTGCATGTGCAGCTCTCGATCGAGGCCTTACTGTCTGTCTGTTATCGTCGTCGTGGTAGTCGTTGTTCCACGTGCTGAACGAGTATTACGCGTATCCTTCCGTCGATTGTCGTAACGTGGGCTGTGTGCAAATGCGTTGCGACGTGAGCTGCTTCTTAAACTATTCCCAGTTCATCAATTATCATCTTCTTACGTTCCAATTTGTTACTTGTCGATTCATTATTAATATTTTATTAGTTTTCAAATTACAAGACATAAATACATAAGATGTTTTTATAAAGAACACACACGATATTTATAAAATATTAAATCTTTAAATCTTAAATCTAATCTAATATTTAAATCTTTCATTTCGAAAAACAATATTTATTATTCGATTATCTAATAATTTATTCAATTACCATGTTATCTTACATAAAATATTATTTCTATTAGAATCCTGCTATTGGCCAAATTTTCTTTTATTTTTATCGTTAAGAAAATTTTTATCGTTTCATTTAAATATTCAAATTTTGGATTTAGAAAACATCTTATCGACATTTAAATTTATCCAATTTTTCAAAAATAAAAAATCCCATGGAACGCTATTAATTAACACACTTCCCACTTTTTCCATCCATCAAATCCCTTCCTTAAAAGTGAAATTTTCCGGGGCAAATAACTTTGCGCAAATTTCTCAACTTCGAGCGTTAATTTACACTTACTGGGACACACGAGGTGCAATCGAGGTCTGACCATGTGTAACAAAATGATACCTGAACGGCATTGTTAAATGCGAGATGAAGTAGCGAGAAATCCTTAAGGTCGGCCTTAATTAATACGCTGGTTAATTAACTACAGGGCCGCAGTTTATTCCCCTCGCAAATTCGCCGCGTCGGTAATGCATACGTAAACGCGAGCTGGCTTCCTAGTAGATTTTCCGTGCGCGTAACACGTAAGTGAATGGAATTCGCCTCTCAGCGGAATTTCATTTTCAGACCCATCCACCATCGCCAGTGTCCTCCTCCGCCCTGTACGACACGTTGGCGGAGGGGTGAGTTACGTCACAATTTGGAGGCCAAACGCGCGCATTCTAAATGGCGGAGAAATTTGTTCTCTTCGCTTCTTTCTTCGCGACCATGTGAACTTCCAGTTTTGGAAACCGTGATATTATATTGCAGGTGATGTGTTTTGCAAAAGATTGATAAAGGATGATAATGATAATTAAGATCTGGGTTTTGTTCGAATTAATTAAATAATAGAAAGTTTTTTTTTGGATATTGTGTAAATTTTAATAGTTTCATTTTTGTGTTTTTTTTTTTTGTAATACTGTTGCAATAATGTTGTATGACATAGATTGCGAATAAAATATTTAAATATTGAAGGTAGATACATATGTATGAATATTAAGTGAATATATATGAATATTAATTTTCTTTCGGATTTTTATATTGTTTTTATTAATTTTTGTTAATTATTTATTTTTTATTATTTTTTTCATCATTTAATATAACTAATGATTACGTGGTTAAAAACACATTTTGATTTTTTAATTTGAATTTAAAATTTATTTTCACAACTTCGTGTTTCTTCTAATAGTTTTATCTTCTTAATTAATGAATATTTGAGAGAGAAAGATTTTACTTAATACTTTTAATTTCTTTTAATTAAATAGTACCATTCTATCCTATCTTTTCTCGATTAAATCTCAATTTCCTCCATTAAAAATCAAATCCTCAAGGACTTTAAAAGATATAATATTAATACAAAATCGATGGTTCCAATGATCCGTGACAAAGAGGAATATTTATTCGAGGTAATTCCATTTTTCATTCCTATGAAATTGATTTTATAACGATTCGAATTTTTCTTTTCTCTCTCTCTCTCTCGAGGAATTTTTTTCGCTTAACATAAATCAGCATGTGTTGTTTTATGGAAAAAGTGGATCTCTCGATCTGTCGTCAAGTGTTTTCACCCTCATTTCTCGCTCCCTCTTCGAGGAAAGGAACACCATCTCTCGTGAAACATCCCTTGTTTCGTTGGATAAAAAATTGTTATCTTTAAAAAGAAACTGATCGATTTCTACGCGTACATCCCCCTAATAAAATTTACATCTACATTTTCTTTTTCTTTAATAGAATTATTGGAATTCTATGAAATTTTGTTAATTCGATCGAATAATTAATAAAATTATTCGAAAGAAAAAAATATTCTTCTAACACGATTGTATATATTTAATATAGGCCTATAACGCAGCCACCATTTTTTCGAAATTTTCTCTTTTCTTTAAAATAAATTCATAATATTTAAAACATTAAAAAAAAACAATCAAATATCTTATAAATTTAAGTAATTATCATCATTATGATCCCCATCGAACAGAAGAAGATAACCAACCCTTGAGTATTTAACAATCGTTATCGAAAATCACGAATCCTCCCCTTCTCGATGATCGCGAAACGCATCCTAGATCTGCGTTTTAATACCGTTTATTAGCCGGCCTTTATGAAATCAGTAATCTGTTAATGGGTCGTCTCGTAACCACCCCCTCTGGACCGCATAAACACCGTGAACAAGAGGGCAGGAGTTTTCCCCTTTCTCTCTCTCTCTCTCTCTTTCTCTCTCTCTTTTTCTCTCTTTCTCTCATCCCCAATTGGGATTCGTCATGCGTGACTGAACGGAAGCTGTGTAATCTGTGTAATACTCGTAACACGCCATTATGTTATTACGCCGGGGTGTTGCTTGGCCACGCTGCTCCGATTTACGCGGGTTCGAGTATTAAAAGACTCTTAAAGGTGTCGTTGGAATAGCGAATTCTCGAAGGGATGAGGGCGAATCTGATGAAGCGAATTTTCGAATCTCTCGCGTGGAATGGAAATGGAAGACGATTGATAATGTCGATCGAAATTGTTATCCTCTGTTTTTCGAGAGGATAAAGCAAAATTGATAGAGAACATAGAACATCCATTTTTCGAACTAATCCTTCATCGTTCCACGAAAAAATTCCATGTACAGAGGGGTATATCGTGTCTATCATCGTTAGTATAGATACAATGAAATTCGATATGCGTATCATTTTTAATATTCAAATCTTACTTTGTAGGATACATTTATAATGTCTATAATATAATACAATACATGTTGATATACATAGTAGAAATATAATTGCATTTGCAAAATTAAAACATATTCGTGAAATTATAATTTATTTTGCTACTACAAATATGTAGATAAGCATTGCTGCTAAAATAAATAAATATAATGCTACGTATAATATTTCTATTCTATCATCATGATTATCGAGAGATGAAGTTATTCCTAAAATATCATCTTACATTTCGAAACACTCATAGATACGCGCATATTTTTACAATCCATCGTAAAAAAAAAAAAGAAAAAAACAGAGGCATCCCCGGAGGAAACTTTATTTCGAACCAATTCCTAGCAACAATATAACCGATTCCCTCGGATCTGAAAAAAATAAAATACCGTTGATCAGAGGGTGTAACGTTACTCCGTGGAAACGTGGTGGTGGATTGGCCTCGACACGCTTCACCCGCGGCTACGTAATTTCGCTCGATGATAATGCGGATCGAAAGATTTCGTGGGCGGCCCGCCACCAGACGTAATATCGAAGGAATCGCCATCGTCTGTTAATACCGCGGAAAGTTTATTAGCCCTCCGCCCCTCCTTCGTGATCTACCCGCTTTAATCCTCGCTCTGTCGTGGATCGATCTCTCTCTCTCGGGGGAGGGAACGATGGGAAAATATGAGGAAAGAGGAATATTCCTCCCCTGTGATAAGTGTCGATAGTTGTTTGGATTGAACGTGAGTTACGGAGGAATGATATCTTTTTTCTTTTTTTTTTTTCTTTTTTTCCATTTTTATTTACTCGATCGGTAGATTGGATTTATTGGGTTGTTAATTTAGGAGGTTGTGTGAGACGTGTGAGCCATCTAGATATAATCTATTAGGTTAGTGGGAAATAATTGATGGATATTTTTGTGCGAGTTTTCAAGATAGGAAGATTTGTAGATAGGAATTTCTCTACATGATACGAGGTTTGTTTGAAACTGTTGTTGTGGCACGTAACCGTGAATTTATGCACTATTTTTGCTTTTGTTTTTTTTTTATTATTTATTGGGGTTGGTTAGATGAAATTTATAGGGTTGTTAATTTAGGGATAGCGTGAAATATAAATCTACGTTGTGAGACTTGTCAAAGATAAGGAAATTTGTTGTGCTTCTAGATTAAATTATTTTCTATATTAAATTATTAAAATATATAAAGCTAACATAAAAAAAAATATGTAAAAATATGTAATATATAGAATTGTCAATTAAAGATAACAAAATATTCTGTTGATATTTTATGGAATTGTTAATCCATGTTTCTTTTATTTCAACAATTACTGGATAAATCATTTTGAAAAAACAAATTATAATTCCAAAAAAAGTTCTATCTCAAATTAACACATCTATATATTATTTAAAATCCAAACCTCTCTCTCTCTCTCTTTCTCTCTCTCTCCCCCCCCCCTTGTTCCTTTCACGTTTCCACAACTCGAGAACCAAAACTTCTAAATCAATCAGCGATCGAATAAATCAATGAACTTCCTCCAAGGAGGATACCTGAAACAATACACAAGAGTCAAGAAACTTGGTTGTCACACTGTGAGCCTGAATGAAGCATGCTCCATCGTCGCGATCGAGTGTTGCACGCACGAGTTCCGTGGAATATTGAGCCACAGTGACGAGAAGATATTGAAATCCTTCGCTTTGTAACGCGGCGAGCCTTCAAGCTCCGCCAGCTACGTGATCACGTTACATTAGCGAGAGAGACTCGTGCTTATATTGTGGAGAGGGTGATGCGTGGGTGGGTTGGGTGAAGAGAAAGGGCTGACGCGTTGATGGACGAAGAAGTGGGCGGGGAGAAGGGGTAGGAAGGCGAAAAGGAAGAGAAATGAAGCGAGGCGTGGAAACGAAAAGGGGAGGAAAAGCGATGACGTGTAAGGTAAGGGGAATAGACGAAAAGGGGTGAAAGATGGCGTGGAAGGGAAGAGAGGGATTGTTCAGGTGAGTCGAGAAGGAATCTCGTGAAAATGGAAGAGAGAGGTGGGTAGGAGAGGGAAAATTATGTGGGTGAACGAGGAGAAGATTAAGAAGAGAGAATTGAGTTTGATGTTTAAGAACGAAGGGGGAGGGGGAGGGGAATGGATGAAGAGCATATAAGTGAACAGGGGATTAATTAGCTGAAAAGAAAAGAAGATTGGAAGAGGAGGAATATTTGAAGGGGAAAGCATGAGAATTGAGGAGATCGAAAGGAAATTTCGTAGATGAGAAAAAAATAGGAAGAAAAAAAGATGGAATAGGAATGAAGGGAATATGTAAGTTGAAAGTGAGTGAAAAACATGTAGGAAAATAGATTAATTAGATGGAAAGAAAAAAAAGATTGAAAAAAAAGGATGAAAAAAAGAATACAAGTTAAAGAAATTGAAGAAGAAAGTTTGAAGAATATATAGACAAGTAAGAAGGAATAGAGATAGATGAAAGGATGGAAAAAATGTGGTTGAATAAGAAATTAATTAATTGTAAAGAGAAATTTGAAAAAAGGGTTTATAAGTAAAAATAAAAGAATAATTTCATATAAATGGATAAAGAAGAATAGGAAAAAGAGGTAGAAAAAGATATACGAATCTAGAAGAAGGAAGGGTGGATTATGGAAGAAGAATTTGATATAAAAATAATGTAGGTCACAAGGGGAAATAAAAAAGTTCTTAAGATAGAGTTATAGGAAAAAGGATAAAAAAAGAAAATAAGATTGATTCGAAAGAAAAATTTGATGTGATAAAAAAAATAAGGAAAAAGATGAAAGATATAAATTCGAGAAAGAGAAAGAAAAAAAGAGGAATAAAGATAAGCAAAAAGAAAGATAAACTTATTATTACGTATCTCAAAAAGATTTTATAAAAAATACAAATTATAAAACTATATTATTTATACTTTTTTTTTAATATTTACTAAAAAACATAATTCAACATTTCTTTATTATAAAACAATATATAATATGAAAAACGAAATAAAAAATAAATCCAAAAAGAAAACAGATACCAAATAGAAATAAAAACGAAAACTGAAAATGAAAAGAAGAAAGGCAGAGGAAGCGAAGGAAGATAATAAAACGAGATACGAAGAGAGGAAAAATTCTAGATAAAATTCGTGTGGAAATTGTCCTTTTCTTCGTCGATGCGGCGTACGTCTTTCAGTTTCTCCCGTGAAAGAGAAGGGTAACCTTCGAGTTTTCCGTTTATAGGACGTGTGCAGCATAAGGCCTTGCCGTCGACGTCGTCGCCCCGAGAAATTCGTTTAAAAGCCTGAGAAGGGCGTAAATACGACAGCCGTTGGGCTTGTGGAGAGCGCTTCATCGCGAGAGCGCAACTTATGAATCAAATTGCATTCACGTAGCTCGAATTCCCACGGAACTCGAGTTCTGGGTCCCTTCTCCGATGATACTGGAATTCCAGCGGGGAATTCACGGGGGAATTCGCCGGGAATTTACACGTTCTCGGTGTGTTTCGCGCCTCGTATCGATTGTTCCACGAAATTGTATAATTTCGACGATTGAAGAGCGCGACAAGTATTCGACTCGATTCCAAGATGAGGTTAAAATGGATGGAATTTATTTTTTTAGAAGGATGTAAAAAATAAGAGTAGTTTTTAGTTATTTTTATGAAAAAGGATTTACATTTTTACTGATATTTTTGGAGAAATACAGCCTCTAGGGTAAAAGAAAATTACTACTCTTCAACCCTCTCTACCAAAGTGATTGTTTAATATACGAAACTATAACAATCTCCTCCTAACTCTTCCCGTGAGGCAAAGATGTGAAAATAATTAGAAATAATTGCGTCTCGAGGGTGAAGAGTGCCTGCCACCTGCAAACGCCCTTCTTAAGTGAAATAAATGTTCACCGACAGTTTAAGCTTCTTTTCCACCCTTCTACTCGTTTTTCCATTCAATGGTGACCTCTTTAATCCACGCTTTGAATTAAACATGATTAATGTTTAAGATATTGTACAAATTATTCAGAGTGTTATATAATAATATTATATATTATTATATATTATATATAACAATATTAACAATATTATATAGATATTAAATATGGAAACTAAATAATAATATTGATATATTGATATTTTGAAAATCATAAAAATACCGTATCTTCGTTCTTTTCTAAGAAACTTAGATTATCTTTTACTCTTCGTGAAGTTTGATAGAAAGTAAATAAGGAGGAAGAAATTGCGAAGGAAACGACAAATTGCAAAAAATTTTTCATATTTGGATTATTTTGAACATGAGGAAAACTCGCTCCAACTAAAAGTTATTCGCGTAGTTTGAAGTACGTTTGATGAAGTTATGTTCGTGATGGATGTTCGGTGTATTTTGAAATGAAATACATTTATTTAAATCGTGTAATATTATATGTGCTTATTAAAAAAATATGGATCTTTTATTATGGAATATTTAATAAATGCTCTCGTTACAAATTTTTTCATTTAAAAGGTTCCATTCTCTGTATGAATTTAAAAAATTAAAACATTATATCTCCATTTAAACTTCTCCAATAAATTTCAATCAAAGGACAATTCGTGAGTTAATAATTTGCTTTGCCAATTGAACAATTCACCATAAATCGATGCTTCTGTCTAAATCATTTCTATTCGTTATCATTCAGTTAATGACAGTGAAATTCGTATTAAAATGATTGCCTCGACACTTAAATAAATTTCTGCATCGGATTGAACAACTGGTGAAACTTGTCGAGCCCATAAACCTCTTAATAAATCAATCGGAATAAAAATATGGATGCCGGTTACACCCTTTCACCATTGTCACGTCACGGATCAGTATTTAACGACGAAACGCGCAGATGTTATAAGCGACTGTCTCCTACTTCTGCTACTTGTTCAACTCGATTCTTAATGTTATTATTATCTACATTATTGTTCACCATTTTCTACGTATATTTTCTTTAATCAAAGCATCTCAAACTATTTTTCAAATCAACAAGCTCAGTATATTCATAAAAATATCTCTCGTTATATTAGAAATAATTTTTTCCCACGAATATACAAATGGAACTCGTTTATTTATTCTTTCAAAAAGTCCAATAATACGTTAATATATTTAATTTAATTCTATTTAATATTAAAAGCCTGAGAAGGGCGTTGTTTAACATGATAATTGAAAATATCTAAAAATATTCACACAATTTTTAAAATCTCACAATATTCCGTTGTTGTAAACTTTCTAACAAGTAATCGAGTTTTATAACACCTTGAATGATTTATACACAAAATCACAAGTTCGTTTCTCAAAAAATATACAATCAATTCCTGGCCAATGATCGCGTCATGGGCGCGCACATCTCACACGTTTTCAACCGCCATCAACAGCATCCAACTTCCGGACCTGGATCCCGCGACGTATTACGTGTCCACGAAAGCCGCGGGATGAATTTCAAAGCGGGCAAGGTGTAGAGAGACTCCTCCTCAGCCGGAGGATGCTCGTAGTTACCTTCTAATGAGCGAACCAATCCCCTTACGTGACGGGCATTCGCGACGTAGGCCACGTAGGAAGGGGGGAGGAGGAGGAGTTCGGCTCGTCGGGTGGAAAAACTCGGGGAGGAGGAGGAGGAGGAGGAGGAGGAGGAGGACCGTGGCTGGTGCGTGCTAGGCCACGAAGAAGGCTCGCTCGCAATTACGCGTACTTTGTTTTCGAATACAATTTGTTGTCATTTGAACGGGGCCCTCGTTTGTTCGCTACGTTTGCTCGTTTTTTCTCGCTCGCGTTTCCTCTGCACAGCCTCCCACCATCACCGCGTTTTTATCTCCTCTTTCGCGATACACGGCCCGTTGTCAAGCTTATCGATCCGTTGTGGCTACGTTGTCGTGTGCACGCGACAACCAACTCTCGCACGCGACACCGCGTCTCGGACCACGCGAGTTTTGTGGTAAGGAAATGAACGAATTGGCGAGTTCGTTGACTCGTGAACGAGGGGTGGGTGTCTTTGAAGGACGAAGCGATTGTGGGTAGTAGAAGGAAGGAGAGAAGGAAGGAAGGGGTTGATTGATGAATACATTACAATGTATTACGATGTATTTGTTGTTATTGGAATTTAAATTAACATTTATTCTAATAGCTATTATAATTGATCCACATATGATTTTGTATAAAGATAAAAGATTTTCACAAATCTTTTCTATTTTTTCATATTTATAATGAAAATGAATTAGTGAATTTTTGCATATTTGTATATATAAATAAAGTCTATGTTTGGAATGTTTAATGTTTAAATTAAAATTTAGTTAACTAAAATTTTTAGTTAAATACAATAATATATAAAATTTATTAAAGATAACTATATTTTTTTGAGATGTAAAAATATAATACAAATATTAAATACATAAAGATATTAAATTGTTTTGATATAGAGAAAATAAAAGAAGATAATTTTTTTAATAAAAAAATAATTTTTTTAATAAAAAAAACATTTTTTTATTAAAGAGAAAACAATAAAGAAAGAAAATTTTAATTAGATATTGAATTAATAATTTCAATGCCAAAGTAAATAATAAAAATAATTAAATAGCTCTAATTTGATCATCATGAATAATTATTAAACATTTGTAATGAAAATTACAAGATATGGAATTTAAATAGCTTCGAGAAATACATTTTATAGCATATGTGTTTTTTTATGAGGCACTTTTATAATCTTTGAAATTTTATGATCTTTGATCTTTTTGTATTATAAATCAAATATCAATAGATTGTATATGATGTATAATTGTATAAGATTTGGCTTATTCGATGCTTTGAATACTAAATTATTAAATAATTTTGTTTTTAAGTTTAAGGATTAATTAGATGGATGAATGTTTAAAGATTTGAAGAACGAAGTGATTGTGGATGGAGGGAAAAAAAGGATTGATTTGTGTGGAATTTTAAGGAAAACAGAAATTGTAATAAAAATTTATTACAAGATTTAGAATGCGTGAAAAAAGAATTTGTAAGATTTAAAATATATATAAATAAAATAATAATAAACTAGAGATTTGTAATCAAATTCTTTTTGATTTTTGAAGAATTGAAAAAATTCAGAGAAAATTTAATATTCAATAAATTAAATGAATAAAAGACACGATATATTCTAATATTCTATATGATACTGAATATTTTATAATAAATAATTATGAATTTTAAAGAAAATCTATATTGAAATCAATATCGTTGAAATGATAAATATTGAAAGGGAAGATAAATAAATCTTAATAAGATCAATTTTCAGAATTTAATTAGAACTTGTTGGACTAATACTCACCGAGGGAACCGTGCTTCAGTTGAAAATTCAGTTAGTTAATGAGATTAATCAGCAACCTTTGAGGAAGTTACTGTTCGGAGAAATCAACATTAATAACCTTGTTTTAAAGAAGCTAAAAGTTAGTAAGATTTTAATTAAAGCTGATGAAATTTATATTCTAAAATAATGAAGTTTTCGCGATTTATTTAATCTTCAATCACAAGTTGGTCAACCTAAAAAAGTAAATTTCTATTAGCATTAAAAACAATTACGTGTAAATATAAATTGTAAATATATCTTATTTCTTTATCCTCGTTTTATTTTCTGATAAAATACATGATTATTTAAAGTACTTACTAAATTTCCAAGCTCAGAATAAAACGTCACTAAAATAAATAACCAAGTTTTTTCGTCGTATTCTGTTTATCCCCAAGATGAAGAAGGATCACCATAAATCTGGCTCTATAAGAATCTTTTTTTTTCCAAGATACAGTCACGATTTATTTCATTGCAATCCACTACGAAACAACAGATTCTTCATAAACAAATGTAAACTTCATCACACTTCATCGCAACTTTATCCCATCTCTAAATAATCTTGAAATATCACAAAAGAAAGCAGAAAATTCACGAAGATTAAATGAATTAAAATAAAAATTGAAAAGTTATTTACAGAATTTATTTTATTAAAATATCTCGAAATTTAAACAAATCTCCATCACTCTTAATTTTTAACATCAAGAATCAATTCGTTCAAAATATCGAATCGTCATAAAAATAAAAACATAAAATTCGTAAATAAACAAACTGGATTAATTATTATACAAAAAAAGAAAAAATCTTACAAATTTCAAACTTCTTATAAATATCCCGAATTTCCTTGTTTTTTTTTTAAGGAGGTCAAGGAAATCAAAAAAAAAAATTTCTCTGCAACTACAAGCAACAAACAGATCACTCCATCTCCAAACTCATAAAAAAACTATTCTATTGAATCGCATTAAAAAGAAAATCAAATTTCGTTCACGATCCTTCTTTCGCACCCCTCATTTTCCCACGAAAGCTCCTTGCTTGCAAATTGGCGAAAATTTACGAGTCTCGCGACGATTCCAGCAATCGAGCCCACCCATCGATACGTTCCGCCAATTCTTATCTAGACAGGGGCCTTCGTGATACGCGATATATAGGTCGTGCAGAGGGTATGCATCGGTTGGATCGGCCCTTTATGAAGGCAAGTTGGGATAAGACTCTCGAGGGAGTTCCAACCCCTGAAGGGGATGATGTACTCGCCTCGAAACTGCCGATAGTATCCTGGGAAAAGGGGAGAGGCAGTTGTTGGAAAGTAAGTTGGCTTCGTTGATTCGTTGAACTTCACTCGGTTTGGATCTTCTTGTATTATGGGCTATCTCTTTTCCCGTGAATTTATTTGCATATCTTTAACGACACGTGGATTCGTGATAATCTTTGATCCTCGATTCATTGTGATTTATTCATCAACGGTTGATTCATGGAATTCTTTATTTTTTTTTTATTGATTGTTATAAAATTTTGAAATTGAACGAGGATCAGTTTTATAATAATGTTATATAATAATAAAAAACAAATAAATTAGTCGAATGATTCGCGTTATATAAAATATGATATGGAAAAATTATTGAAATTATTATTCGTTTAAAAATGGAATTCGTGACTTTGCATGAATTTGCAGTAACGACATAAACACTGTATTTGTTTTCTATTATCTATTGTATTAAATTATTAAAAAGATGTATTAAAAAATTCTTTTCATGTTTGAAATGAAATAATCAGCAGCAATATTTTTAATAAAGAAGTGTAAAATAATTATTTATAATGTTATTTAAAATTAACAAGAAGTTCATTATCATATTATGCTATTACTTTTAATGCAGCTTAATAATTAATTGGGGTTTGTTACGTTTTGTTTAATGGAATAAATTTTTTTTGGTTCAAAGTATTCGTTTATCTTAAACAAATCATCGAAATTATTGTTACGTTTTGTTCAATGGAATAAATTTTTTTTGGTTCAAACTATTCATTTATCTTAAACAAGTCATCGAAATTATATTTCTTTGAGAGAAATGGATAAATTTCTAATAGAAGATGAAGATTAATGATAGGAAGGGTGAGTTGGCAGATAACTCGACGCGATAAAGTTATAAAGCCACTGGATCCAGAGATACCATACTATCTCGAGGATTAGAAAGCATTTTAAAGCAAATTGAATGTTATATCCTGGCCTTATTATGGATTTATTGCTATGTATCTTATTACGATATCCTACAAATTTGCGGATGGTTATCGTTTCCGTGAAGGAATTGAAGGATTTGTAAATTTAATCTTAGGGTTTCGATATCAAACATCAATTTAGAACTTCTCTGTACCATGAAGGTTACTATATTAAAACTAACTAAACTCCTCGAACTAACTCTCCATCGCGATTCAAAATCTTCCAAATAGCTCTTCAAATGTTTATACGAAGGATAAGAGATGATGATAGATTATCAAAATTTCGAAAATAATTTTACATCGAGATTAATTTAGAAATTATTATTATTTATTTATTACACACGTGGATCTATCTTATTTTTTGATCTATGATATATAACTCGAGCTAATTAAAAATGAAATTACTAATTGAGAAAGAAACATGAAAAATGAATAAAAAAAATATCTTTAACATTATCCTATATCATTCTCTTATTTCATATTTTTTTATTTTTCACCTCCTTCTTTGATTTAAATTCAAACCGTCATGCAAATTCCTCAAGACAAACTCTTTCTTTTAAATATTATTTCATCAATAGAATCCGTACACCCGGTATACGTTTTAATTAATACAGCCTCGTTGAAACGAAAACCTTCAAACAGCCGTAGGAAATAAAAAAAAAATAATAAAACAAAAAAGAAAGCAAAAAAGTACAAAATGGAACAAACACGCGCGCGCGCGCCCGCGAGAGAGAGAGAGAGAGAGAGAGAAAGAGAAGGAAAGAAACGAGGATAGAGGCTTAAACCGCTTCCAGTGGGCGGCATCGGCGATTGAAAGCGGATCGAGCACTATGGCAAATTAACGGCGGGCAATAAAGGCTTGGAAAGGCTACTACCTCCGCCAATCTATCGACGACTAGATTCAAATCCGCCTTCTGCTCGATGATTAAATTTCGCCTGCACACGGTGTCGAATATTACTCCCTGTGTACGCGTTGTTCCTCCTGAGAGCCATCATCGACATGGCGGCGCACGTCGAGATCGTAAATTCCCCGGTTCCAGCCGTGTAGCAGGGGCGACGAGGGTGGAATTGAGGTAGGTCTGTATCTGGGCGAGGGCAGGACCGATTGATTGATTTTTCTGGGGTAAATGTTGTAGGAGAAAGGTTAGAGAAATGGAATAGATTGGCTGCATCGGTTTGTTTTGTTTCACAGATAAGATTGAAATTTCGATTTTTGGGTCTATTAATTTGGCCGTGTTTTGATAGAAACTTTTGGATGTTTTGATATTTTTCCTGTCCCGTAAATATTACAAGTGTTGTAGATTAATTTATATATTCGGTTTGAATGATTTCATACGTTGTTGCAATAATATTTAACAGAAAGGAATTTCTCTCTTTATAAAATAAATCAAGCTTAGTAAAAGAATATCAAAGCGAAATCAAATCTTAAAAAGAAAATTAAAAAATTAAAAAACGAAGAAGAGAAATAAAGGAATGTTGGTTAAAGGTAAGCCAATTATAGAAGAAAAATATTAGAAACAAACTTTTCAAAGAGAGAAATATAACGAATATATTGAAAAATAAAATTGAACAATATTCGAAAACGATCAAAGACCAAGACTTTAAAAATAAAAATCTAAATGAAAATAACGAAGTTCACGAAGAAAACGGAAGTCCAAGAATAAGGGGGAAGAATATTAAAGAAGAATAGGAGAAGAATATTAAAGAAATATCGAGAATAAAAAGGAGAAAGAAGAGGGAGAAAACGGAGAATCTTTTCGAAGGAGCGAAAAAGGTAGACACGTATTCGTGTCTGCATATATTCGAAGGGAAGATTCCCTTTATGGGGTACGCTGCATCCTGCGCACGATGTCTCAACTGAAGGAGAGGGGGACAAGGACGAGCAGAGACCATGGAGCATGACGTGGACCGGCATTATATGAATCCCTGAAATTATGGGGATCCATGTAGATACGCAATAAAGTCCTTAGCCTAAGATGTCCCCTGCTGGAACGATTCGTTCTCGAAATTATACCCCGTGCATGCCATGAAGTTCAATGAAAATCGCTACCACAGGAAGCGATCAGGTGCATCTGCTTGGATCTCGATGGTTTCGCTTTTAGAGCACGACACGATATTACATGAACGCTGCGGTTTCGGTGTAATGGAATAGCTCTGTGATTGGTGGCGCGCTGTAAAGCGTTGCGTTGTATCTGACTCGGCGGAAGAAAAATATCGTAGCTAGTTTTATGGCTAGTTTTATTTTATATAAGAACATTATTGGAAGACTTTGGATTCGTGCTTTTAACGATCGAAAATATTTTATGAGAATTTTGTTTAATATTAGATAATGAAAGTTATATTAAATTATATGCTATATATACTGTTATATGATAGTGAAAAATATTTTAATTTTATTGTATTTATGCATTTGTATTATTTATAGAAGACTGATAAAATATATTATGAATTCGAGTGATATTGTTGAAGAACTTTTATATCATCTTTTCTAAGATACAGATACAAGTCGAGATTTAAATGAGAATAACTTTATTCAATGATTCCTCTTATCATCTTTCTCAACGTTCTGCCAATGTCTCGAGATCGTTAAATACACATTTTATAGTAATGGAGTACGACAAAGGATAAATGTAACCGGTTTTATCGTATTGTAACAGGCATTTGTCATCTGACTTAGCATTCATTACATTAAGAAACGATCAAGGAAATTTATATCGACAGCATTTCAATTGGAAGAATCCATCAGAAACATAGAAACGCGCCCTAAGTACTTTCACTTTGTATTTATGGCTTTCCCAATGGCACGTGTTTTAGCCACGATCGCTATCCTTCGTCCATTATTCACTGAAATACGTATTCCATTAGATTAGATTCTTTCGAGAAACTTTTTATCCTCCCCTTACAACTATAAAATACTATAAAATAGAATAAAAGAACTATAAAATAGTAAGAGAATAAAAGAAAAATTGGACTATTTAATTTATTTTTAATTCGCTAGAAAACATTGCCAATAAATATTAAATGTTTAAATTAATTTTACGTTAAAATAATATATGATGTTAATATTGAATATGTTTGAATTAACATTGATAATGTTTAAGTTTCAAACTTAAACGTATGTGAATTTATATAAAGTTCGAAATTCACTCAAGATCGAAATTTAAGTTTATCTAGGTTAAGTTAAGATTTCACGTAATTTAGGTTATGCTCGTGTTTGATCTTGGACAATGTTACATAATTCGCGAAGTTTAGTTCAAGTTGAATTTCACTGGGTCAAAGTTGGAATTTTGAAACGAGGAATAATATTAAATTTATACTATGCTTCCATCCATACGAGACGAAATTATGACGAAGTTTAGAGCTAAGTTTATGGTGATCGAAACTAGGTCAAGATGAAATATCTAGAAAATTTAGACTCTTTTAAATTTAGTTTTCGATAAACTACAAGATCTAAATTTAAATTTAGTTTATTTAAATCTGTTATATATTAATTTCTTATACGAAAAAAAAAAATTTAAATGAAAATTTATGTTTTCATTTGTTGTTTTTCACTAAAGTTTTCAATTGAATAATTCAATAAGTCATTATCAATTCCAATTTCCAATTTCAATTTCAATTCAACCGCATAACTTAACGAATGAAATAAATTCAAATCTAAAAGAACTACGATGTTTAATTTACATTAATTACATTAATTTACATTAAATTCGATAAATATTCTTTTAAAATTAAGAATTACATATTAATAATACTATATTTATATTAATAATTCTACATAATATAATACTATACATAATCTATAAATATTTTTAAATCAAATCTTTTAATCAAATAATTTATATCGTTCCATATATCTAATCGCAATTAACGCGATATACAATACCATTTATTTAATCGAATAAAAAAAATCTCAGAAAGAAAAAAAGAAGTTCATTTTCAGGTTAGTTAATTCAAATAAATCCGCTAAATTAATTTTCACGCATAACGCACAATGAATTTACTTCAATCAATCCTTCAATAAAAAAAAAAAGCTATACCTCACAAGAAGAAATTTCGAACAATTTCTCTCTATTAACGCACGTGGATGCATTCACTGTATTCCTAAAATTCCCCCGCATTTCTGCATAGCGATGCGTACAATAAAAACCGGCCAGTTCACTTCTAATATCGCATATGGATGGCCCGTGTGGGGGGATGAGAGAAGACAGATCGACCTTTCTCCGGTTGAAAAACCGGCGCATTCAATACGCGAGCCCGGTATGGAGATAAAAACCATTAAATGCCTTTCTCGATATTTGTTCGATTCGATTAACTTATCGATGGCCAGCTGGTAAAAGTGTTTCAACTCGTCAATGCGATATTTCAATCGCGTTAGGATATTTCCTCTTTTATCCCCTTTACCACGAATACGGATCCCATCCGGGTGAAATTGTCCGTTTCGAGTTCGTTTTGTTGAACACGCTTCGGCCAAGCTTTCCAATTAGTCGATCCGATATCGATCCTGCTA
The DNA here is from genome assembly GCF_003254395.2 of Apis mellifera. Lineage (NCBI taxonomy): Eukaryota > Metazoa > Arthropoda > Insecta > Hymenoptera > Apidae > Apis > Apis mellifera. The sequence continues at coordinate 129,718 of NC_037645.1, read as the reverse complement.
CATGTTGACATTCAAGCAAAGTTGATTCATCGAATATTTTATTAAAAAGGATTAAAGAATTATTATTTTTCAGTCGTTTGAGAAAGTTGGTGAAGTTTCTTTCTTTTATCGTTAAATTTTTGTCTAAATTTTATCCTTGAATCCCTTCGAACCCCATTTCTACTTTTGATAAAATAATCCTATTGGAAACGGTAACTTTATGTTCAAAAGTAAACGAATGTCTGTTAACAAATTCATAAACCTTGAAATCCATGAAACGGAATGAAAAAAAACAAAAAAGAAAATAAATCAGAAATAAACGAAATGCAGCATAATTTCATTTTAAAAACTTTGTAACGTTCTCGAATACAGTTAAAGTTTATAAACACATTTTACGTTCGAGCGAGACTGAAGTTCAATGATTAAGATTGTTGATTTTATTTATGAATTTAAACATTACGAAAAAAGAGTGACAAATTTGAAAATGCTTTAAAGTTTATAATTTATAGTTATATATAATTTTAATTACATGAAACGACCAATACACACGAGCAACTTCCGTTTAATTATTGCGATTGATGACGTGAAAATGTCTACATAGATGGGCCGAGATCATAACGAATGACCGTATAGCACGTTTCTAGTCTGTCTGGCAGGAAAATCGTGATTTGCGGGCAACATATGTTCGAGCGAGGTTAATCGAATCACTATGACGTAACGATTAATCTCATTTAGTCTGGCGCGGGAGGAAGGAACAGGGTAGACAGATAGGTAACGGGTTTAAATGGGAAGAAACGGGAGGAGGAGAAATTGTGATGATAAAGGAAAATGAAGAGAATTGAGAGGTAAAGGGTAAAGGATTAGATGAAATTGAAAGTTCATGGAACGAAGGATGAAAAATCGGTGATTTGGAGATATGGGGAGATTTCCGAAGAAATATAGAACGATGAATGGGAGAATCGTGAAACGAAGGGTAGAAGATTGTTTTTTAAAAAAAAAAGGAATTTTAAAAAATTTTAAAAAATAATACTCACGAATCTACAAATATAACGAATAATATATACGTAAAAAAATAAGAAAAGAATGAAAAATATAAAATTTAAAAAATGATGCTAATTCAATAATAATATTAAAGAAAACAATTTTAAATACAAACAAAATGTTAAAAAAAAAGATATTAATAAACCAAAAATCAAGAAAGGCAAAATTTACATAAAAAATAAAAATATAATATATTCAACATTTCTCTCCCGATCGTCCATAAAAGGAAAGCTAGCCCTCGAGACAAGGTGAGAGGTTATCGGGAAGACGTTGAAAAACAGCGAAACGCTTTCGCGAACCTTCAATTAACCCCCTACTTCCGTACTCTTGGCAGGCCTGTGGAAATGGGAAATAATTAGAGCTGACGAAACAAGGGTCGGAGGAGGCGGGTCATTCCTGCAAGGATTCAATTCCGGTTCCCTTTTCTTTCTTTCGTGTAAACTGGATTGAATCCTTCCTGAGCGTCCTTTCGTACGTCCCTCTTCCGCCGATCAATCAATCGTCGGCCTCGGAATAGGGGGAACACGTGTCTATTCGGTACACGTAGCGAAGAAAGGGGGCGGCGGGGGCGGACAGGGAGGAGATAAATGGCTGGACAGATGGAGAAATAGAGGCGAATCAGCGGTGAGGGCAGGTGCGTGCCTCGTTGGAGACGGAAATATGAGGGCAACAGGGGATGTAAAAATGGACGGGTATGAATGGAGGTGTTAAAGGGTTGAACGAGAGGACAAATGGGAATGTTAATGAAATGGTTTTAAAAAGAGGAAAGGAATAGCGGTGTTCAAAAATTGTTTATATTCTGTTCAATTGTTAATATATATATATATGGATGTGAATTCTGGATTTTTATTTTAGAAATCTCGAAATATATGATTCATGAATTGAAATTTGTGTAAAATGATTCGATGATGGGATGATATGAAACGTGGAGTAGATTGAATTATTTCTTTCTTTCTTTTTTTTTTATGTAGTTATTACATAATATTAAAAAAATTTATAAAATACTTATCACTTTTATAGAAAGCAAGCACAAATAAGAATAGCAATTATCCCCATTAGTACAAAATATCATCGATACAATCAAAGTTTATGATTTTTGATTTACCAAGAATAAATTCTTTATCGGATATTAGCAACCGATGTTAGACAATATTTAATCTAATTAACAATTAAGAAATTTCTACGCGATAAATATAACGACCAATTAAATGGAAAATTCCATGTCGAAAGACCGAAAAAATCAGGAGAAAAAAAAATTGAATAAATAAAAGAAAAGTAGAAGAAGATTGCAAAGAGAGAGATTCGAACAGATAGATAGGAGGCCAGTTAATTAGAGACAGAGACAGTCCAGGGAGAAATAAATAAGGAAGGGTGATAGAGATCAAAGGGTGAGGGAAGAGAGAGACAGAGAGAGAGAGAGAGAGGAAATATTGCGAATCCTACGGCGTCACGTACAAACGTCCTTTTGAAAAGCAACCCCTTTCCATGGTCGATCGTTCGAACGCCTTGAAAAGGCAATCGTCCTCTCTCCCTCTCTCTTTCTCTCCCTTTCCCTCCTTTTTTCTTTCTGCCTCGGATCTTTCCTCGACGCGTGATTCGATTGTTCTTTCACGATCGACCGGGACACGTCCGCGCGCCGCTGTAAATTTTTACTTGTCCGTTCATTCGTGCCCTCTCTCTTTTTACCGCGAATGAAGACGAACATTTTTTTAAGGGATGCTTCGATACGAGAGGATTTTTCACAATCCAATGGAATTATCCGCCTTTTTTTTTTTTTATTAAAAATTTTCCAGCTATTGAAAAATCTTGATATCGAATAAAAATGACAACAAACGAAAATTTTTGAAGATTTTCTGGAAGAAAAAACTATCCTTTTCATTCGCGAGTAAATTGTATATGATAAGATATTAAAGATGAAAAATAAATGAAATTGAAATAGCAAACGTTTTGTACTTTATTACTGAATGTGTATAAGAATGTATAAGAATTGCGTATATCGATCGTATACTTTACGGTCAAATAAGTAGAGTAAGAAAGCTACATAAGATCGTAGATCTGGTGACCTATTATTAGAGAAAATAAAAATGCCTCAGGTATCGTAGTAATTTTTACCTCGTTACACGCTACAATTTATCAAGCTCGTTGCAATTTATTTTGCTATAACTGTGAACAATCGTATCCCTCGCGATTTTGAAATAATTTCAAATGAAATATTGTTGAAACATTAAAATAAGATGAGCCGACACGCAATTCCATAGATAAAAATAAAATAAATTCTACGTATGAATTAAAATATTACATCTCACGAATTTCTCATAAGCATTATCTATGTTATTGACTAAAATTTAATTGCCATTATTATTGTAATACTTGTATAAAACCAAGCTTTCTATATCATCGTTTAAATCTAATAATTTTCTTTAAAACTCGGCTATTTTATCTACAACGATTAATGATTTAATCTAACACCAATAAAATAACTTTTCTTAAGAATTCATCCATTTCATCAAGCATTTTCGATAATCAAAAATCGAAAAAGAAAAGAAAAACGAAATTTTTTGCGAAAAATAAAAACATGGCCAACAGGTCTTTCCGCAGATTCTTCACACCACACCCAAAATACTGTCTCCTAATCAATTTCCAGCCGGTTTCCAGAACACGCACCGGTTCCTGCTTTCGCCCTTCCCCCTTGCAACGTTCAATTACCAGAGGGACGATCACCTTTTCGGACGGGAAGTGGCTCGTTATCACGATCATTACGGGCACCGTGATTACCTGACATTACATCGTTCCAGAGGTAGATCGATTTAGGTATTGGCGGGCGTGTCGATCTATCCCGGCGGGATCGATCGAGAGGATCGATCAAATTGCACAAACTCAGGTGTTCCTCGACCGTACCTTCTTTTTTTTTTTCGATCACCTTTTTTATCGATCGTTCCCTCCAATCGGGAATCGGTTTGATTACCACGGGGGACATCCACAGGGATTAACGTTGAATTTTTGCTGACGTTTCTCACTTTCTTGGAAGACTTGCTTGGGAAACTTGGTCTAAGGTCTTTTTTTTTTTCCGAGGATCGACGAAGTGGTTTTCCAGGTTGGTTTAGAAAGAGAGAAAAATTTTAACTTTTTAAATTTGAATTCGAGCGCTTTTGAAGTTCGAATTGGTTTTTTATTGATTTGAGAGAGGTGTTGTTGTGTAAAATATTGCTTGGAGTTGGTGTTTTTTGAAAAGAGTAGATTTTGAAGAATAATTGTCTTTGTTAATGATTTTATCCGTAAAATAATTTTCATTAGCATTACAAAAATGTATTTTTTATAAACTGAAGTAAAAAATAATTATGTTTTTAAGATGAAGCATGTGTATTGTGTATGAAAAATTCTTAAAAAAAATGAAAAATTAGTAAATTTCGAAATATTTCAAATATCATTTTGTTGACATTTTTTTGCTATTGCTTTTTTTTTTATCGTCTAAAAATAATATCTTTTTTATAAAATTTTTTTATGAAATTAAACTGCAATAAATTTATATTTCGAATTAGGTAATTATCATTGTTTATTTTTTATTATCGTCTAAATTTTCCAACATAAAAAACAACACTAAATTTTAAAATTTCATCGTCAAAGTCCCAAAGCACGAATTATCATTTCTTTATCTTTCTTTCTTTCTCTCTCTTGTATAAAATGATAAAATTTTCTTTCCATTCTCCTAAATATCATGCACGAATAAGAAAAAAAAATTTTTTTCGACTTAATTCACAATTTTCATAAACTTCCTCGCATGCTGCATATGGGGAAACCCAGTCAGAAAAACAAGAAATCGTTGTTCGCGTAACAATGGGCGCGCTATCCCTCGTGAAATTTACATTTTCGACGTTGCGCAAGTTGTCTGATGGAACGTACGCGTTTCCAAATCCGAACATAGCCGTCCACGTCGGCGGAGATCGATTTAACACTCGAGTCGAACAAGAGGCTGTTTGAGTTCGCGAAACTTGCGAAAGTTCTCAACGCTCCCGAGCCCGATGAAATAAACATCAGTTCTTTTGACTACGAGCCTGTTAAAGCACCGTCCATTTTAGAACGATGTCGTCCATACAAGGGATGCAATAATGCCGCTTCGTTTAATATCCCCCTCGAATTGAATAATAGTATATATTGCATCCAGATATTGGAAATTATTATTATAATTATTATTATTGAACGAGATTATAATGCAAGTTTATTCTTTTCGATACAATGGATAGTATTATTATCGAGACACGATCTGATTATTCAACAATCGATTATTCGAGACTACGAGACAAGTATGATTTAATTTAAATTTGGATAAAATGTTTATGTTTTAGGGGAATTTATATTTTTTCTAATGCATTTTTTTAGTATAAGAAATTATCAGAACCGTTCGACATTGTTATTTTTTTATTTGATGATAATTTTTATTAAATATTAAATTTTATTATTATTATATGCATACTGGTTTGATTCGTGTTTTATCATATCCTTTACCTTATCAAATATTCAAAATTTTTTTCAAATCATTCACATTATAATATTAATATAAATTAATAATATATGTACAGATGTTTAACTCTAATTATTGTCAATTGGATTCATATAGGAAGAATTGTCTGACCATGAGAGTAAAAATAAGAATATTACGTATCGTAATGAATAAATTATCAATATGTATAAAATACATTCTAATTTTTCGTTGCACGTTAAAAAATTGTTCATTAATAAATTTCAAATTGAAATATCACTAAAGTGCAACAGGAATGAAAATTGTCCCCATCTTTATCGCCCTTTCGGTATCATCCCCCGACATGCATGAATAAGATCGCCGAGTTATGGACCGAAGAATTTCAAGAACTCGAAATTGCCGTCTCGTGTAGAATTCATAGAAGCGTAAAGCAAGTCGAGTGTTACATGTAATATTTACGGCGTCGCGGAAAGCCAATGAAACTCGCGGCTGTGAGAATAAAAATGGCACAGTCCCAGTGTACAATCCATGTACAGTCTCTGGATATAGCGCGGTGAAAAAACGTTAATGCGAAAGGGGGTGAAACGAATCTCGTTCTCGTTAAATGGCAGCGATGAATCGTTGAATTTTTTAAAATTTCAAAAAAGAAATATTTCAACAAGCGATTTCATTTTTAACGTATCCATTTAGAAAGATCAATCTCGTTGTATCTCTTAAAAAATAATGCACCTATTTGTAATTTGAAATTGTGATTTTAGTTGGAAAATTGAATATTTTCGATTACATTTTTACAATTTAATATCATTTAATTCAGATACGAATATTGAATTTATTAAAAAAAGAATTATATTTATATATATATTCACAGAAGAGTTCTTTCAAAATTTTGAGATCAATATTTTTCTGGAACGAATTGAAGATGACTAATAATGATGATAAAAATTAAAATTTAATTTGCTATTGAATTTTATTACCATTTTCACACAGGTAACATCAACTTAGTATCAGAGTAGTGGTATCAGAGAATTTAAGCGGCGTGGAAGATCACCCGAGGACACAGATCACTCGATACACCGTGAAAGAGAAGAGAGATTAAAGAGGGTGGACCGAGAGTCCTTGGTCCAAGTCCTCGACGCTCCTCGAACTCTTGGAAAAGGTTCCTTCTTTCAGCAAGGCCTTACGTTCCCAACGACAAAGAACCTTCTAAGCGGATCTAAGCCCGTTCCATGTAATAGATAGAATCTATGTGAGCCTATTGAGCGTGTATAGGAATTGTGTACATGTAGAGTGAATAAAAGAGGAAACGCGAATATCTTCGCTTTTGTAATATACATGGGAGTATTGTTAACGTAAAGTTATTGAATTTGCATGATAAAAGGGGAATTGTCCAATTTTGAATTCCTTTTTATGAAATATTTAAAATGAAATTATATCTTCTTCTTTTCTTTCATCGTATGGTCTCTCTCTCTTTTTTTTTTTTTAGTGATTTATAAAATTATTAAATATTGAATTATATTTTATATATTCATAAAATTGAATTATTATCAATACATTGTCTCTTACTTTTTTTCATTATGAAACAGACAATGATTAAAATCCTTACAATGGATACAGTAGAAAGTATTTGTACATATGGATTAAAATATTTAAATATCAATTGATTAAGTTTAATCATATTTTTGATTATTGATTAGATTCTTTATTGACAAATTTATTTATAGATCATTATAAATATCATAATTAACTTCTTTCAAATAAATAACTAAAATAGATATTAAGTTCGAGCAAGAATTAATCCAAATATTTCCACTTTTTAAATTTCTCTTGCTACGAGAATTCCTTCTCCTGAGAATTTTCATGAGAATTGGTACGACCATAACTCAATCAACGCGAACGCTTTTTTTATTATTTCCCCGCTTGGTGGCCGAGATACACGCCATGTACATAAAACACCCTCTTTCTCGTGTAATCAGCCCCTTGCTCCTTTGTGAGCCATTAGACGACTGTTAAGGGATGAGCCTTATGTGACGTATTACTACCCCCCAGGAGTTCCAGCTAGGGTTGATTCCCTTAAAACTCAGTTAGACGGAAGGGAAGATCGCAGTCTTTTGGGAATTAAATCTTTCTTTCTCGTCCTTTAATTACTCCTACAAGGATTCCGTTTGCTTTCGATGATACTCCCAGCTATCGTTTATTTTTCCTCCACTTTCTTTCTGTTTTTCTTTTTCTTCTCTCTCTCTCTTTCTTTTCCTTTTTTTTTTTTGGTTATTTTTACTCGAGATTTCGTAACTCGAGGGAGAGATTCGTTTACCTTGTACGATGTTCAATTCTATTTTTCAGATTCTTTCTTTGCAATCGTGAAGAGAACGTGAAGAATACGTTATTTATTTTCAAGATAAATATCAGTTATTATTTATCAATATATTCGTGTAAATATCAATATTTATATTTGTATTTGTTTCTCTCGTTTAATGAAACTTTTTTTAAATAAAAAGCACCGTAAGATTGATACACTGTAAAATCTTCTTTTAAAATCTTTTGAATTTCGTATATGTGTAATTATTTTATATTAATTAAGTTCATTTTATAATTATATTTTTATATACAATATTTCTTTTTGGATTTACAAACGAGTGATATAAACTTTTTTATAAAAATTTCAACTCAAGGATTAAATACAATTATAAATTGTGTAATAATATTACGCACACTGTTGTAAAACTGTTGTAAAACACGAACAAGTTTTTCGTATAAAAGTTCATTGACTTAACGAAGCAAACAATGAATTTTTTTTTAAACTCATTACATGTAAACACGCACATGTAATATACAATTACGTATAATTATAGAGTCTGAATTATTCACAAGCATACAATTCACAAACATTAAACATCATATCTCGAATAATAATTTATAATATTGCCCCATTTTAAAAAGTAATATATCAATAATTCGAGACTAACGATATAAATTTTCTATTCGACAATGAAAAGAGATTCACTTTCACGACGATTCTAGCTCACGTTCGCACCATTCCCTTCTTGTCGGAAACGATCCTCGACCTGCTCGTGGAATTTATTATCATCTGTGATTTTTCACTTGCTCGCCGGCTGAGCGCGAATAGAACACCGCGAGAAGGAGCTCGATATCTCGAATGAAATATTATTACCCGCCAGGGAGGGAGTTTCGCGGAACTGTTGGGGAACTTTGGTAAAAAGTAACGAGGAAAAGTGTCTGGCTCGGTTTCTTCCTCTTCTTTCGTATTTCTTCTTCTCACGTCTGGAATTTGAAATTTTACAATCTGTTCCGTTATTTCTTTTCTATTATTAAAATACTTGTACTAAAAGGAAAGAATAGGAATATAGATATTTAGAAAGATAGAAAATCTTCGAGAGAATTTTGAGGATTAAGTAATTTTGAAATATGAAATTTAGATGTTTATATTAAAATTAATCGTTAAAATTATTAGAGATTAAAAATTTAATCAAATTCTTGTGCGTTGACAAAGCGAAACAATTTTAAATAATGAAAATTCTTGTATAATCGATTTAAGAAATTTAATTTAATATTTTTTTAAAATTAGGTTTTATGTTAATAATAAAAAGAGCGAGGAAAAAAATGCGAGATTATAAATTGTTAGGAGGAAGTTTGTGAGGGTTGGAAAGGGTTAAGAGGGCGCATGAGTGCGAAAACGTGTTGGGAAAAATGAAGGTAATTTTAGCTTTTTACGTAATTATTGCTAATAAATGCAGTCACATTAATCCCATAAATTTGTTAAGAAATATTATTACAATTTTCTTATCGTTGTTGGAAGTCTTGAAACTGTTTCCTTATATTCGTGATAAAATTAAACTTCCACGTTAAACTTTCCTTGAGAATAAAAATTAAACCGTGTAATTTCATAATTTTATAACTGTATCCTTTGTTAAAATTAATCGTTAATATCCATCGCATAAGAAAATCTGAATAATAATCTTGTCAAATTTATTTTATCATTAATCTAAACCAAAACACAGATTCAATGTTGTAATTTCACAAACTTTTCCGTTTATAATCATTTTCAAACGACAATCTTTTATCTTTCATATTTATTCGAGTTGGAAGAAAACTCGTCGTGCAATATTAATTTTCCTTTATTTTTATTAGTTTCCCCAGGTTCTCGTTCCTCTTGGCTGGAACGGCTCTAACCTCTTCGTCAAACGTTTCGAGGTTAAGAAAAACTTTTTTCTCTTCCCTCCCGACTTCCAAGAGTCCCGACATGAATTTTAAAACCCACTCTCCTATAGTCGCGAGAACTTTTTCGCGGAACCGCCCTTTCACACGCGTAATTGTAATCCCTCCGCGGTTCTGGCTCAACGTAAACAGGCAGCTGATTATTTTGCTCCCCTCTTCTCCCACAGTTTTCGAACGTTTTCTCTGAATAGCCTGAGTTGCCATAAAGTTTCACTTGGTAAACTTTTACTTGGTCGATTTTATCTTCTTGCGTTTGTTCAATTTTTGTTATTTTTTTTTTAGTCAGTTATTTTTCGCTTTCTAATAAATTGTATAAATATAATTCTATAATACAATTTATTAAAGATATTTTATATTTATATTTTTAGAGTATTATTTATAATTGTATTGTTGAAATCTTGAGATGCTTCTGAAAATGAAAATGAAAATTAGAAGAATAATTTTCATTTTTTATATCTTTATTTAATGTAATGATATTAAAAAATCAACGAAAATATTATTTAAATTATTGAATCAGTATAAATATAAATTAAACCAATTGATAAACTTCCTTTATTATGCCAAATCTCGATCGAGATTAAACAGAAATGTTCATCCATCAAATTCTCAATCAATCTTCTCCTAACATTCCAATCCTTCGTCCCTCCAAAACTAGGTCATCGAAAGGTTCGGCCAGAACGTTCCACTTAAACCAATCACCCATCCTCGAAATTCAGAGGATTAATCCCTTCATCCGTGAAACCGAAACATTCCTCTACTAACTAACTAAAAGTTTGGACAATGACATAAATTCAGATCCAAGTATGAATTTTGTAGCAGATGAAAACAATAGCTATGATTAATCTCTTCTCTAAAATTTGAGGAATGAAATCCTTAAAATCTATTATTTTTCTATTTAAAGTCATTATTTTATCGAAATTCAGAAGATTAATCCCTCCAATAATTTAAAATTTTGAACTATATAATTGGGATTGAATGATCCATGATTAAACATCGAAGGATTTGAACTATTTTACTTAAAATCGCTTTCGAAGTTCAGATTATTAAAAATTTAAATGATAAACGAATAATTCCCGACAGCTATAATTAATCTCTTCCCTCAAATTTCAAGCCTTCTCGTCCATAACTAGACCATTCAATAACTCGATTTTATTCTCAAAGTATTATCTACGATGATCACATAAATAATTAGTCTCTGAAAAAACCATTTCTATTTTTCATCCTCGACCATCACATTTCCATCCCATTTTTTAGAGAGAGTTTACAAATGAGTTTGGGAACCCGCATGCAATTACGGGTAAAATATCCAGTTGGTATACGTAATAACCCGTTAGTCTCCGTGGAAACTTGGACGACACTAGTAGGCGGAGGGAGGACAAAGTGACTCGTTTAAAGTTACGGTTTGCAGTCACGTGGCTGGCGCGTCTCTGGAAAGTCGTTCGCGTGCTCAGACGTCGTTTGCGCGACGTAGCGTAGATTCATGGTCGAAATTCCGCGATCGAATAACAGAGGGCGGAGGTTGGTTTTCAATTAATTGATTTGGGGAATGAAGGTTTCTATTAGCGGCATTAAGTCCTCGACGTTGAGGGAAGAAATTGAAGGGACGTTGTAACGCGATTTTATTGAATTACTCGTGTGTTACTCACGTTAATCGATCGAATCGATTGATTTTCCGTTTATTTTTTATTTTCTCGCTATATTTGAGTTTTTTAACGTTGATTTTTTTTATTCTTCCGTTTAGTTAAAATTGTCGTATCATCCCAAAAAAATGATTAATTTATTGTTAATTTTGTTTCTGTTGACTTATTTTCGTTGATTGAAGAAGAATTTAGAAATTTCCAAAAAAAAAAAAAAAATATCAACAATTGTTTGTTTTTTCTTTTGATTTTCCTTAGATTCAAATTCTTTTCATTTAATCTAATAGGATCTTAAGTTAATTCTATCCTTCATAATTAAAAATAATTTGTCTGAAATATAAACATATATTATAAAATTAAATCAAAGTTTTATTATTTTTTTTGTCTTGTCGTTATATAAAAATAAGTAAATTATCAATTGAGAATTTTAAGATTTCTGAACATTTCGATTTATGATCGGATGATAGGTAAATATGGCACAGACGATAGTCGAGACAAGTTTGGCGGATAAAGGAAATTACCTGAGAGAAGTCTGAGAGACCCAGTTTTGGTTGTTTGGAGAGATGGGTGTTATAGTTGTTCACTTGGGGACTTTGTTCGTTACATTGGAAGCGTGATAGTTTCGAACTTAGTAGTGAAAGTTTGGGAAGGTTATCTGGTATATCTGTTATTTTATCGATGTATCAGCATTTCGATGCTTGATATATTTTGTTGTCAGCATTTTGATCTTCTAACTGAGCAAACTCTTCTGTATACCAATATTGTTAATTTTATATCCTTTATCCAAATTCAATAACAATTTTCATATAATTTATTCTTTCTCATATTTCTAATAAACGTAATTTTAAATATTTCAAAAATTAAATCTCTTTCATTTCACCACACAAAACAAACATCATTTATTCCTTTCCATTCTCCTTTATCCAAATAAAAATTTTATCACTATCCACGATTCCTCCTTCTCAAATCAAATAAGATTCACGATTTCGCAACAGCAACATCGATTATTAACCCGACAAAAATCCAATACCGGAAATAACCTCTCCCTCCTCCTATCATCGAATCCCTACATCCTATCCCCCTCCTCCCCGCTCTTGTCACGGGCCACCGAGCAAAGGGGCGCGTTAGGGTTTCGCCAATTTGATCGTTTCACGCCACGAAGGGGTGGCTTTCGTCTTGGCGCGTCAAGTGGATCTTGGCTCCATCCTCCCTCGTGCCAGGTTTCATGGCTCGCATCTGTCTGTCGGTGAAAACAGATGTAAATTCCAAAGGAAAGTCGCCCGAGGAGGGAGGCAGCCGGGAAGGCCATCCTTGATCCGCCGATGCGTGAGACAATCGGTTAGAACGGTCTCGAAGGTTTCTCCTTGAGTGTCTCCCTCCTCCCCTTCCCTTCCCTTCCCTTCCCTTCCTGATCTGTGGCAGACAGTCGGAAGAAAACGGTGAAAGAGGAGATAAAAGGAGGAGGAGAGTGAGAGGACAGAAATGGAAGAGAGGAAGGATGAGGGAGGTGGATGGATAGGGGATGCATAAGGGACGTGTGATTTATCTGACGGATTACGAGGAAAGTTTTCCAATTGCTGGTGAACGGGCACGATTGGAAACCGATAAGTTTCGACGATTTCGGCCAACCGGAAGCGCGGAAAGATCAGTGGACGGTGCGACATCGCGTGGATTCCTCTCTTCACTCGACTGCCGGTGTGATTTGTTCTCGTGTCTTCATGTGACTGATCTATCGGTGTGTTTGGAAAACACAGGTGAAGGGAGATTGAAGCCGGAGATACGGACGATTTTACGTTGCGGTCTCGGGTTGGGATAACGGCTCGAAAGTTGTTTTGACTGGGAGATTTGCCTTCGTGCAAATTTCATATTTCTCGTCGTCATATTCTTAGAAATAATAGATGAAAAAATCGGTATATCAGTAATGAGAGGTTTGTTTATTTTTATGTAGATTATGTTATGCACGATTTTTGTATACTTAAAAGTCTAATATGGTGATGGATAGATATTATATTTATTGGAATTTAACGTACGATGAACTGCGAATTTTTATTCATTTGTGAATAATTTATTAAGTTGTGGTCATGGAAATAGAATAATAATTTATTTGCTAGGTTTTTATTTTACAAGATATAGCAGCGATTGAAGTTCCACGTATCCTTTAATTCGTTACGAGATCTAAAAATTGTACAATTCGTGTATCTTTGGAGAAAACTTGACATTTTTCAAACGATTTCAAAAAGAAACGTATTATATTATATTATGTATATATTATATATACGTATATATTATATTAACATATGTATATTATATTATTTCATATAAATATTTGAAATAATTATTCTTTTCTTTCACATGTATTCTCATCAATTTATTTTTTTCAATGAAATTCAAATTTTCGAGTTCACAGAAAAAAGGAATATTACATTTCTCTTCACCAACAATCTGTCATAAAGCTCTTGAAAAGAAATTCAAAACTGCCTGTCATGAATCGAAGAAGACACATTTTTCATGGGACGTGAATACGTCTCTTCGGTCTCCACGGTTTACTCAATCCATCGAGTATCCCAGCATCGTTCGATTATCATCGACGCGTTGATCATCTCTCCTCTCCTTTCCCTTCTCGTAGGATGATCGTTTTTCCCCGAGAACGTGGAGAATTGTCGCGAGATTAAAGGCGGTTGGTTCCATTCGAGCAAAAGGAAACGTTGCTTATAACGGAGAGAAGGCTTTTTCTTGGGGCGGAAAAGGGGTTGTTTCATATCAAGTGTGTGCGATGTTTTTTTAATTTCTTTTATTGATGCGATGGGAATACATGTTTCTGGTTGATACATTCTTATCTTCGTGGTTGTGATTAAATTACAATAATGATAGAAGGAGAATTCTTTGATTTCTCTTTTTTCTCTTCTTCAAATGGAATAGACACTTTCAGAAATGGAAATTTTTTATTTCATTTAGATATTAGAAAATGCAATATTCAAGATTTCTTTCTTTTTATCTTTATTCGATAAAATATTTTTGAAAGTATTAAAAAATATAATATATATAATTTTCGTATATATTTGCATTGTATTTTGTATTGTATTTGTAGGAAAAAATTAGTTACAACGAAAGTTGTAACAAAAGAAAATAAGAAAATTCGTTCAATCTATCTTCCAATACTTGGAAATCCCAAATCATGGTACAGCATATCCCCTTTAACTGTCCTAAATACGTAGAATTCCGCACTAAGTTTCAGATAAAATCACGTTTAAACACTAATCTCAAATTATTCCGTTCTTAAAATTTTCATCACACCAGAGAATAAATATTTTAATCATCATCAACCGAAATAATCGTCTCTAATAAACATGATGCACAATTTATCATCTAAAATTCACTACCATTCAAACTTTTCAATTCTCCAATTCTCCTAAAGAATTTCAAATTCATCTAATCCAACTATTTTCCAATAAACAATACCACGTATAATTCCTCCAAAAAACTATAAACCAAAAGAAAAAGAAGAAGAAAGAACAAACCACTTTTCATTCTCCAAACATTTCTCATCGCAAACGGCAAAAGAAGTGCAAAAAACCACTTCTCGTTTCACGTAATCTCAACCCATCCTATCCTCCTATCTCGCCTTCTCGCCACGTAGAAATGCGTGAACGAGCAGGAAGAAAACGAATCAATGACGGATCGTTGCCAGATATTACCAAGATGAAGAAGCAGACGCGTTTCAAGATGTTCCACGATGGGTTATACGCGTTAAAAGCGGAGACATCGGGAAGGAGAGAGCACTTCCTTTGAAAGCTGGCGCATCTTTGACGCGTGCTTGATAGTAGTGGTGGTGGTGGTGGCCTCCGCGAGAATTACTCGGCGAGCGGAAAGGGAAACACGGATTCTCGGCCGCCCCAGACTTGAATATCTTCTGGGAGGATTGCGGGCGAAGTATTAAACGGATAGCCGCCGATGTTATTCCGGGATTAATATTTCTGCGCCGGTTTAATAAAGAAGGGGAGGGGGGAAAACTCGTTCTTTCTCCGTGTTTTCAAACGGAGCGAAACTTCGATACGATGTATCGAGCGAAGGGGGTTGTAAATTAAATGTCGAATCGATGGCGCTGTTTTCTGATTCTTTCTTTTCGTGATCGTTTCGAGTTTAGCATTCATTGTGTCGATAATTTCGATGAAGGGATGGATCGCGTTGTTATTGATGTATTTTACGAAGAGATGGAAGAATGGATTTTTATTGTGATTAATTGTAGGATAATTTTATTTTGTGAAATTTTATCAGAATTTTAAACTGATGTTGTAGTAATGTAAGAAATATATATTCTTTGTTTTTATTCTGTAATTTTAAAAAAGAGAGTAATAATAACAAAATATGCAAAGTAACTTTCTACTTGAACCGCTAATAATTTAGAAAAATTCATATATTTTTTCATCAAGATACGAGTAATTAATGCAATGATTTTTTCATTTTTTGATATCTTTACGTAGATATAGTTCCTTCGTAATATATTATTAACTATTGCAAACAGGAGAAAATAATTTATAGCAGAAGTTGATTACTTGAAAGAGTTTTAAAACAAGTTTGGTATAATAATCGGTTTGATGAAATTAATCATAAATTCCTTGTTGATTCAGATTACGAGATATCGTGGTACACGTTAATAATCAAGCAAATGGTTTAAAAAGAAAAATGAAAATTATAATTAAAAGAGAGCTAAGAAAGAAACAGATATTCATTATTGGAGCATATTCTAAAAATTACAATATTTTATCTTTCATATCCTTTCTTCCTTCACTTATTAATTATACTAAAATCCAAATATTTAATAACATGAACTATTTACTTCAACCTATTTCAAAATTTTCCATCATAGATCAATCATTAACAATTTTTATTAAAAACATCAAAAAAATTGTATAAATAAATATATAAATATAAAATTCTAATACAAAAATCTTCAAAAATAACATTATCAAAAAAACAAATGTCCAAAACAAGCAGATTTTAATTCTAAAAAGAAAAAGAAAACGTCTCAAAAATCTATCATAGAAACAATTCTATCAAAATTGCTCTGCGACATAAAAAAAATTCAACCTATATCAATTATTTTAAAATTCACTTCAAAAAATATAATCAAATATCCAAACCAAAATTTTAATCAAAATTTTACTTAAAAATCAAAGCATAGAAAAAAAAATTAATCTGACTAAAGTTAAATATTTAAAATTCATTTCATTAAAAACTGCATAAAAAATTTGCAAATCTCGATTTAACACAAAGCACATACAACCTGTGCCTCAAAAAATCTACCATAGAACCAATTCGTTCGAATCTAGAACAGAATAAAACTTAACCCGTACCAATTGTATTTCTCGAAATTCGCAATTCATCCGGAAGCAAGCGTGGAAGAGTGGATAGGTGGTCCTGTATCCCCGGAAATTAATAACGGTGTAGAAAGTTGCACGATTTGTGTCCTCTGGCGGATAACAAAAGCCCCCCCGCGGGCATGCACTCGGCCTCCGTGGCCCGATCCCCCATTTATGTCCTCCTTTGCGGCCTTATCAAAAAAACTTTCACGACGAGAGTGCTCTCTCCCCCTCCCCTCTCTCTCTCTCCCGCGTATTATATACACGAGAGATTGTTGCTGGTCTTTGGGTGGAAAAAAAAAAAAAAGAAAAAAGAAAGAAAGAAAGGAAGAAAAGGAAAGGGAAGAAATGGGGGCCGGTGCATTTGTTCCGCCGGCTTTCTATCTAGGATCAGCATGTAGCCGAGCGTGTGGCCGCTCTCTTCCGGCCGTGTACGAAGGGAGAAAACAATGGCCACGTTAAAGGCAATATTAGTTTTTGCCCCGGTGGCCCTTCCACGTTGGTACGGCATGCATAAGCGGATGGGAAAGCGAATGAGCAACTCTGTAATCCTTGGATCATTGTTGGCTGGCTGGCTTATCGATAGGTACAGGTCTGACTAGGAGGGGAGGGGATAAAAGTGAAGTTTCTGCCGGTGAATTAAGATGAAACGGCGAGATTATTCGGGGATTTGCTTAATACCTTGATCTGTCAACGGGTTAATTGAAAAATAGAAGGAAGAGAAAAATGGTCGACTGTGAAAATTCGGGGATTTTAAAATGTGTTTACGGTGTTTGCTTTCTTTTCGATGATCAGGCTTTTTTTATTTAATGTTTCACTGTAAAATTCTTTGTCACGCTCTTTACGATGAACTCTGACATGGGATTAAAACAAGAGATCACGAACATGTATTTTATTAAAACATAAAAGAGAGAAACTAAACACGATTAAAACGTGATTGACTCGAAAATCAAATGGGGCTTATCTTATCTTTTGAATTTCAAATACAACTTTCAAATCCATACTTTTTCTTCGATATAATCAATACAAACAGTAATCCTTTTTATTATTTCCATATAGAATGCATTATCACAGTTACAAAGATCACAATGATGAAAGCCAAACCATTTTCGAGTTAATTTAAAAATTTCCAACAAAAGATAATTTCAAACAACGTTCACAAATCCTTGAAAAAACAGAGAGGAAAGGAGAGAAAAGCACAGTAAGATCAACCGTGGCATAATTATAAAGAATAATCCAACGATGTTTCCTTGGTAACCGGAACCAAATCTGTAGCCATTTTCATTAGCATACATCATCACAAGGAACTCTCTTTCTGCTCTGATCTTTTCCACGAAGATTCAACCTTGAAAAACCTTTGATTCATTTTATCACGAAACGTCTCTAAACCTCTCTCCACCTCTTCTCAATTTGCTTTTGATGCAATTAACCCTTCTCCTTCTCCCTTTTTATATCCTCTTTTTTTTCCACGCGAGCCAAACAGAGCGATAGCCGTAAACGTAAATGGAGAATATTAGTTTTTATTGTGCTCTTCTTCCTTTTATCCAGTGTCGTCGTGGTCGCGTTCCAGCCGAATGGAATAGAAACGACCCCTTAATGGGCTTTTTGTGGTGTTACCGCCGTCTTTGTTGCATGCAGCGCCTCCTGCGACGCGTAGGGCGCCCCCTACAAAATGGCCTCCGAGCAAATCTTCTCGAAATGTCTCGCCAGAGGCGGCTCGTTCGGATTTTATTAACGCTTCCACGTTCTCTTTTATCGTCTCGTTAAGTCCAATGTCTTACTTTTGGCGATCGTTTACCTTTTTCCGTCCTCAGAAAATCGGTTTTAATTGTTTTCCAATGGTTGGGTATTGTTGGTGGCTGGCATGAAAGTTAGGGGTTATTAGCGGTTGCGATCGTTGTTTTGCGGTGCTAGGAAATTGAACTAATTTGCGAGATTAGATTTGTAATATAATGATGGGTGAAACGAGATTGGACGAAAGGAATATTGCAATTTTAATTTTGTGTGTGACCAATATTTGAAGAGATGATTATTGATATTGGAAATTATTGCAAGAAATAACTAGAAAATGATTTATATTATTGAAGGGAAAATGAATTTTCTGGATTTTTTAAATATTATTCTTTAAAGTGCTAAATATAATACGATTTATTTTACATTTTAAGTTTGTAATTGAAAGGTTCGTCTTTATAAGTTTAGAAAAAAGCAAAGAGTACTTATTTTCTATGAACATAAAGTTGATCATATTTCTTTCAATATTATACTATGTATATTATATTTGTGTATCTTTTAAAAAGATTCGATTCAATTCTGCAATTTTTAAATTCAATTTAACCATCCTTTGGATATAAAAATGAAATTTTCATTGGTTTTAAATCGCTATCATAACTGTCACGTAACCATATTCTCTCAATATTTCAAATATTAAATTAACATCGTCCGATATAAGAACAGAAACCAGTAAGATATTATATTTGAGAGAGAGAGAGAGAGAAAAAAGTTATAAAATGGCGTGGGAAACAATCGTCTGGAAATTAGTTTCGTTGGCGTGTTATTTCGTGACAGAGTTGGAGGATCGAAACGCGAACCACCGAAGACAATATTGCTACCTGTGGATAGGCAATAAGAGAGAAGAAACATCGGAGAACGAGATCGAAACCGCAATAAAATCAAACCGTCGGAGGTTCATAGTGTCAACCATTGTATTCCGTGGCTCAGTTTGATACCGCATTCGAGATCTTTTCTCGGGTATCGTTGAAAAGAGCTCTACGAACAGCACGTGATCTTTTTGAAATGAAACAAATTTGAAGATCTTCCTTTTATCATGAATTTTATCTTTCGTTTATTATTATTTCGAAATTTTATAAAATAAATTTGAGTTCATAATAACAGGATATTTTAATCGAATTTATTATTGCATAGTATTATAATGAGAAGCAATATTTAAATAAATTATCTTTATCCTCATAAATAATAATGAAAATATAAATTAAAAATATAAATCAAAAATTTTCTATCTTCATTAAAAAAAAAAAAAATCATTATCTGCTATAATGAATCATCAGAAAAATTCCATCTTAATTCCGTCACTTTTAATTAAAAAATAGAGTAAGACTTTTAAGTGAAAAGTATTTCGAAATTCAAAGTAAAAGAGAAAGAAAAAGAAGAAGAAGAAAAAGAAGAAAAAAAGGTGCGAAATAGGAAGGAAACACATCAGATACCATCTCCGGGTACAAATGACCGGAACAATAAAACTTAATCCGGCCGGTTTTAAACCATAGCGAGCGTCAAAGGGAAAAGTGGTGGCGCAAGCCAACGAAAAGGCGAAATACGTCGTGGCCTAGTATCTGATGTCAGCACGAAAACAAGCCTCTAACGAGCCTCTAACGCATTTAAACGCAAAACATACTCGGCCAATCTTAATAAAGACACTTCCCAGCCACGTCGACAAAAGGTCTCTCGGTGGAAAGAAAATGGCGGGACATCATGCAACTTGAGGCGTTGTTGTCGTGAGTATGGGTCTTTAATAGCCACGTCCGATAAAACTGGTTTCCATTTCTCTATGAGAAAAAAAATACAGGGTGTTTCCTATTTTCTCCTATTTTTTGCAAATTGCAAATTGATGATGGGCATGATTTAAAATAAGAAGGGAAAACGTTACATTGAAGTTTGTCTATATCTGTTACTTGTTAAACGGTTATTAGAATAGAACATCGATATTTATTACTAATTGAGGGATATCCGTTCAAGATCGATCAGAAAGAATCAAATTTGCTATGAAAGATATTTTCAAGAGATCAAAGATATTTATAATATAAAGAAATATATAGTTAGTAAGAGAGAAATATATTATAAAAAAATAAATTAATCGTTTTTAGATACTTGTTCCTAGATTGCAAGTATATCCTAGTTTAAATATATTTGTTTATTCTACATTTGGTTAATCGGTTTGAATAAACTAATAATTATTTAATAGCTATATAATTTGAATAATTAGTATTTGAATAATTGATGGGGCAAATCGTTAATCGTAGTCTAAATATGCGCATAGTAATATTAAGGAAAAGTTAACCAGTAATCAACTACATTTTAATCATTACATTAATATCATAGTATTAATAATCGATTGCCAAAGGTAATCACTATAAAAATTTGTAAGTAAATTGTACGATATTTGTAATTTGCAATCATTTGAATGATTATCATATATTTATATTATTATTACGATCGTAAAACTGAAATAGCAAAAATTTTATGTTTTTCTAAAATCATATTTTTATATGATCACTTAAAGATAGAGGCAACAAGTTTTTTTGATTATTATTATTGATTATTATAGATTAATATGTAGAATTGATGAAAGAAGAACTTTTTAATTTTTATCTTCCAAATTTAAATTTTACGATTACAATTTTAAATGTTATTTTTAGATGTCACATTTCATGAATTCGATAAAATGATCTGGTTCAACCAGTTTTGGATATTGCACTCTGATTGACCCTGAAGAGGATAGCCTATTCAGAGACTTTCAATCTATCGTAAATCTTTGATCTTTAACTCGTTTGATTCATAAAATATATAAGTTATAAGTTCTACTAAAAATCGAATATAAATTCTAATAATATTTCAATAAAATATGTTAAATCATTTCAATAAATTTATCAACATTCATAAATACAAATACTTTGACAGAGGGGAAAGTATTCATTTTAATCCTTTCTTGACTTTACTTTATTCGAGTTCAGAATAAAACTCTAATTAAAAAAATAAAGAAAATAATTCTGGACAGAATAAAACTAAGAGAAATAAATCTCATCACACCTATCCAAACCTATCATAAATTAAAACTTCCTGGGATAGAATATAATTTATCACAAGTGACACATCCCCAACTAAACGAATAATAAAATCTTAACTCTCAAATGACATTAATAAATTATGATTTGTCGTTTCGTACGAACTCAAGATCTTAATCTATCTTTCATGGATCGTTGAAACGCGATAACCTTTTCAAAGATTCCTTCAAGCAATGACCAGAAGTCTCACAATGGTCATGGCCAACGTGTTCCATGCGTTAATTGATACAAATTTGAATTGCATCAAACTGGGGAGGACATCTGGCGAGTAATCAGGCGATGGTCTTCTCGTCGACGCATGCTCGAATATAATATCGTTTTACAGCTTGCCCACACGATTCTCGCTGACAGGACTCGTGTGAATTATGGCTTTTAGATTGTCGCCGTGTAAGCACGAGACGATCGTTAAACGATGGAGATCCGATATAATGAATTTATTACCCCTCCACTGAAAATATTTGAAGAGATAGAAAATATAATATTTATACATTGCTAGATATTACGAATATCTTAAGATGCTTATTTATTGTTTTTATTCAATATTCAATATCTTATGAATATATTATATTATATTTATTCTAATTATATATATCTATTCATTTGATAAATATTTCAAATTGTTTCAATTATATTTTGATTTAAATCTCTTAATAATTATTTGGATTTAATCTCTTTTTTATCAATTTCAATCTCTGTTTTTTAAGCAATGAAAAAGAATTCAATAATAGAAGATTAAATTAAAAAGATTTATAAATATAGGAGGAAATTCGATCAACAAAGTATATAATTTTTTTCTATTGAAAGAATCAAATCGAAAAATCCGCAAACAATAAATGTTTTACCACTAAACAAAACAAAAATCTCTCTCTCTCTCTATCTCTTTATCTCTCTATCTCTCTATCTCTCTCTCCATCCGTGAAAACAATATTCAAATCGAATCCAATAAAATTTTTCATCCTTACTAACAAAAAAAAATCCATTCATTCTATCAATTAAAAAACAAAATAAAAAAAGAGAAAGAGAGAGAACAATTTCATAAAAATCCACGAATAAAGTTCAAATCCAATTGCTAAACCTATTCGAATCAATAGATCTTCGCTATCGAACAGCTATAAATAATTCACAATGGCGTCTAAGTCGAGAAGCGTGTGATTCATTAAGAAAGCACAGAGGGCTCGTTAACTCTCGAAATCGAGTTAGCAGAACGCTCGATTCGGCCATAACGAAAAAGCGAAGTCAATTCACACGGCACGTATGCTTCATGGCACTTGTGCCCCCGATGCGGGCTGCATTCGCCACAGGGGGTGGTTCGGTGCCCGAATTTCTCGCGTGGGGTGCACTCGAGGGACCCCGCTCGAGTGTCACGCACGTCGCCCCATTTCGAATGCTCTCCATCCTTGAGCCAACAAGGGGATTCCGATTGTTTCTAAAGGATGATAGTTTTGTAATTTTTTTGGATGATTTAAAGTTTTTTTTTTTATATTATAAATTAATCGTAGCTTTCGAATTTCTTAATGCACTTTGATGTTTTCATGAAATTTTCATTTTTTAGATTTATTATTGAAAGTTTAAACAAGGGAGAGAATGATATTTTATTTTCCATTTGTGAGGATTCGCGACGATTCTTAAAATATTTATTTTTTTACTCATTTGTGTTTTTTATTTTTACCATATCTTCTTTTATTCTTAATTTTCTATGTATTATAATTCTTCTCGAAAAGTAACAATAACAAGGATAAAATGCAGGTATTCTTTAATCTCTGCCTCTGAAAAAAATAAAAAAAATTCTCATATATTTTTCCCCTTTTAGAAAGTGTAATAAACTGATAAATCCTTTCGTTTCGTTCCGTGCTAATAACTCAATCTTATAACAATAACTCTTTATGCAATGTCCATATGTTTATTTCCAACATTATCAACAAAAAGATTAACAACGAATTTTTGAGAACATAATATCTTTATGCTTCCATTTCAGACTCATAATCCTCTTTGTCTTCTATCTTTTCCCTCCCCTCCCTTATTCTTCGCGACGCAAACAAATGACGTTTTAGCTGGCAGCTTATCATTTGCTCCATTTATATAACAATTGCTCTAGCATCCACTGTCAAACGTTATACTCTCTATATATACATATATCATTTTCTC
This sequence comes from Apis mellifera, assembly GCF_003254395.2. Classification (NCBI taxonomy): domain Eukaryota; kingdom Metazoa; phylum Arthropoda; class Insecta; order Hymenoptera; family Apidae; genus Apis; species Apis mellifera. The sequence goes on along the minus strand of NC_037645.1, from coordinate 105,990 downwards.
CCCCTCTCTCTCTCTTTCTCTTTCTCTCTGTCTCTCTTTTTCTCTCTCTTTCTCTCGAACGAGAACATTGTGCCAGCTGAGACAATAACTCTATTCAAGCGAAATGTCCCCGTTACGTTGAATAGCATGGAAAAGTGATTGTCAGGGAGATTGCACGATATTCTGGAGAATGTTGCGCGGAGGATGTGTTGCTGTTAAAGATATGTATATGCAAAAAAGTATTTTATTCATTTTGAATTTCGCATAGGTAGAAAAAAAATTTTTCAACTTTGTAAATTGTAAGGAATGAAAATTTTAAATAATCCAACAATTTTCTTAAGTATGTTGATATTCTATTTCGATCGATGTGTATCGAAAGTCATCAAAAACGAAAAATTAACGCACGTTCCCTATTTATGTTGAAACAACAAGTTGTTACACGTATTTTAAGCGTCCTCATAAATATAAATTGGATAAAGTTTATAAATATAAACTAACCCATTCAGTGTTCAAACTTTTAAATAATTCGCAACGCCCATTCAGAAAATTGCAAATGCTCAACTTTAAATTAACCGAACAACCGAATAATCTCATTATTATCGAATAAATACGTATTTTTAAAAGATTTTCTTTAAACTTAATTTAAAAATAATTAATAATAATTTCATCTTCTGTTGCAGGTGAGCGGTGCTGCAATATATGACTGCAATAATGGTCTTAAAACAATTTCAACTTCGAGAAATTAGGTAACTAAAAAAAAAAAAATCAGAAATAAAATTGCTAGAAATACATGTAAAAGGAAAAATTTGTCCCTCTTTCGACGGGAAATTCAATAGGAATCAAAAAAAAAAAAAAAAAAGAAAAACCTCCAATCCTCATAGATTCATAACTCGTACATCGAAGGATCCATAATTACGCGAAATACTAATATTGGAGCAGGATTGACGGTACGTTTAACTGGAAAATGAGCCGAGGTATGAAAATCAACGACGGGAAATCCATAAAAGTTCCTTTGAATACCTTTCCATGCCGCGGTAGAGGGCAGGTATTAGCATTTTTCTCCCTTCTTTTTTCTCCCTCTTCTCCTTTCACCCCTCTCTCTTTCTTCTTCTCTTTGCAGCTCTCTCTTTGGCCGGCTGCCTCTTGCCTCGGCTCGATATTAGGGTGCTCGGCTTTCCTCTCCTTTATTCGCGACCCCCTTCCCTCTCACCCCGGCATCTTTTATTTCGCGTTTTCCGCTCGGTCGTCGTCGTCCATTTCCTTGGCATTCACTTTGGCGTCGTCGAACACGCGCGGGACACACACTTTCGCCCCTTTTGTGACGAGGAGACACACACCCCCCCCTCTCTCTTCTCTCTCGTCCGGCCGATTTTCGAGAGGGAATTTTCCTCTCCTCCGAGAATCCCTTCGACGATTCTGATGACGAAATTACTCGCGGGGACGAGTGCTCGAATGATAAATCGTCGCGTTTCGAAAGGTTGGAAGCGTTTATTCGTGAGTTAATTTCTCGAAAATGGATGTAATTTATTCCGAGAGTTGATCGATTGAATATTTGGTTTTCTGGAGATATGCTTTCGAGGATCTTTAAATTTTCTATTAACGTTTCTCAACAGTGTTCAAATAGGAAGAATCCAATTTCGAAATGAAACGAAAGAAAAAATTAAATAATTTAAAAACAAAACATTCCGTTTTTTTAATTGATGACAATATGAATTACATATTTCAGATAGCTTCTAATCAAATGTATAACTTTATACTTCCTTTCTTTATTTTATTTTCAGTTATTATATTAATAATAACGAATAATATATTTCTTATATATTTTCAAATTAACCGCCACTCGTTTATCCAACCGCAAGCCTCTTTCACAAGAGCCGCTTAACTAGAGAATCCACGGAATCTAGTTAAAACTGTCTGAAACTATTCCAACCACCTATGACCCAAAGATACCATTCAAGGGTTCAAACTACGCACGATAGAGAATCCCCACGAGAATCCACGTAGAAATTTCTCTCTCTAACCTGCATGCACAACAACATGGCCGACTTATGTCATGTTACTAGTTACATGTTATCAGATCTGTTTCGATCAATCTTTCAACCTGCGAAATATTTGCGTGCGAAAGAAAAATCGACTCGATTTCAATACGCGTCATCGGCCGACTATCAACCGAAAAAAAAAGAGTAGAGATGTATTCTATGCGCCACGCGACCCTGTTTATTCTTCCCAGCTAATCCCTGGCGGCCGTCCGCTCGAAAAATCTCACTCCCCCCTCCCTCCTCCCTCCCGTTCCCCTCCCTGCACGAAAAAAAGACGGTTCTGTTTGTCTGGCAATTTATTCCGGGCCGCGCCACCGCGATTATAGAGCTATAGCCGGATACGAGTCGCGAATTCGAAGGGTGCATTAAGGATCGATGCATCCGAGCGTGGATTAATTGGGGTTCCGATATGGGCATGGGTTGGAGAGGGGTTGATGCGTTTTGCAAGTCGAAACATTGGATGGATGTATATCTATAGATGGATGGGTGGAGGAAGATCCTTTGGAAGATTGGGTTCTTTCGATGGTTGGAGATGAGGGTTACTGGTGGATATTTATATGTTATCGTGGAATAATCTTAGATTAATTAAACTAATGTATAATAGCAAAGATTTTTGTTTCTTTTTGAAAACGAAATTTTTACTCTTAATTTCACTTCTTCATTACTACTAAGATTTATATCGAATTATATATAATTTATTTATATTTTGGACTTTACGCGATGAATTTTTTTCTTCGTTGAATAAGAATTAAAATCTCACATGCACGTACAATCTTTCCACATTTCTCTCGACAATAAAGTTATTAAACAATCATTGTTGTTCATCGATGATAAATTCATCTCCCAACAGCTCATCAGAGATTCATTTAAACCCACCCCGAGAATCGATCAAACTCTACCGCAAACCATCTCTCTGCACCCTCGAAGAAAGCTTTCAAGGGCTCGTTAGGAAAAGAGGCTGGTTTTCATCGTTGGGAACTTCGGTCGATTGATTAAGCGTAGTCATTGGAGCGTCGCTGCGAGATTCGAATGGAAGCGGGAAATGCAGAAGGAAAAGCAGAACTGGTGGAAGATACTTGTAAGAGAAACAAAAGAGAGGAAAAAAAGACGAAGATGAAACGAAGGGGAGAGAAGAAGTGGAAAACGGAACTCCCGATGGAGCACGCGTGAACGAGCTTCGGACAGTATTGCGATCAACCAGCCCTCGAGCAACTGCCACCCCCTTTGCTCGCCCTGCTCGTATCGTGGATACGCCCCTGACCCGTTGCCCCTGGCAAGTAGGGACTCTATCGCGAAACGATGAAATGAGTTGGCGCACAACTTGAAACTCAATCTGAACGATGCTTCTTCGTGCCATCTAGGAAGTCGCCGCTAGTTGTCGCTGTTTTCACAAATATGGAGATTGTTATTAGCAAATTTATTTGCTTATGAATATGTTTGCTTATGAAACATGGGTAGAATTGAGAATAGATTTTTTTCAAGAGTAAGTGATTTTGGATTTTGCGAATGGTTCTTTTTTCTTTTTAAGAATATATAATGTATTTTGTGAAAAAAAATAACGAGAAAGATGGTTTGTTATATATTTTATATATTTTAATAAACTTTGAATTATTTTTTTTAATAAGAAGCATCTTTTGTTAAAATCTAATCTCCTCACAATTTAATCCATCACAATCTTTCACAAGAAAGAAAATACTTTCGATAAACTTCATTCATAAATTACTAAAATTAAACGAAATCCAAGGTATCACGATCAGGATTTCTGTGATAACAATTTTTCATCATTCTTCTTTGAAAATTGAATTTTCCAGCGTCGAAAGAGTACAACTGATGGACCGATTCCATGAGAAACCGATGGAATATCTCGAGCATCAACGTTATCTCGCATAGAACGCTTTTCTACCTCGGGCAAAAGATTATTCTCGCAGGAACTGTGAGCAGATGGCACGGCGAAGGAGAAGAGGAGGAAGGAAGATTCGCGCCTCGGCCAGCCTTCGAAAAATCTCGAGGACAGAGGGCGACCTTTACAAGACGTTGCACACCGTCTCCCGTTCGCGAAACCGAGATTCTATCGCCCGAGGGTAATAAAGGGGGCGAAAGAGAGAAGAATGCAAGAGGATAAGAAGGTTCGAGGAGGAAGAGACGGGCGTGGAAGGGCAAAGAAGGCTTGTTAGATTGAGTTTCAGCTTGGCTATGGGCTGGCAACGTCTCGTTTTACGGAGGAAATTTTCTGCCTCTTTCTGAAAGGAAAATATAAACGTGACACGTCCATCGAAAAAAGGGAGAAAGAGAGACAGAGATAGTGAGTGGGACCCTGTTTGAGGAAACAACGCAACCGTGACTCGTTATCAAGGAAGTTGCAAACTTTCCTCACCTATTTCGTCATTTAAAAGATAATGACAATGTTCGTTATAAAGATATGTATTTTATGATACAAGCGAGGGAATTATTCGAAAGAATGTTTGCAGTTTATAAAGAGTTAATGTAGATATTAAAATTATAAAAAAAATGTTCATTCAGATTATGTTATCATCGATCATATGATTACTGTAATAATAATTGCAGTAATATTGATATTAAAAAAATAGTTGTATTTAAGATACAAAAATCATCATATTTTCAACAGATTTTATTCATAATGTTGTGTTATTCAATAACGTTTAAAAATATTTTGCATTATTCATTCTAATAAATTTTATCTGGAAAGATTATATTAATGTGAAATTTCAAAATAAATCTGAATAAATTGTAAAATTCCGATATCTTCGACAGTACTTGGAATCTTTATCTTTATAATATGAATAATGTAACGTAAGAGATCCTTTGATACACGTAACCTTAAACCGTTTGCTACTCTTTTATACGATGCTGTAATGGATGTTGCGAGTACAAGACTCGCCAGAGGGTAGATTGGAATTTTGATATAACGGTGGTGAAAGCGCGCGTCGTGAAACTTCGTTTATTAACAAGTGGATAAAGGGAGCTGATCTAAATTTGAAGGATGAAGCGTAAAGAGAGGAGCCACAGTCGGCTTCGCTCCTTGATTAAGAAGCAATTCGGTTTAGGCAAAGAAGCAATTAGTCTTAAACAGAGAAAGTTACTCGTGAAAGTGAGTCGATTAACATCCGCTGAATCGGGTGCTCGATGTTGATTAATCGTGAAGTAATTAAGGAACTTCTACGCGAAATAATTTCTCAATGATCTCAAACTAATTCCTAATTTGCACCTACCTATTTGAATAATCTCGAATGAAGCAATTTTAAGAGAAAAAATTAATGTAAATAAACTCGTGTTGAAATAAATTCTTAAGTAAAATAGAACGGATATAATTTTTCAAAACAAAACTTCTTCTCTTCTATTAAAAACTAACATTTCTCGAACAACAACCGAACGAATCAAGTATTCACTAATTTAATTCTTCCATTTTAACGCGATGAATAAATAATAATTTGAATCACCTTTTGCCACTAAAAGCCAGCGATGTCATCGAGAGAAGTAAGCAACGAGCCACTTTCCATTCCCGTCACGAAACCGCGTATAAATCTTGACCGAGGGAATAACGCCTGGGTCTGGCTGGCTCATAGCTCTCCAACAGCGAAACACGACTTGTAATTACGTTTCTGAAGGCAAATAAGAGGTCTCGTCCCAGCGAAAGAGGACGGAAGGAGGGGGAGAGGTAGGGATCCGAGTTTTGTTGGCATACAACTTGAAACTCAATCTAACGGCTTTTCCACGTTTTACGCTGCTCCGCTTTTCCCTCCCTCTTTCCTTCTATTTCCATCTCTCGGCTCACCCTCTCTGCTCCTCGTGGGTTCGTGATTCCTTCTTAGCCCACGGGGGCGACACGGGTGGATCCATCGAGTTGCAGAGCCGCGGCGCAAACACCGGGATACACCTTTGTCTGTCTTTCTAATTCTCGGGACAACAGGTCGGGAATATGTTGCGAACTTTTCTCTATCTCGGACCCACCTATTCCAGACACACGCTAGGATCTCGAAGAAGAAAAAGAAGAAGAAGAAGAAAATCGTTTCTCTCTCGTCTTTGGACTCTTTGTCCAAAGTATTGGTTTCGTGAATGGACTGTGATTAAGTTTCGTTTAGTCGCGAGATAAAGCGTTTATTGGAGATACTTTTAAATGATGGTGGCGTGTAATCTTTAATTTATGAGGTGTGAAGAAGAGAGAAAAAGAAAAGAAATATTTATTTATTATTGTAGTATTAAATAAAGTTTAATAAACTGGAATTTTATTAAATTTTAAGCTTAAGTTTTTCTTTTAAATTTGTATATTATTAGAATTCAACAAATAAATTGCATTTACTTATTAATAATGAAAATATTCTTCAATATTTTTATATTTATTCATAAAATTTTAGACTTTAAACAAATATTTAAAAAAAAAGTGAATTAATAATAAACTATTATTCTAATCTCTTTCCATCGACACTTTCTACAAAAGAAAAAAAGAAAACAAGTACATAAAAAGATACTTTTCGAAATAATATATATGCATATTCACGTAATGTTTTACGAATATTAAAATGACACAAATATACAATGATGTTCAGCCACCCTCGAAATTCCATCGTGAATCGAAAGCGATGCAGTCGATGGACGTGGGTCCTCGTTTCACGGACAACGCGTGACGAAACGAAGAAAGAAGAGGGTGAAAAAAATAGGGTGTGGTGGGAAAGTTTAATGGGGAAAGGTCCGCATTTTGCAACATAACCGCAGGGGCGACCGACCTCGTAGCTACAAAGAATTACTCGTCACCCCAACCTTGGAGAAAAGCACGATCAAGTTTTCAGACTTGTTCATAGAGGGGTAGTTCTAAAGAATCCAATCCGTGTCCCCCAAAAACGCGTCGAGCCGTTCCCAATGAGGACTGGATAAAGAAAGCATCCTCATTCATGTCGTTCGCAGCGCGACAATTATTCTAGACTATGCTCGATATCCTGCAGATGATGTATTGAAATTCTCATAGAATATGCGTGATTTTAATGGAAATTAACAACAGATTTTTATACAGATTCAAATTTTTATGAATATGATTGAAGAAATGAAGCTTTGGTCAGCCACATAATCGAAAAAATACGATTATATCTGTACAACAATTTAATGTAATAATTATGATAATATAAACATCGTATCAATACGTTCGATTAAAGAGATAATGACATTTAAAATTCATTCCAATCACATTTATCATCAAATCGATTCTCGAACGGAAACTTATCTATCGAATTTTTATTTAAAATAGAAGATCCTATCACCGATAAGAACGATCAGATTTTTTAAACGACGAGATCTCGAAAACGTCATTCCTTTCTATCTCTCATAGCCACGTTAGAACCGGTACGTGTCCTCTGTATCTAACTCGCTGATCTATTTGAACCCATTCCAACGACAGACATCCCGCGTATATCCGAGGAACGAGCCGCGGAACACGGAGTAAGGATTTGGTCGGGTATCCCAGAAGGATTTCGAGTACACCGAAAATGGAATAGGGAGAAACAAATATGGTGGACTGTTGGTTAGTGTTCGTTGTCTCACCGAAAATCCATTGCCTCTTTTTATGGGGGTTGATGATGGGAGGAGGAGTGTTTTATTGTTTGGATTATGATATACTATAATTGTGTAACCATGGAACCGTGAACTGTTGGAGATCGAAGTGTTTGCTTCGATTTTAAACTGAAGTTAAAGGGTTCGAAGAGTGGACAATGAAGGGGTGAAAGGTTTCTTGTTTTATGAGCTAATAGGGTGACGGTAACGATGTGGAGGTTTTATCGCGAGAGTGAATTTTCTGGGATATTGGAAGGATATTGGAAGTGTTTTCTTCTCTGATTGATAGTGAGGATGAAAATAATGAAATTGGAAGGATGAAAAAAAAGAATAAAAAAATGATGGAAGGATAAAAAAAAATTTTTTAAGATTGGAACGATAGAATTTTTAATTAAAATATTTTGTCTGAAAGTATTTTGATATTGAATAATAATGATATAAAACATAAAAATAAATAAATTGCATTGATTATACGAACAGTATTCAAAACAAATAATAAATGTGATAAGAAAGAAAAATAATGAAACATCAATTTCAATAATAGATTTTAAAGACTAAAATATCAGTGAAGAATTTTTTTATGTAATTGTATCTTCATATTTTGTAAAATAGAATGATATTCTTATCATGTAAGATAAAAAAAAGGTGTACAAGTGTATAAAGAATCCTTTTAGATAAGGTTCGAGTTATTTCTCTAGGGGTGAATAAGAGGGGTGAGAATGACAACAGAACGTGTTTGATACAGTTGTTTTCTTACATGAAATAAGGTTTTTATTACGTGAGATAATAAATGTAACGTAAAAAAAGTTTTTTTTGAGTAGTCCTTTAATAGTCCTTTCTCCAGTACTAGCTGTAAAATTGTTTTAAAATAATCAAGAAATTGAATAAATTTTACACACATAAATATATATGTTTGTTCATAAAAATATTCATTTAATTAAATTAACTAAATAATAATAAATTAAGAAAATACTACACACTATATTGATAAAAAATCTAATTAATTAAAGAAAAAAAACAGTAATCATAGGAAGTAAATTATCCAACTAACAATTTATTATTTTATTTCTGTTCTATTTTATTTCTATTTCTATAATTTCTTTTTAAACTTCTTAATCGAATATTTTCTTTTTCTCTTTCAAATTCATTTCATCAATTCAAATTCTTATTTATTAAAAAAAGAAAACATACTTTTAATTATAAAGTCAATTTCATTAATTCCTTATATATAAAACTTTTATAATATATCACATGAATAGATATATATGTAAGATCGAAAATTAAAACGAATATTCTATTTTTTTAAATATATTGTAAACGAAAAATTAATTCTGAATCACTATTATTTAATTTATCTCAAAATATTCCAATTCACGAAACACAGTGTGATAATTTTTATTTCTATCACCAGAGGGACACGAATCCTATCGAGTTTTTCGCAACCACATTCGTCATAGCCACAAAATTTTATCGATCAATCCACTGACAAGACAAATCGCTTTGTTCTTTTTTTTCATCACTTTCGATTCGATCCATTTATCACAATTTAATTTACCTAGAGTCATGATATTGTAAACTTTGATTTTTAACATTTCGCTCATGCTACATCTCTTCTATTAACTGTACCCTGTTCTGAACTATTATTCAAATGCTTATCGACCTAATTTCACGCTCAAGCGAACACCACTGTGTTTCACAGTTTCTTTTCGTATATTATATACACACGTTTACTGATATCGATTGGTCGCCTATCAAACGACCGTCCCTTCGAGAATCGAATGGAAAGAAATACGATCGATCGGCGGAGGGGAAAAAACACCTCGTCGCCGTGTTGCAGATATAAACGGGTTTCAAAATGGGAGAGAAATGAGGGAAAAAAATATTTGTCGCAAGGTGCGCGCACGCATGTGTGTATGTGTGTGTGTGTGTGTGTGCACGCAGCTCGCGATCACGACCGCGATAAAGAGGTCAACGAGACCGGCTCGTTTTAATGTCTCGATTGCAATTTTCACTGTGGGGATCGCGTGTACACCTGGCGAGTACTTATCAACGCCGATAACCCATCCCAACGACACGATTCGAATGGAGAAAGTTGGCTCGATTTTTGAATAATACACGAGATTATTAATGCATTAGACGGTGATTAGAAGGGAAACACAATATACTGGGTGGACGATTAGGATCGTGAAATAGCGATGGGTTTGATCGTTAGCTGTTGTTTGGTGTCTCGTTGGGGAGACAATGGGGTTAATTTATTATCATTTATTATAAATATTGAATGCAAATGCGTCCACGTCCTATCCTTCTAGATAATTGTTAAATGATTCATTTTTCATATATATCTCAACCACTATAATCATTATTATTATCCAAAGAGTTATATATTCCAAATAATATATTTTTAAAATCTTCTTCATCGATAATTTTTATTAATTCTACGTATTTGAATCACCAAAACCATAATCCATTACAGAAATTTCTTCCAAATTACATAATATTTACATTATATTAAAATTATTCTTAAAAATTCAAATAATATAATTGAATTTTTTTTTTTTTACAAACCTTACCAATAATCCGAATAATCTTTTTCGATTTTCACCTTGCACGTTATCTCTTCCACCAGAGACATTCAACGCAGTCTCGATCGAGAAGCTTCTTTCAAACATATTTCCACCGACAACATCGACTGAATTTCTCTCTGGATTGACCACAATCGAGGTATCTGTTTCTCCACCCTCTCCCGGATTTCCCGGACGCGTTCAGCCGACGGTCAGTAAGGCTGGGATATCCGTGGCGTCGCAATGGGGGGTGAAATTCACCCCTTAAGCCCGCTGCAGGCGAACGGTTACGTCGCTTTAAGCCCCGGCTTTGATGTCCAGGTCAGGATCTGCTCGATTCTCGAGCCAACGAAGGAGGACTCGTGTTGCAACCCCTCTACGCGCTCCCCCAATTAACCGTCTTTTGAGGCTCTGTTACGCAGCTTCGCTATTCGTCCGAGTATCAACGCAACCGCAACGATCGTTATTTCTGTGTTTCACAGTCGATTGCTATCTCTGATAATGTAAACTGATTTTCAAAGTTAGGTTATTTCTTTATTTATTCGTTGAACGAGGATAGTGTTTCGAAGAGAAGAAAGTTTCCTTCTTAATTATTTTCTTGGTACGTACAGATTATATATTTTGGGATATTTTTGGAGCTTCGTTGTTCTAAAACAAACACAAGATATGAATTATTTATTAAATTGTGAGCAATTTAACTGAAATGGCAATATTATATATATATAGATAGATAGATAGATAGAGATATCTTACTTGCTCATTTAATGCAAATTTCGTGTAACTTCATGATTATAGATATTAATATTCAAAAAAAATAAGTGAATAAAATAAGACAAATCAAGTTTTCAAGAATGTAAAAACGATTATTTCGTAACGATTTATTTTCTACAAAAATTATACATACTTACTTTACATTTACGTTGATGTGAAATTATAAATCTTATATAAATCTTTTTTATAAATCTTAATTATAAATCTTATATACTTTATTCTTCCTTTCAATCAAAATTTAAATCTTGGAGAATGTATCTTCAATAGGAAGGGAGGAGAATGTTGGAAAATATTGTACGGGCCAATGGATAGAGGGAAGCGTGGAGAAAGGGTGGTTCCGCTTTGAGAGAGGAAAAAGAGATTTACGTACACGATCCACACGCGTGCACCGTGCATAAGTGGTTTCGTTATCTAACAGGTGGAAAGACCTAGCGGGTGCAATTAAGGCGCCGAAGCAGGTTAATTGAGGGAGTGTACAAGTCCGGTAGCCGGTTACACGCCCCCGGAGAACAACCACTAATTTTCTAATTAAAGGAACCTCACCTGGGCCTCGTCTAAATTCCATTCCAACGAATTCCTCTGTCGTTGTTATTTATTTATTGCATTTCCATTAACCTTTCGAATGAAAAGACTAAGTATAAACTCGAAGTGTTAATCTCATAAGAGATTTGCTAATATTAAAAATATTAAAATGATAACGATATTCGATATAATTTTATTATGACATTTTTAATTCGTTTAAATCTTCTTGAATAAATAATATTTTTATCTTTTGTGTAAAGGTAAATCTGTTGAATCGAAATCATCTATTATTCATGTATTGTTTGATAACTTTTGAAAACAATTTTCAGAGTGCGTGCAATTTCAAAAGACGCGTTACTTTAAAAAATTCTATTCAGAAACTTTTTATTAAGAAAGTTCCCAGTAACCTAGAAATTCTCACCGGTATCCTACAGAAATCCTACAATTTCAAAGTTTGATCTGTTTCTTTAAAAAATATTCCACTGTAATGGAAAGTTAAGATAAATATTCTTAACCTTCCAAAGTTTTATCATTTATATTACACAATCTAAAAAAAAGCATTCAGAAAGCCTTTTTTAAAAGATAATACACTCTATTCAAAACTTTTAATTCAATTATAAAAATAATTCCCCCGAAATCCATATCTAAAATCTACAATAGAATGCATTTTTTACTCTCAAAATATTTCTTCAAAAATTACTTTCTAAATAAAATCAATACTCTAAACAATTTTAAATATAAAAGAATAATTACCAACACGTTGAAATATTTATTTAAGAAATATAATTTCCAACACGAATCCACACTTTAATTTCCAAACACATTCTCGAATAAAAAAGATCCATCTCCATGACAAAACACTTCAGCCTCAACAAACCCCAAATCAAATCATTGCAAATCTGTTTAAAAGAAACCCCCATTAAAGGGTGCTTTCGTCCCTCCCTAAACAAATTTCTCGAGCCAAAAAAAAAAAAAAAAACACCGAACGACTAATTGTCTCTCGCATCTCCATCTTCCACTCCCATCCTCTTCCTCGTCTTGGAGCAGCGCTTTATTTAAAACCTTCTCCCCCCTCATCGGGAAGAATGGTGAAAGCGTTCCATTCTCCATCGAGTGGAAGGCATCCACCTCCATTTGCCTCGATTTCGATTTAAAACGGAAGTTCATCGTGTCCAACCCCCTCCTAGAGGTTTCCTTCTCACGGGCGAGCGAGCACGTCCGCCAGGATCGGCCTGGACAGGAAAGTAAGTATTGTTCCCCGGTGGATTTCGTTGCCGATTCGAAAGGAAAGGAAAACACCGAGCGCAAAGGGATGAACGTTTGGAGAGGTAAACATCCAGGGTGAACCAGTGGCAAGGGGTTGGAAACGTGACACGATTCTTGTTTCCCCTTCGTTCTGTTTATTCGATTCGGTTCACTTTTTTTTGGAAACAAGAGGAGAGAAGGGAGGGAAGCGGAGGATAATTTCGGCGCGTTTATCATGATTCCCAGATCGAGATAAAATTGGAAATTTGAAATTTACATGCGATGAGATAAAGAGTATAAAGATAGGTTCTTGAAAGCTTCTCTTTTTTATTTTTCTGTTTCTTTTTTATTGCGACGATTTTGCGAAACTTTAGAAAAGAAGGAATGAATTTGGATTATTGGAACAAATTTGAAATTTAAAAATCGATTAATTTTTTTAGTTGAAGAAAAAAGATTTTTATTTTATTTCAGATTACTTTTCGAAGATTTGTGGATAATTTGGAAATTTTATCAAAATTTAAAAATTGGAAATTTAGAGGAAGATTTAAAATGATTTGATTTAATGAAAATTATTGATAATTTCTGATTTTTATTTAGAAGCAAGAATAAATGAATATTGTCAATATTTTGTTATTAAAATTATTGTTATTAATTAAAATTTATAACAAAAATTATCATTTACGAACCATTTACAAAATTTGTATTCAAATCTCTTTTAATTGGAAATCTAAGAAATTAGAAATTAATAAAAGAACTATAAATAATTCACAAATTCAAAAAGTTTAAATAACTCTATATCTATTTCTAAGAGAATTGAAATTGCAAATGTCATTTGTTTGCTCCCTGAAAAGCAGAAACTGAACTGAAAAATTTTATTTCGGCCCCCTAAACGCAGGGAAACTCCATTGATTGAATAGAAAGCCAGTATTTCTACTATATTTTTCCCCAATTTCGTTTCCTTCCCTTTTGATCTTCGTCTTTTGAGAGACGACCCTAGCCTCATTCGTTTCTACGAAAAGGTCTTCCGTGTAGAATCTTTAATTCCACAACGAAGGGAAAATACGTAGCAAATAAAATTATCGGTCGAGGTATGTGATTCACTTGGAGACGAAAATAAAGGGGAGATTTTCGATGTCTCTTCTCGATACTTAAGGGAGCTCTTTTTCATCCGATTTTATTCTGATTTTCTTTGAAAAAAAAAACAGTTGAAGCCAAAATAAAAATTTATTTAAACTATTTCAGTTTTCGAATAAATAATATTATTTTAGAAAATGGGATTGATTGAAAGAGAATTATTTATCTGATCGATTTATTTAATTGTTTATAAAAGGATGATTTATTTGGATATTTCTTATCATAATTAATTTGATTTAAATATACGATTTACGATTTTATTTTTATTTCTATTTTTATTTCATATGTAACGTTATTAATATTATTATTCTTGTTATTTAAAAATTAATTTTGTTATTAATATTTGTATTATAACTTTATTAAATACTGTGTTTTATTATTATCATTTTACTGTCCATTAATATTATTAATAATTTTGGCACGAATTAATTAATTTTTTAAATATAAATAAATAACTTTAACTTCCACGAAAATAAATCAATTAACTTTAGCTAATGATGCATTTAATTAATCCTTCGGTAATGAGCAACTAAAATATACGTAAAATTATTCGTTTCGATCCACGTGTATAAAATTATTAATTAAAGAACATGAAAATTTCCAGTAATATTATTAAAAATTATAAAAATTATATAAAATAATTTTTATAATTCGTGGAAAATTTTTTTAATGATGACACTTTTAAATCTAATTTTTAAAAGAAATTTATAATAAAACCATTAAAAGATAATTTATAATGTTTTTATTCTTTATTCTTCAAAATCTTCACAAATTAATTCTAAACAATCCTATTCCAATCTTTTTTTCATATTCTCGAATCCAAAGAATTCTAATACATAGAATCCCAATGGAATTAGAATTCATTACAACTTTTTTTATTCCAAAATCTTTCAAAATCTCATATATCGAATTCTAGTATATAGTATGTCAATGGAATTAGAATTCATTAAGATTTGTTTTATTCCGAAACTTCCCTGTATATCCAAACAATTCAAAATCCAATAAAGTAGAATTTTATATTTCAATTTGAATTCAATACCAATTTTTTCTCATTTCAAAATCTTTGAAAATCTTAAATTCAAACGTACCGATTCTAATATACAGAATTCCAATGGAATCCATATAAGAAAAAATAAATTATAATTTCATCATTTCATACGACAGAAGATTAACAGGAAATTTTTTTTCGTGAAATTTCTTATTGGCCACCAAAGCCTACCTTGGCGTCGAAGTGTGAAGGGAAATTTGTTTAAAACAGCATACTTACGCGTGATCTTCCGGCCCCAGGGGGGTGTGCTCGTTAATCTGACGTAAAAGGAGCAAAGTACATAGTTAGAAAGCGATTTAATTATCCGCTCGCGCGATCTTTCGCCTGGTTAAGGCCAAGGAATGGTCGTTAATTACCCGAACGAAAATCAACTGTCCATGAATATCGTATCTCGTAAAAAGTGGACAATCTATTGTGAGAAATTTTTTTAATGATATTCGTATTTGTTCAAATAAATACTGAATAAAATTCTTAATAAAATTCACATTAATAAAAATTAATAATTATATAAGAATAATTATATATATATATTTTTTTATACATAATTATAAAATATTATATACATCGTTATATTTAATTTAGAATAATATAAAAATAGAGTTGCAAATTTTAAAATAAATTGTACCAGATAAAGAAAATTCTAATAAATTAAAATTAAAAAATTAATTAACTTTCAAATATACAAATATTTTTTTAATAAACTACTCCAATCAATATTTATTTTTATAGTAAATAATAAGGATAAAATATTATTTTTATATAAATAATGGATACAACAGAAGGAATATTCGTCTACAAAGAAAATTTCACCGGAGGAACACGGTTATTTTAATCACAACTCTTCCGTTACCGACCCAAACATTCAAGCGGTTGTAAAACAGAGGAGAAACGGGAGAAAATGAATCGACGTTCTTGACGAAACTTTCCATTTGTCCTTTCGCGGGGGTGAGACAGAGTGGAAACCTTCATTTCACCGTGTCGCCGCCCGAATTTTAATTAAAGCCTAAAAATTCCGTATAGATGAAGGAGAGACCCCGCCGTGACAAGGCTTAGAAAGGATAAAATGATTCTCTGCAAGTGACGTCCGAAGTCGGGAAAGTGGTATGGATCAAAACGTAGCACAGGCAATTTCTCATACCGCCTTGAAAGGTGGATCCAGAAGAGATTATGTAGATAAATGATGATTCGTATTCACGGCTTTCGTTACATTGTTACCACTGTTTCTATTCAATCTGTGTTCTACATTTTATTACGATATTTTAAATTTAAATAACTAATTTAGTATTAATTTAATATTATTTAATTATATTATTTTCATCGAATCGAAAGTTTTTTCATAATTTATAATGATAATTCATTACAATTTTTTTTTAATAGATATTAAATATTATTTTATTAATTTTATTTGTATTTCTGTTACTATTTTTCCTTTTTTTATTTTCTAATTTTAAAGTCATTTTATACGAGTATTGAATACGAGTATATAGATCGTGTATCGAATAATTCAAATTATATAATATTATAGATATGTAATTATATAATATCTAAATTCTTAATTTGTAATTAAAATCTCTGCAAGCATGAATACTTCAATTCGAAATATATATTTCAAATATCCTCCTTGTTAAAAATTACTTATATGAAACTTTCAGAGTAATTTCGTGATATGAAAGCAACATATTCCTACGCGTGCAAACCATCACGAATATACATAATTAAACTCTTGGAAAGAAATATCTGAGACACTCCCGAGACTCGAAAATGTAATTCAAATTTCCAAAGAGGAAACTAACTGAGATTTCAGATCAAAGATCATTCGATCACAGGAAAGATCGGCTAATATAAAACTTATGAGAAGAAATCTTATGTAAATTTGAAATTTTTATCTCCCTTCCTATTATTACTACTATTTTCATACTACGACGGCTGAAACGAAGTAAATTAAAGTTTAATTAAAGCTGGTAAAATTCCTGGAGGACGAAGACAAGCGGTGAAAAAGAGAGAGAGAGAAAGAGAAAGAGAGAGAGAGAGAGGCACTATCCATCCCTCCCCTAGTCTCGATGGGGGTGAAGCTTCTGCGAGTGACGTACGAAATTGCTGGCCACGTCAGAGGGTCATCGTAACCCTGAAACTGGTGGTGGACACTTTTTTTTAATTTATTTTTTCTTTTTTTTTTTTTTTTGCAATTTTTTCCCTCTTTCTGTTTTTTCTTCTTTTTCATTCTGACGAGTGAAATTTTTTCGCTACCCCTATCCTCAAAAAAAGAGAGGTATTACGAATTAAAATACGCCACTGTTCCATCACGAACGAGGGGATGATCGAGAGATAGAGAAAGGGGGAAAAAAAGGAGAAAGAGAGAAGAAATGTTTCGTAGGAGGCAACCAGCTCTTCAACCCTTTTCCCAAGCATCGACAAAGGGGATGCTTTGTATCACTTTTTTTTCTATCCTTCATGCTCCTTGTTTTCTTTTTCTCTCGTATGGTGGTTTCTCTTATTTCGCGATTCTGAACTGTGTCTCTCATCAGTTTCCCTCTGTTTTTTATTCTTCTTTTTTTTTAATGGGATCGAATCGAGAAAAATAGGTGAAAGTTTAAAGCAATTAATTTTGACGATCTTTTCAATAAATAAATATAATAGGTAAAAATTTAAAGCAATTAATTTTGATTTTTTCAAATGATTTTCAATCAATAAATAAATATAAGGATTTTTTAAATAATGTTTATATTATAATGTTTTTTTTAAATAATGTTTATGAATTTATGAAGATGAAAATTTTTGTCATTTTTGGAATATTGGAGAAATGTAAAAATTAAGCTTGCTAAAATTCTCGAATTTTTGTATCCTTTTTAATTAAAAAAGAGATAAATGATAAAACGTATTCCAAATAATTATAGTAAAAATAATGAAAAAAAGAGAATATAATATATCTCTCTTTTCAATAACTTCAGATCGAAATCTAACAAAAAACAACCCTTTTCGAAACGATATTCATAATCAAAACGAAAACAATTTCAAATAATAATTCTTAAACAATTTTTTTCTTTCCTTTTACATTCTCATGCACCCTTTCACTTTCTTTTCAGATCCTCTTCAACTCCTTGTTCCTCGCTCTTCCTTCATTTTCTTCCTTTCTTACTCTGTCCTTCCTTCATCGCGTATCATCATCCATCCTCGTCTATTCTTCCCTTGTTTCTACAGTCTCTTCCACGTCGCTACCACGGCTTCGTTATTTTATAATTGGCACTATCCGCCCTCTTTCATGAATTATTCCGCAGGCCGATAAAGTCGCGGAATATCGACGAGTTTCCCTCTATGGCTCTTCTGTCTCTCCCTCTGTTCCTCTACCTCCCTTTCACCCCTCTTTCCTCCCTCCACGTCGAAGAGTTACAAGCTTTTTTTCTGCTTCTCCTCGGTGTCTTTCGCGAACGAGAATCGAGCTTTTCATCCCTCGTAATTGTACCTCGATCGATCATCATACCTGGAAGTGGTTGAGAACGCAGAGACTATCTTATAAAAGTGGATACGAAATTGCAGATATTATTCGTTGACGAGTATTTGCATAAAATACGTGATATTGTTGTAATGTCGAGAATGAATGAATGATCTCGTAACAATTGGTGTTTGAAGCATGTGTAATAAAGTCACTTAAATTTCAAAGGAATTGTTATTATTATGTCTAGATTATAATGATTACTTTGCTCGGTTATCTTAAATTGAAAATGATATTTGGATTCGCTTGTTTATTTTAAGAATTCTTGGATTATTTCCATGTGCTACAACAAGTTTCCAATGTTTAGTTCAAAGTCTCTAGGAGTTACTATTATTTGTTTTATCTGTCGGATAATGGATTGTCAATGTGTTGTTGTATAGGATGAATCAGAATATAGAAGAATTAATAGAATCAGTGTATCCAAACAGAAAAGAAAAGTGAAACTATGTTTATAATATAGTTACAATGTTTATTAATTATATAAACATATAATTATTATATAAATATGTTTTTTTGTTATTTCATATTAAGTTATTTTAATATTAGATAGAATTTAAAATTGTAGAATAAAAGATATTAAAATACATTATTATAATTATCAATTTGTCAATAGATAATACAATATAATATTAATAGATAAAATCTTGTTGATGAGAAATTTTTAACATAGAACTAATATGTACAGAAATATCTTAGTAACTGGCGAGTAAGAGGGTTGAAAGAGTTAGATAAATCGATAGATTTCTACTTTTATAAATTTCTTACGAGCAATTACACGACCCTACACATTTAATAATAAAATCACACGCAAGAATCTATTTTAAACGGTAATTAACATCAGATTTTCATCAGTTAAATAAATGATAATAAAAAAAAAAATCACAACAATAGCACTTTACAATCTTTAATAATTAATCATATTATTCTTATAAAATAAGAAAGAAAAAATAGTTTCTGCCTTAAAATTCGTAATACAAATTCATGTTAAATAGATGATCGAGCCATGGATCCGCGCACAACACGATGTCTCTCAATGTCTATATCCGATGTGAAACCTTACTAAATCGTACGAGTGATATGAGAAGGGTGGTAAAAGTCATTACTGTCTGACACGCGCTTTAAAACTCCCCTTTTCAGACATTTCTTCTTTTTGTTCTTAAGACTAAGCTTTCGAACACGTGTGAACGTTCTTCCTCCTCCTTCTTTTTCTTTTTCTTTCTCTTCTTTCACCTCTTTTTCCTTTGTTGGTTTTTTTTATCGTTCACTTTCTCTCATCAGTTTCTCTCTCTCTCTCTCTCTCTCTCTCTTGCGCGCATGCACATACGACTCTTTTCCTCCTCTCTCTCCCTTTTATTCTCTTGAAACGTCGAGACGACCACCCTCCGCAATTCCGCCTGTAGCAACGTAACGCCGCTTTCTGAAATAAAACGTTTCGCGGCTGCACCTCGCCGATAAGGCCGTCTACCACACCACGGCCAGAATTTTAATTGTGAATCGTGACTGGTTAATGGGGTTCGAGTGTATCGTCCTTGGAAAGAAGATTCTTCCGCGATGCTTGAAATCTTGGCTTTAATCCCTGTAGTACAATTTAAACGGTATAGTTTGGAAGTTGGCTGTTTGAATTTATGGAAAAAGAGATTTCTTTTTCTTAGGGTTGATTAAGTTGTCGGTTCAGAAATCTTGAGATAGTTTAGTTAATTTACAAATTTTTTTATTTTTTTTATATACATATTACTGTTATATTCTATCATATACACGTGATAATTTTATTTTAAATCTCGTGAAACAGACGATTGTGAAATATTGAATTACTAATAATATATTGAATCATAAGAACTATATCACTTTATAAGAATTTTTTAATTAGCATATATTATCTATCTTTATTTTATTTTATCTAATAAATTACTTTATTAGTTCGATCATGTTCCCACGAAATAACAATACTTGAAACTTCATTCTTAGCAATTTGATAAAAATAATTAATAAAACCTAATCCATATTTCTTACAATAATACACTTTTTTATAATAAAATTTTCATAATAAAAATCATCCCTTTCGCTTTCCTCTTCGAGCATAAATACTCAAATTCTCTGTCTTTCCTCGAATCCAATATTCCTTCAAAAAAAAATCCCTCACACGAATCTTCTCTCTCTCATCTCCTCCACTTCCTCCCTCCTATCGGCAACCCTATATGCCCTCGCGCACTGCGGCGAGCTACCCCCTCCGGTCACCGTGCAAATCCAAGCGCGGGACAAAACGTCCCTTTGATGTGAAACAACCGAATGCTCCACCCTCATCATTCTTGCGCTATCCACGAATTCATCCATCCATCCCCTCGCCATCCCTTTCTGCTTGGAACAGAAAACGAGTCGGTTTCCGCCGATTATCGCGGTTTCTTCTCCAGGTTTTCGTCTTTTCTCCTGCGGAAAAAAAAAAGAAGTTTCGATCGATTTCTCTCTCTCTCCACCCTTGCCTAGCCGCTCATACAGGTGGAAAGGGAAGGGAGGGAGAGAAGTGGCGAGAAATTGGCTGAGCAATGTCGGGTTAATGACCGGATGCCGCGCTCGGCTTTGCGCGACGTTTATTGAAATTTCGTCGAGGGCCGGGACACGAGTGTTTTTTCTTTTTCCTTTTTTTCTCGGGGATAGCCAAAGGTTTTCTCGTAGCCAAAATCAAAGAGAAATACAGAAATATTCGTATACTAATTTCATATATTTATTATTTTTATGAAGGATTGATTTATATAAGATTTATATAAGATAGAGATATTCAGAGATGTATATGTATAAACAATACAAGTATTTGTTTTTCAACATGTGTTTTTCAACATATTGAATTATAAAAAATTAAGTTAAAGTTAGAAACTTAATTATTTGAAATACTTTTTTATTTAAAAATTTGCAAATTTTTTAATTTATAAATATATCAAAGTCACATTATTTCAACCATGCGAAAGTAATTGTACAATTCTTGTTTTTTTCCCTTTCCTTTCCCCCAATTCCAAGCACCCGATCAAAGTAAAATTAAACGCACGTTCACGCAAGAATCCACCCCTCCTCAAGATACTTCCCTTTGTCAATTTCACGTTTACCCGAAAGACAGAGAAAGAGAGAGGGTGGTTACACGAAACCAGAATGTCGGCATGTTCTTTCGCCTTGATCGTTGAACGGATGGTCGAAGCCTAAGGGTTGGATAAGTGAGCCATTAATTAGGCCGAGTTAATTTGCGATCGACACCAAGAACCTCACTCTTCTTCCTCTCTCTCTCTCCTTCCCTCGCTCCTCTCCCTGGCTTTGCCAATTTGGCTGGAATTACTTACGGTCTCGCGAGCCTTTCCTGCCGCGAAACAATTATGTCATTGTCAAGGTGGGTTAGAACGAGATCGAAATGGGAAAGAGAAGGATGACGTCAACGAGTGCGAAGCGAAAGAAGTATGAGAAGAAGATAGAAGGAGAACGATGGTGACATTGTCGGAATAATCAGATCGTCAAATGTCAAATTGAATTGCATTTGTTATAGTATTATGTGAATTCGTAGATTAATTCGTAGAAGATGATTCTATTTTAAGGGAAGGTTTTTTTCGAAATTTAGCAACGCTATTCTACATGTATGATTGCTATATGTATATACAATATTTGTATATTTTTGGAAATCGCGCGGATATATTTCGTTTTGGAATTCGAATTCGTTATTTCACCTACTTTGGAATTTGAAGAAATTCGAGTATTTTGGTTTTTCGTCGTGTTGATTTCGCAAAATAAAATGATGGTAATAAATTGAAGTATGTTTAATAAAAATGTATCTTGTATTTTGATAAAATAAAAATTTGTTGATAAAAATATTTTTTGATAAGTTTGATTTTTCAATTGTTATATTATATTTGTTTGAAAACTGAAAAAGATTAAATAAGAGATAACTCTATTAATTGGAACAAATTAGTAAGAATATCGATTCGATGAAATGACTGATACAATCGAGGGGAGCTTAATGAATTTAAATATTATCAGGATTCTCGATTCAATTTACGGATATTTAGATTATAATAGATTATAATAATTTATACGGTATTTATATGGTATTAATACAGTAATTTTTTGACAAAATAAATTGAATAATAAATTAACCGTTTGCAAATCTCGTATCATTTAGAGTATTAGTGATTTGAGAAAAAGGATTGTGTAATAAATATTATTATTATAAAGAACAATTAAATAATACATTGTTGCAATATTATAATTTAATTAGAAGAAACGAAAAAATTTATCGTGTAGAAGAAAGGAGAAGAGAAAAGTGCACTCGTATTGTATTTTTTATCTGTTAAAGAAATAAATGAAACATGCATTTAGAGGTAAGAAAACTATGAAAAAAATTGAAAAAAAGAGAGTAATTAAGGAGGGTACAAAGGAAACATAAATGAAAGACAAAGAGGAAACGGTATAAAATTATGAAAATGAAAGGAAACTTTTTAAAAGGAAAGAAATAACGAATATCAGCAACGTGTAATTATAAAGAACGAACAAAATAAGATAATATTTTGAAGAATTTCTAAAAAATCGTAATTCTAAAAAAAAGCATAATGATAAAACAAATATAAATGAATAAAAGATAAATTGAGGACTTATATAAACTGAAGTAGGATTAAATAGGAAAATATTGTTAAAAGGATAAGGAAAATAAAGAGGAAACGTTGAGAAATTGTGTAAGAAAGAACATTAAACCACCAGCGGAGATTGCAAGGAAATAAAAAAGAGATTGATAAAGCGGAAAAAAAATGATTCGTGGTATCAGGAAGTTGAAACTAAAGAACTATAGAGAAAGCGGGTCGAGAAAAGACACATCTAAGGTAGAAAATAAGGGGAAAAAGTAAGACAAGGTTACAGATTAAATAGGGTGGAGGATCTGAAGGTTAACTCTGATTTCTGAGGTATAAAAAGGAAGGAATAAAAAGAGGTTCTTTATAGAGAAATAAAAAGTAAAAATACAGAGAAAATACACAGAGAAGGATAACGTAAAACAAAGTGAATAAATAAAAAATAGAAATAACAAAAAATAGAAATAAACGTAAAATAAAAAGATTAAAAAGATCATTAAACATATCAACAAGATTATTATATAAAAAATAAATTAAAAACGCAAAATAAAATAATAATAGTAAAATAAATAATATATAATATATAATGTATAACAATAATAATAATAATAATATATAATAAAAATAACAAATAACGAATAGAATTGAACAAGAAGAAAGAATAGAATAGAAAATAAACCAAATAAAATATTTATAGCTTCTTATTTCACTTTCCACCATAATAATTTTCAAATCATACAAAAACAATCTATCTTCCTTCAAACTCTATCTAATAACAAATCAAAAATTGAAAACACTTTATCCAAAAATAATGACCAATTCACACGTAACATTGAAAACAAAATAAACAAATTTTTACTCGATTCTTCCAAAGTTAACATAGAAAGTTAATATCAGAAGAACGATCAGAGATACAAGGGGATTCAATACCTTCAATACCGATCCTAAATCCGAGAAGAGAATTCGAAACGAGACAGAAGAGAAGAAGGGGCAAGAAACGATCCGTGCACACCACAATTGTGAAGTGGTGAGAATTCGATTGATCGTTCGCAAAGTGACGTCCCATCCCGTCAAAGGCGCGTCACAGGTGCGACGAGAATAGGGATGAAATAGGGTTTACCCGGCGGAAAACACTTTTCGACGCGTATTCAGTGGTGCCTACTAATTAACGGGGAGGGAGGGGAGGGAGGGCGAATCAAGTTTTCGGTTACGAGCTCGTTTGCTAGCTTGTACAGTAGGCGAGCTGTCTTTCGTTTGATTTAATTGAAGTAATTACGAACGAACTCGATATCGGGTCGGAGTTAGGAATTAACGGGCGAGGATTGCAGTTTAATCGATATCCGGCACCATTTCCTGTTTGCGCCATAGAAATCGAGATACGAGCACGTGTGCACCACGCGTTTTGTCTGAGATTGTTTTTTTCTTTTTTTTTTTTTTTTTTTTTTTTTTGCGCACAAAAACACGGTGATTTTGTACAGCAATCGAAGGCTTTATCAAATTTCAATCGTGTATTCCAACAAGTTCGTTGCTTGATTAGACGCATATTTCTTTCACCGCTGATGGTAGAATACTAATCGTGTTGTGAATTGTATGTATTGTATAATTTTTATTATTAAATCAGATAATGCAATGTATACGATTATATATGTAAATTGATAAATCGAATTTGAATTTTCTTCGGGTTTTCTTAGAAATAGAATATTTGTAATAAATAATTTTATATTTATTACAAACGACTTGTAAACAATTGATCTCTCTTAAAAAAAGACTACACAATAGTTAAACGATAGTTTTACATTTTTCATTATATTTTGAATTATATTAATACGTAATTTTAAATACGTTAATATAAACATTATATTACGCACTTTTGTTTTCAAAATCTATTTTTTAAGTATTCTTATTTCTTCGTATTTTCAGAAACGAAATGTTCAACTAACAATGTCCAACCCTGTTACCCACCTGCCACGAACAATTCATCATTTTAATTTAACTTTCAAACACAACGCTTTCTTCAAAGCGCACACCTTACCAACTGAATATAATAGAAACAAAATACAATTGTTGTACACGTACACCGAGAAACGCAGTGTGCACAATATATTTCACACGCAGGCTCGCGAAAAGAAAGGGGGAACAATTTGCGCTCCCTTGGAAAGGAATAAACGCGAGAAACAATTTAAGTTAAGGGGTGCAGCGAGGGGTGAAGGAGGTTACTCTATATCAGCCGGCATTTATTTTCACCACGGCAGGGGTGCACGCCACCAGCAACGCTAGATATTTCTCTTCATCGTGATCGCTTTATTAGCACGGACGCGCGCGAACACTCGCCCATTAATCATTGTTTTTCACTTAAGAATTTAAGATTAATGTCGCGCCGCTGGAAAGAAAACGGTAACCACCCCTCTGCTTTTCGTCGAAAACACAGTTCCTACGGGGTTCGTTTGTATCTATTAGCCTTTGTATGCATTTATATATGTTGTATATACGCCTTCGTGTCGCGTTAATATTTTTTTATTCGTTGCGCGATTATTTTTTCAATTTTCATCTCGGATGCTTGAAAAGTTTGTGTAAATTGAATATATAAGAATTTTAATTTCTATATATAAAAATATGTTTTTTATATGTAAAAATATATTGATTCTTTATGAAGTATATATTTATAATTAGTTTATTAAGAAAATTTTGTTTAAATTATTATGAAATAAAAAAGGATAATTTAACGAATGTATGTATAATGAATCATTTTAAAACAGTTAATTAGAGTATTTATTAAAATTAAATTGTATTGATCGACACGAACTGAATTTCTGTAGTTTTCATATTGATTGACTGCCAAGTGTCAAAAAGCTGATTGCTTTAAGAGATCTTGACTAGACTAAACGCCGGTTAATAAATGACCATTTCAGTCTGAAGTCCGATTGCTTCGAGAGATATTGTCTCGACTAAACACTGACCAATGATTGATTGCTCTTGCCTGAAACTGATCACTTCCACTGATAGAGACTCGACTAAATAGTGATTAATAACCAACTTTGCGCGCGTTTGCTACGCCTTTAGTTTTACTCCAACATGCTTGTAAATATAATTACAATCGATCGGTGAATAACGTGATTGATTAACTCGTTGCCATCTTTTATTTTCATTTTCATTCGCATAATATTTAATCTTCGTTACTTTAAAAATATAAGCAAATTTGTAAGATATTTGGAGAAAACATCGCGTTAACATTAATTTCGCTATAACTATAATTTTTCTTCTAAATCATTCATCTACGCTTCAAACAAAAATTTTCTAAAACTTCCATTTCTTCCTGTTATTACTCATTTCACATTTCATTCCAAAATTCTCTTCCGAATTCATTTCTCATCAAAACCTCCAAAAATTCCATTACTACATCTTTCCTCAATACTTTTTCAATTTCAACAAATAAAAATCCTCAAAGTCAATTCGATCAGTTTTCCGCCACGTTTCTTCACTTATAAACGAAATTCAACGATTTTAAACGATTTAAAAATTCTCCAAAACTATCCTGAGAATCTTCAAAGCCACTCCTCTATCGCCGCACCTTTTTTTTCCCTCCGTATTCCTTCGATCCCTCTTCTCTGTTCCCCGAAAGAGGAGGAGTAGAAGTGAAAGCCGCTGGGGCGAGCGGATTTCCGTGTTCACCGCAGGCGGTCCGCGGCGATCTCCTCACGCAGGTCGCCGCACGCAACACACTCGTACCACAACCCCCGACCACATCGTCTGAATAATGCGTCCAATATGCGCCGCGATAACAAACGCTGCCGTGTTTCACCGGTTGGAAATATGTCGACGGTGGCTCTCGCGACACGTTTCCGCGACAGCCACCTTCGGCCTCGGCTGGATTTTGTCGCGGCTCGGCACGCGAATTCTTCCGCCTGTCACGGACCCTTTAATCCCGATCAAGATAGCAAATTTGTCGTGGTGGTTAAGTTTTGCACGCACGTTTCCAGCCTCTGGACTCCGTTGGGCGGACCGTTTCGACGCGATGGAGATAGGAGAGGGTGAAAAGATGGGGGTTGAGTTTTGGATGGGGAGATTAATTAGACGAAGGGAGCGTGATAAGGTGATAAGGGACGAAGAAGTAAGTTGACTGTTTGTTCTTTTAATGTGCTTTGCGAAAGAGGCAGATTTGGATGGAGTTTATGGTTATTTGTCTTTTTGGGATTGAATTCGTAAAGTAAGGCTTTTAATTTGATTCTAATTTTACTCATTTACTACGAGTTTATTTGTATGATGGGATATGAAATTTTTTTTGTGACTCCTTTTTCTTAAATTTGGAATTTAGTAATGGTAAACGATAAAGATGTATTGAAGTTATATAAATGTATAAAAGTATTATTTTTATATTATATCACATTTAGTTAATTTATTTTTGATATTCTATACTTAACAAAAAAATTAAAAAAAGATTTCTGTAATTTAAAGTATTCATATAAAATATATTCATATTAAACATTTGAATAATAAAAGATTAATTTTAAATAGATAAAAATTTGAGTGCTCACCAAATATCGATCTATCGATAACTCTTCAAGTTTGAAAAGAATCTAGAAACCCGAAGGCAAAAAGCAATTCCTTGTCCAAGATGTCAAAGAAGTATCAAACTTATCCTAAAGCCATCAAAAAACACTTTCTACCCCTAAGAAACTGTCTTATAGCTGCGTAAATTCGTACTCCCAAAAAATCTGATAGAAAAAACTAAAAGATCAATTAGATTATCAATTAGATTATAATACTGAAATATAATATAAATATAAATATAAATATAAATATAAATATAAATATAAATATAAATATAAATATAAATATAAATATAATATAATATAATATAAATTTTAAGATAATATTTTTCTTTCATGAATAGATACTTCAATTTTCATCTGAAATTTCTATATTAAAAATCAATTTTCAAAGAATCTTGCTTTATCAAACTCATAAAACTAGTCTTCTTAATTAAACGTATGAAATTCATGTTCTTTGTCGCATTAACACGCGACGTGTCTCTGAATAATGGCTATTTTCTCCAGAGAAAATGGAGGATCATGTTCGTGGAAAGACAGAAAGATGTGGATCACGTAACGAACGACGCGAAATTAAACATAAAATTGGCGAAACGTGGCCCGCACGTGAAAGGAGTTGCCTTAGAGGAAGTCGGTTAGAAATTGTCTCTTCACTATCCACCAACACATTTTACTGTTAATGTATTAACGTAAATAAGTTAAACGGACAGCAACTATACTTGAATTTCGAACTATTTTTTGCTTATTTCGAATACCTATATCTTTAAAGTGTTTCGTTTTATTTTATTCTTTCTTTCGAGTTAAAGTTGAAAAAGTTATACAAGATTTCGATACATAATTGAAAATAAAAGATTTATTTCCATCACAATTCTTTACAGATCACTTAAAAAATGATCATTTGTAGAGATATCAAACATATTTGCTAAAAATCATCTTTGACGAATAAATTAACATATACCAATCTAATTCGTTAGAATAAATTATATATTTCGATTTGCTGGAAGGAAATGAATAAAATCTAACTCTATTTAGCAATAATATTGCTAATGAAAATCAATAATAACTTTATTATCTTTTCATAGAGGAAAAGGCTTTCTTTTTGGCTTATCAATCGTATATTTTAAATATTCTTCTCATCTTTCTTCTGGAAAAGATTTAATCAAACTTAATCTAAAACTGAAACTAAAAATCAACGAGATACTTATTTGCAAAATTTAATTTCATATTCTGTAAAATAAATAAAAAAAGATTTCTTCTAATACAAAACAGAAGATTTGAATTTCAGAGGATACCTTGTATAATGAGAGAAGATAGAGAAAAGGCAGTGCCTCGCGGAGAAACGAGTCGGTCGAAGTCATTTCATTGAAATGAAAGCCAGCTCGTGGATCACGAATGAAATCTTCGTGTCATTGTTTTCTCTCTTTCACGATTCGTCTCTTTGTCCTGGTTACAAACGTTTCGTTTATTCTCTTCGAACGTAAACTCTGCATACTGGGTGTTGGTATAATCCTGAGATATACTTTTGAAAAATCCTAAAACAAATGAAAAAGTTGATGTAGAGAAATATATCGATTTGAAATTATTTGTTATATGTGTTACTATCAATTGAAGTTTGTATTAGATGAAGCAGATAAATGAAAATAGAACAAGATGACAAAGATAAAGTGAATTCTTCGATTTCTTTTAACTTAATAAACAAATAATACTAAATAATCTTAAATGAATCTTAACCTATTTTTTTATATAATTTTTACATTTGTTTTACTATCACTAAAATTGATCTTTTCTCATGAATATTTTAACACCCTATATGTATATCACGCTTAGTAGGAAGAGAAGCCGAATGATATAGCGTATTGTTATTTCTTGAACGATAAATAAAAAGAATACCGAACAAATATCAAAGAAGATCTCCTTGTTTGAATATTAAATTTTGATGAATTTATATTCCTCGCTTATAAAATTAATTTGTAATTTAATTATTCGTAAAAAATTTAGATCTTTCGTAGAATGTAAATATAAAGAATTCTGTATATGGAATTTTTAAGTTTTAATTAATTTTTAAGAATTTTTAAGAATTTAATTTTAATAAAATATAAAATGTCTTGAAAAAATTTATTATTTTTTTTTGATATTTGTTTATTCGTTTAATATCAAATATAGAAAATAAAATATAAAATATGAATAGAATCGCAATTTCAGAAATAACTTCAATCAATAATTCGCGCAAGAATAATATTTACCAATTAACACCAAAAGGTGAATTGACAGAATTCTGAATATCTACAATTCAATGTAGATACCGCGATATATTGAATCTAACGGCCAGAGGTAAAAATTGAATTCAAATATCTACAATTCAAATTTACAATTGCCGATACGACGACATATTGGACCTATCTCACGTATACAATATTTACAATTCAAATCTACAAATATACCTATACACAAATATCGAAAGCACGTGACCAAACGATGTCCACTGCATTTAATTTAACTTAAACATCATTATATCGAATTCAAACTATCTTATTTTTTAGTGTTCCAACCAATAATACCAAAAAAAAATCCTAAAAAAATTTATAATCAATTTACAAATCAAATTTAGAAACTTTTATATCGTAATATATTATAATATGTATAGATAATATGTATAGAATTTGAAGTATTTAAATTATAAAAAATTTTTAGATATAAATCAGTTTAAAAAAATCAAATCTAAATTATCTCAATCAATAAATCCAATTAAAAGAATTTAAGAAATTTATATAATAAATACATAATCATGCCTGTCCAAAATTCTTAAGACAATCATTGTTCTACAATATTCGATCTTCGATATAAAAACATTTTTCCATAATTATCGATAATTTAGAAAACAACGATGCATATACGATATAAATCAAAGAATTGGAATTAATTTTAATGGAAGAAGAAAGTGGGCAAAACTCGTCAACGATATATCTTGTCATATATATTTATTATAAAGTCTAAAAAGTACATCGTTCCAAAGGACACAGCACGTCTAAAAGCATGTTACACTAAAGGATGATAACACGGCCGGCGAATATCCGAAAGTTTAAATGGCGGAAAGTTTAAGCAAAGAACTGGGGTCCAACAATGCCTCCCATCAGAGCATGCATTTGTCCATGGAACGCCATCAGAATTTTCCATTTCTCGCGCGTTGCACGTGTGCAGCGTGCAGTCTCGCGCGTGCATACCGAGGCTTTGACACGCGCATAAATCCAGCAGGGCGTCTCGCGTGGCATTGTAGGCCTTGTCAGAGATGCTTCCTCCCGTGCCTTCTTTAGAAATCCCATTTCTCTCCGTCACGCGTCCTTCTTCTTTCTGCATCTCCCTCTGAAGAAGGAGGAGGAGGGGGTTGTTTATAGGGAAACGAGGTTACAAAGGGAATCTTTGTCGTGGAACGGAAAGCCTTAATGACTTTGCTTACTGACTTAATTTTATGAATTAAGGAAAGAATTTGCAGTGGAATTTTTTTTTTTTTTTCTTTTCATTTCATTCGAACGATGAGCCAATTATTTATAGATCTTAACTTTTAAAAATAAAAATTTAGATAAAAGGAATTGGAATGGCAAATATCGGATATAATATAATAAATATCTCAATTTTTCAAAAATGGAATTTTCATATTCTCGATTCTTCGTTTGAAGTAAATAAATAATAATACAAAATAAATGAAAATATTTCCTCTATTCTGTTAATTCAAAAATCTTCCTTCATAAATACCATTCTCGATTCCATTCATCAATTAAATATTAAAAATTAAAATAATCCACCGTACGATCGAACTATTGGCTCCCTAAAAAATTAAGAATACGAATCGAGGGGAAAAAAAAATGTTCTTCAAAGCAACATTCCCGCCTGTCTCGAAATCGCTCGTATTTTGACACCGGTGACAGGCGTTCTTATTCTTATGGTAATACGGCGCACTCTCTCGGATCTCCGCCATTCTTACCATCCCTCTCTTTATTGTCCTCGTTCAAGAACAGGGAACGCGGCAGCTTTTGAAAAATCTTTTCGTAAATCTACGCTTGGCCTGGCCTGTTCCCATTGTGACGCGATAATGCGCCTTGAGACGTTTTTACTTGCGTGGGATCTTGCACACGAAACATCAAGGGGGAAGTCCCTTTCTCGGGAAAATAAGGAATTTTTTAAGACGCATTGGCCGACTAATTTTTGCGAATATTCTATTTTCAAGAAAGAGATATATTTCCAATATACGTGTAATTTTTAATAATCGTTTAAATATTTGCACATTAACTCTATTTGGTGATATTTATATTTTAGAAAAAATTATGCGATGAATTTTGTTAATTTGAAGAAACGAAATTTTCTCTGATAAAAGATTCTTTAATAAGAATTTCTGAAATTTTCCAAAAATTAATTTCGCTTTCGAAATTTGTACTATTTTAATCGTGAATTATCACAAAGCATACACGCGAAAGAATAATATTAATCTAATAATCGAAAATTTATTAAGCTACACACATGTATACTCTCCTCGAATCGGTCGCATCAACTTTTCCCACCACAACGAAACCGAAACACCAACAAACCGTTAATCCCGAACAAAACTCCATCACGTACCTCTAAAGTGCCATAAATTAATCCTCGACAACGTACACGATCTCGAGAGATGGCACACCTTTTACACACACCATAATCGATTCCCACGATGATGCTCCCCGGCTGCAGATAATTCACGTCACCGCTAGGACAAATATATTTCACCCCTGGCTAGGCTACTTAACCGTTAAACGACTCTAACGAACCGTCGAACCATCGAGTCACAATAGGATAAACCCTAAACAGAACGATATTTCACACGTGGCACAAAGCGTTTTACCTTTTTATTTTGACGGTTGTTCCATGAAAGGTACCATTCCTCAATATATATATATATATATATATATATTTCTTATTGTATATTGTATATTTTAGATTCCAAAGTTGAATGTTCGTTCGTGTCTGCAAACAATTGCGATAGATTGGAAACTAAAATTGAACGAAAAGATTCATGTTTATTTTTTTATACATCGTTGAGTTGAAAAATTAGATTTACGATAGAAAAATGGATTAAAAATTGTAATATTTAAAAATGATACTAGATTTATAAGAATTATTAGTTTTATTATTAAAGAAATATTTATATTTGATATTATTAATTTTAAGGATAATTTTATTTATTTGATCCAGTATATAATTGTTTATTGTCTATTTCTATTTTCTTTGTTTTAAGCATAGTTTAATAACATGTATTTTATGATATAGTTTCTAAATATTAATTGAATATTTTAATAAAAGTTCTCAATTATTAACAAATATTTTTATCTTCTATATAAATTCATATAAATCTGTAATTATAATGCGATATAATAAATATAAAAAATAAAAAGGAAGAACCACAATTTATTCACAGTTTTTTTACCGTTCACTGTGATATTGTATTACAAATTTGAAAATTCTAGAACGATAAACCGAAAAATTTTCCATAAATTGGCCATTAATTTATAAAATTATTAATCGAGATTTTTTTTTATAAAGTAATAAATTTTTTAAATCAATCAAAAGTTACTATTTGTTTAAAAAAAAGGAAGGGAATATCAAAGACAATATCGCGCGCGAGAAAATTGTATTATCCCTCGATGAAACATGGAATAGATTAAAAGCAAAGGGAATCCCGGAAGCAAAAGGAAATTTCTCGCTTTGTTTGTTCAAACTTCATAAACAACGGTTTACTCGTAATTTCACGCACAAGCGTGGTGCCGCTTGTAAAACCGTACTTATTAATTATTCATCGAGCACATCGGTCCGATGTGCGGTATATCTCAGCCGCGAAAACACTGAGAAAAATAACGAGCATCATGAATATTACGATGGAACTATACATCACTATAATGGATTGCTCCCGTTGAATATTCAGCATTACAGACGGCAATCCGAATGACTCAATAGGGCCCACTTAAGCCATCCTGTAATCGTTTGCACGAACAAGAATTTAAATAATTCCCTGTATTATTCCTTCACAATACAATCTCTCGTTTGTACGTGATGAAAAGAAAAAAAAGTTGCTTGAAAAATCATCTTTTTACTACATGTTAACTTTTGTCTTTTTGTCCTTTGGGACATCCTGTATACTTTTTTATAAACACTTGAAATATACGAGCTTGTATTATAATTTATACAATGTACAATTCTATGTACGCAAAATATGGATATAAATTTTCGAACTTTAATGAGATAAATTATTCTTAATATTAATATTAGCATCGAGTGCGCATCCAATAAGAAAAATTGATACAACATACGTTCTCATTTCGTCGAATCGTCACGTCATCCACTACACCCGCAAGAGTAATCACTCGGAAAAATTCAATATTCCGCCCCCTTATAAAAAAAAAAAAATTCCATCCTGTTAAAACATCAACGACAACGAAATTCAATTTGAAAAATTCATCCCAAACACAACACGTATCCAACGTATGCAACAAAAAGGCAACAATTTCCACCAATTACACCGTCCACCGAGCACCCTCATCTCACGTGGAACAAACCCTTCAAAGAAGCTGTAATAACTGCAATAACTCGAGCCGTCAGCGGAAAACGCAAGCAGAAATTGCGACATCCGGGCACGGTGGAAACCGCGAAGAAATTTCATTCGTCCCGGCAGCATGGCCGCGTGAACCACTTTTAGCAACGTCGACGCGAAATTATTTGGCCAACGCGATACACGCGTACACACACACAGTGTGCATGGTAGATACCAGACACGGGAGAAAAAGCGTCACATTTTGCAGAGTTGGCAGACGAACTCTGACTTTTCCTAATGGAAACACCGGAGGGAGGATGGAGAAGCTTTAAAAGTGGCGTTACAAGCGCTTTAAATCCGCGCGGCATTTATTATTCCGTCCCCAGCGTTATTTTTCTACGCTTTTTTCCATCCTGCCGTGTCTCTTTTTCCGCGGATTTTCGGATCTCGCCTCGATCATTCGACAACCAGTCCGATGGCTATCATCCGGCTAAACGAAGATTACGCTCCCCGCTGGGGATCTCTACGACTTTCCCTCATCCCAAATCCGTATAGCTGCCCCCGTTTCTACAAATTTCATTCGCTGATGAATTTTGAAACATAATATTTTTGAAGCGGAATCCCTTGCGCGAAATTCTTATTCTTCGATATATTCCCCGATTTCGGGGAATATAGATTTTTAAATATTAGAATGAGAGATTTTTAAATATTAGAGAAATGAAATTTTTCGAGAGACCAAGCATCGGATAATTTCGGATAAAAGTATTTGAGAAGTAATTTGAGATTTTACAGAAGAAACAAAAATTTTGTATATGCTGTTTTTTCGTATCGTATAGTATTTTGAAACGAGAATATACTTTTGTAAAATTAAAAATTTGATTCGACGATTCATTTCTAATATATATAAATCAATATACTGAATAACTCTTCTTCTAGTATTCAATCAATTCCTTTCTAATGCTAATATCAATCCACAAATTTCTATATTAAATCTATTATTAATTTCTAAAAACAAGAAGTGAACACAAAAGAAGATCAAAACAAAATCCAAAATCCCAAGATACACAAAGAAAGATAGTCGAGCTCTTTCAACAAGAAACAGAAGAATAATTCGAAAAGTCATCATCAAAGCCGTCCACCAAACACAAAAATCGCGTGCCCCTATTTGCGAATTTCAACGAAACACAACCACTTGTTCCTTGGCCACCA
This sequence comes from Apis mellifera, assembly GCF_003254395.2. Classification (NCBI taxonomy): domain Eukaryota; kingdom Metazoa; phylum Arthropoda; class Insecta; order Hymenoptera; family Apidae; genus Apis; species Apis mellifera. The sequence continues at coordinate 70,738 of NC_037645.1, read as the reverse complement.
TCCAAATCCAAGGATCAACGAGAAAGAGAGAGAGAGAAAGAGAAAGAGCAAATCCAATGTTCGACCCGAAAGTTGATGGATTTTTCGCAGGCTGGGCCGGTTTGCAGTTGGCGTCGTCAGCTTCAAACGCTCGCTACTTGCCAATTACACCCTGAAGAGAACTACGTTCTCCGCAGGGGTGGCCCGGATTCGCGCGACGAAGGAAGCCGCAACAGTGGACCCCGGGTTGAAAGTTTAGCCTTGTCTGCAACAACCGTTCTCAGAACCTCTCCAGGGGGTGTTTTCCTCGGTCCACTCTCTGTCAGAAACAGTTACGGGTTTATTCGACGTTGCGATGCGCGCTTAGCGATGTTTGAGTTTTGTTAGCCGTCGAAGAGTTAGAGGGATTGTATCAGTGTGGTGGTGAATCGTGGGATTTGAATAGCCGCTTAAAATTTTTATCGATGGATGCAATCTTATTTAATTCGAATTAACGTTCATATTGAATGGGAAAATGGAATGAATTGAATGATATTGTAAATTTGAGATTAGTTTTTAGTTTAGAGATTGGATGTTTATTATATGGGATATTAATATATCGATGAGATTTGAAAATATAAGATTTATTTATAAGTAATCGAAATTTGCGTTAAATGAAGAAAGATTCTGTATATGTCATTGATTAATTAGCAATTTTTTGGCAAAATTATTTAATTATTTATTCAGGGGATAAACTTTTGGATGCAATGAAAATATATATTAAATATATTAATTTTAAATTAGATCAACTTAATGTTATCAAAATATTAATTAATTATTTATATATATATAATTTTTTAAACATATTTTTCAATTTATCCCCATTTGAACATTGCAATAAAATTTTAAAAATTTTCCTTTACTACCCCCATGCCTAACGGCTAAAATACAAATAAAATTTTTTCCATCAACGTGGAATACGAATCGAGAATAAAATATGGAAAATGTATACAGAAATTTCGTTGATTCTGAATTAAACTGTGCAACATGATCGATGAGGATCGAAAGCAGACGAGTTGAAAATAAATTCACCCCTGGGAGAAGAGGAGTGATCAGGCGTCGCAGCAAAGCGGAAAGTATTAACGCGACAATAACAGGGCGCAACGGCGGCGAAAAACCGAGTCGGAGCGTTTTAAATAATCTCAAATCGGCCAACGTGAAAAACCCGGGCGGAAATGCGTTTTTACGCTCCCAAAACGAATTGTTCACGCATCAGTCCGCCAACTTGAAAAACGCGCGCTTCAAATGTTATACGGGGTGTCCGATAATTCATTACCAACCATTATTTTATTTTACTAATTCTCAATTTTTTTAGGATTGTAGAATCTTATAGATATTCTTAATTATCCTTGCGAATAGAAATTTTGATTGATGATATTTTAAAAATTATTGACTATTATGATCTATATTTATTTCTTGAATTCGACTGTGAAATAACAAATGATTAAGTGATTAAATTTTCATATATCAATATATTCTTCTATCTTTATAATTACTTTGAATAAATCATATTATACGCCAATTATTAAGAATAATAATTCAATATAATTATAAATACAAATGATTAAAACGATATTAAAATAACATAGTTCATATTAACATATGAACTAAGCTAATTTCTAATTAATTTTATCTTTTCGTTTAATTATTTTACTTTTCATCGTCACAGTTTATCTCTATTCTATTTGATTTCAGTTATACCCACCCTGTATACATAAAGGCTCGTTATCGATGTCACCAGACTTCTGGCCATCGAATCCGTGGCATTTTCCAGCGATTTAAATGCCGGCCACGTACGCCTGAAATGAACAAAATTCGACAGATAAAAAGAGAGAGAGAAAGAGAGGGAATGGGAAAAATGTAACCAACTTCCACCGATGAATAAATAAAAACGTCCTGATGTAACTGAATTTTCGTCAACTCTTTGAAGTGCTGGGTACATATGATTGGGCTCTATAAATGTTTGTTGAGTTTGTTTCGGTTGTAAATATAGAATTAAAAAGATGGGTTTACGTGTATATCACTGTACGAAACACTCTCTTTAATAGCTCATTACTTTCCTTTCATCGTTAATTCTAAAATAACGATGAGAAAAAAAAAAACTTTTTTATTTTATAAAATTAGCAATATTTTTAAGGATGTAATTTTTTTATATTCGAATATTCTTCACAAAATACATCTATTATACTCAATATAAGAATCTTTTTTTCGATAAATCATTTTTTTAATCAATGTATTCCTCACCACATTTTGTTACATTTAAAAAATATATTCAAAAAATTGAAACCAACTTATTCGATTCGCCTTTCTTCAACGATCCATATCGAAAAAAATTTAATTTCACTCTCTTTCAAACCGCACGAATCCCAAACCCAAACTTTTGAAGGATACTGTAACGCGCAGTACCTCACAAAAATTCAATTCCCTCGTCCGATCATCCGATTACAATTTACATTCACCGGATACAAAGGGTATCGCTATCGAAACAAAAAAGCAAAACACCATTTTCGCAAAATTAAATCCTCATTTCGTTGCAATTCGACGGCTTGCTGCCCCCTGCTATCCCTACCCTATCTGTATATATTGTCCATTTAACTCTCTGAAAATACTCCGCTTTCATGGAGGAACAATAGCGGAACAACTGGAGGGAGTGGTGGAATGAAGGCAAATAAATGCAAACAAAAAGAAAACGCTGGGAGTACAATGGCGTTCGATTTTATTGGCCCTCCTCTGGATGCGAGTTACACTCCGGGGAATCGCACGCGTTTTTCCATCCCCCCCGTCTATCATAGCCACGGCGTGTGTCTGCTTTTTATGAGCTACTTCTGTCGCTCGTGGCCGACCGTGTTCAAAAACAGAAACCAGATTTGAGGATTAGCGGCGAATACGCGAAATTTCGGAACCAGTGTCGCTGGTTAAAATCATGGTTCAAGCTTACCATTGTAAAGATTTGTAGAGATTCTTCTACAATGAATTTGTAAAGATAAATGATGGGATTGAAAAGATTTTATCTCCGATGGAGTGTAATTTTTTAGGGAAGAAATAACATACATATAATGTTTTCAATCGTTGAATAAGAACATTCTATAAGAATATCGTGTCAAAATTTCGAATTGGAAGAGTATAATTATTAAGAATATAATATATTATTAAACTTCCTCTGTTGATAGAAAAGATGGTTGTTTCTGTATTAATAATTAAAAACTAGAATTTTCTATTATTATTATTATTATTGCAATAAATAAAATATGATAATGATGGAAATGCATATACGTAAGTAGAAGATGAAAAGATGATGATGATAGAAGATAATGTTTCGAATATCATTGCTAACTTTTTTTAAGATTAATTTAATTAATTTGTTTCTTCTTATGAATGAAAATTTTAATTTCATTATATTCATTTATAACTACGTTTAGAAAAAAATGAAAAAAATGTTTAAAAATCTGGATCAATATTCAAACAAAATTTTCAAATTTTGAATCTTCAATTTAACACTTTGATATGACATTCTTGAATCATTCAAAGTCAATTTCTCTAAAATTATTTAAATATTTAATTATGCCACTTTTTTTCTTACTATGAATCTTATTAAAAATCGAATCCCTTATTTAAAATCAATAAAGATCCCTTATAATGGAAAGGAAGAAGAAGCATTTCCATCCTTTCAGGATAGAAGAGGCATCGCTTTGCAAGTTTAAATTTGCACTTGGCACCTGATCGGCTGACGTGGCAAGGGGTGCAACCCTTAGATATGGGTATAATTCGCTGGATTATTTAATAACTTGGCCTCATGCCTGGCCACGAACCGTCCAATTTGAACCATGAATTCTCCATGATTTCATATATTAAAATGCCTCACGCCAAATCACATTAGTGAATTAGCATGCACTGTCATGCAACAATGTTGAAATTGAAATTCGCTATAGAATCGAGAATATTATGCCATATTAAAATCGCGTGAAATTCGCGATTGAAATAGAGGAGAGATTTAAATTTTGTTTGAAATATTCGAGTTGGGAGGAACTGATGAATATTGATTTATGGAAGTTCGAATTTACACATTGGTTAGGTATTTGTAGATTATTGCACGCAGTGCACAAGGTTAGGGATCACAACGTGATTTAGATTACGAGATCAGAGATTATGGGGAGATACAGATCGTTTCGCGATAAATTACATTATAATCCAGATTATTCTGTGATGTCTCATTCCCTAAGCCACTGTATCGAGTTTGGTTTGGAGATCATGGAGGGTTTAAACAAGAAATTGTGTGCATGAATTATATGATGATGCTTCGGTCAAGATTGATGATCCCTTAAATGATCCTACAAATGTACTCATGAAATTTGAATATCATACGTGTGATACGTGATTAATAATTATTATTAAGAATTAAATATTGAAAAATTTATCTTTAGTTTCTTTAATTCTATTCATTAATTCTATTCTTTAATTCATATCGATGTGCATATTTTTATTATTTATATTCAATTTAAAATTTAATTATTTACTATAAATACATCTACGAACTTTATAAATATTGAGTCATACAAAAACAACATTTTTGTTTAACCTGAAATTTCATTTGAAATAAAATCTTTTCACAGTTTTTAACTGTTAATAATTTTCAATCTAAAAACACAGAGTTGACACTAAACCTTTTCACAATTAAAACTTTCCTCTATCCTTCAATCGGAACCTATAATCCCTTCCACGAGTGTGATTCGATACTTCGAAGACCGAGGGATTGCTTTAAACTTTTCCAATAAACTTCACTCATGAACACCTTTTTAAAACTTCCACACAAAACAGTATACGACGCAAACTATACATTTTCTAAAGACTTTTAAACGAGACCTCTTCATCCCTAATTGCAAAATATTCCAACTCCATCGAAATTTTTTTATCCATTATTTTGAACATAATCAACATAATCAACGATATACAAGTTTCTTCATTTTAATATAATGCATCAAGCTTATATATATATATATATCGAAAAGCTGATAAAATTGACGTAAAGAAAGAATCTAATCATTAATTCGATAAAATCATCGAGATTGCGAAAGAGCTGAGGATTTTCTAGGAATAGATTGTTGACGGTATTTGCGCAGGTGTATGAAATATCGAATGTTGCCGCAACGTTGTTCTCAGCCTGTTTCATTGTTACGTAGTTGGACAACTTGAGAATGTGGCTGGCATGCTTGTGGCGAGGTGTTTATACAATGGATCGATCTTGAGGCCTACTAAAGGAGTTGTTTCAGTAAGAAATAGGATTAATTACGTGAATATCCACTAGCGATCGATGATTTTGAAACATTTAGGTTTTGATGCAAGATTATTGTTAAGGAGTTACTATTAAGATTAATCCTTATGTGTGTACTTTGATGTGTATTTTTGATGTCGTTCAATTTTTGATTTCATTAATTCTTTATCTTCAAAGATTGTAATTTTAAAAATAATTAATTTTTAAGCGATAGATCATTTATTGTTTATCAAAATTTTACAATAAATGTAGAGATATATATATGTATATATATATATGGAAATTTAAAAATAAATTTGCATTTAATGTGGAATTTAATTTAACAAATTAATGCATATGGATATAAAGAAATACTCTTTTCACAGGTGGAAATGGCGATGTGGAAAATTTGGATCCAGATGTACAAGACTATACTACTGATGAAGATTATAACGATGTCTTTGATGCAACAACTAACGGGTATGTCGTCAAAATATTTTTCCATTTTTCAACACCAAACGCATATTGTCATATTTATGATAATTTCGAATTGAAAATAATCGAAAAACAATTATTTAAAAATAATATCATTTCTTTTTATTACAACGATCCTCAACTTTTTCTATTTTCTTCCTTCGAATGTATCAATATACAATCAATTTAATCAATATATCGATTTAATCAATATACATCACATATTAATAAATAAATCTAATAAATATCAATTGTACAACAAAAAAGAGATGTTTGACAAATGTATATCATATCCAATCATCTATTCGTAAGAAATAATTGTTGAGATTTTACAAATCTTTTTACAAATCTCTCTCATTTCGTGTTTTCTACAATAGTTTTTATCGCCTATTCCCAGGTTGAGAGTTATTGAGAGCCATCTATAAGATCAGTTCGTGATATTATCGATATCGTTCGACGTGAAATGGTCGAATATCCCGATCAAGAATTACCAGTTCGCGAAGAATTACGCAAAGGGGAAAGAGACGAGTAAAATTTTCCCTCGGAAATGTAAATGCAGAAAAAAAAAAAGAGGGAGAGACGAGGATCGAAGAAGGAATGATTTCATGGGTTCGTACGATGGAAAAGCTATGCGCAGGGGATGCCGCGGGGTTTAATAAGGAAACGGCTCGATTGGTTCGATTCGAAAGCTAATAATGCCACTTCCCGTGCGTGGTGGAACAGCGAAGGCTATGGGCGTGATTAAATTTGAAATCTCTCTTTCCTTGTAAATCGGTCAGGAAGCGTCGATAGGGCCAATCGAAATTTCTATGATTACGAGAGGTAACTTATCGTCGAATCTTATCGTGTTTTTCTTTAACCAGATTTCATAAATGAAATATTCGCGCGGAAAACGAAATGGTCTCGATGTTTTCGATTTATTCCTTGAGAATTGAGTGCACGACGATTATTTAAGAAATAGAATTAGAAGAAATAGAAATAGAATTTCACGATATTTGAGGATAAAATTCTTATGAATATTTAGAAAGAATATTATTATTATTATTATTATTTATTATATTTTTTATTAATCGCGGTTTGAAAAAATTCTTTTCTAAATAAAAAAAAAATTTTAAATAAAAATATACTAAATTTTCGTAACGATTGTATGATATAAAATTTGCTTACGATTTCAAAATATTTTATATTTGAAGATTATAAATCATGTTTTTTGGACTATTATTATGTTAAAAATTCGATATGCCAATTCAATCGAAAGTTCTTTTTAAATTTAATTTTAAAAACTATCAAATTGATTTCAAATTTTTGAAATGTATTTGAAAAATTTAATCCTAATTATCTGTGTAATAATCAAAATATATATTTAAATCGATATTTCTAATAATATAATTTTTAGAGAAATTCATTTTCTCACCCTCGATTGACAAATTTGAAAATATTAATTTTCAATCACTTTTTAAGATATAAAAATTAGAAAATCAATATCAACAGATCTATCACGATCTTGTTTAAGGGAAATCACGACGATCGTTTCAAAAACATGTGAATTCCAATTTCTTTTACAAAAACAAATAAAATGTCTTAACTTCCAACAACAACCATATTCCATCCACTATTCCATCAGGCCACGCTCCAAGGCGGTTCAATTTTACACGACGATGTAATGACCGCGGTAATGCGATGAACGTGATTGAAATTACGTGTCGTAACCGATCTAAGCGAGAACATTATGGTTACGATATCGTGCGTACACGGGTCGGCGACTTTCAGCCAACTACATTATTCCCGAACGCCACGTGCCTCCATTAATATTGATGCACACCCTTCCAACCCCTTCCTGCAAACGGTTTGTCGAGGGGTGAACTGACAGACGTTGTTGCGACATATCCGAAAGATCCTGCGGGATCAAGTTCTTCCTGAACCGAATCGGTGAATGATAATCATATTGAGATGCATATTCAGATTATCAGATTATCTTTATTGTTTCCAAAATTTTGCAGATTTATGTTTTTTCATATATTTATTACATTTCTTAAGATATATTGTTAAAATCGCTATTCTATAGAAATATATAATCGATGCTTGATTTTAGTTTTTCAGATATTCGATAAAAATATATTCGAATATTCGTATATCGTCATCCGACGTTTAAATTATATTTTTATTTTTTGTTTATTAAGTTTCAACGTAATCGAAAATTAAATAATTTCCTATTATACGTCTAATTATTTGTATTTATCTATATGTTCAAAAAATATTAATTAGATCCAAATATGTTACATTCCGTATCGTTTGATATAACTTATTAAATCATGCAATTAAAAATTTTCATATAAAACTTTTTCTTTTTTCGATACTTTTATATTTTTTGATATTACTTAAAAACGAGGAATATAGATCATGATAAAAAATATCTTAGAAAAATAGGGTAAATACATTTTGTACTTGAAACAGAACTTTCACTGTAACTAAGGCTAATCTCATCTGAAAGTAAGTAAATCTAAATTCAGCCGGGTGAAGGCCTGATTCCGCGATAATCCACGATACGGTCGTGTTCGATCATTTGCATGGTGACTTTAAAACGTCGTTTCCGAGTGGCAGGGATACAAAACCGATCCCTCAAGCGAGGTTAAACGTTGCATTATTTATAGAAACCCTGTGAACGCCTAATCCCTGTCTGAGACGGTCTTCTGACTGCTTAAAGCTGGCAAAGTCGAAGGAAGTGACGTAACGCGATGGGCGCGCCCAACTGTTAACGATTCCCCTTTTTCCTTCGCGATGTTTTAACACCTTTTCTCCGCGCCAGGGTGAACTTGTAAGCGTGCATCAACCGTGCTTGATCTTTGCGTGGGTAACGATCGTCTCTGTTCGTCTCACAATGATTCATCTGATCATTGTTGTCGAAGTTGAAGAACGGAGTTACGAGGATTATTGGTCTCTCGTGGTTTTAGAAGGTTTTGGTGGTGGAAGAGTGGATGAAGCGAATAACTTTTGGTAATAATAATTAATCAAATCGTTTTTGCAAGACTTTGCACATAACTTCAATTTGATGAATTATCGATGAATTATCAAAGAAAAATTTTGAAAAATCTATTATTATGGGTTATTGATTTAATAACTGATTTTGTATTAATAAATAACGATTCGATATTAAAATGATCTTGTAATATTTAAGGATTTAGAAAATTATTATAGTTTGAAGTTAAGTATTATAGAAATGATGAATTTTCTTTGTCTTATTTAGTTATAATGTCTATCATTTCGAGATAGATATATTGTATATTTGTGAAAATTGAAGTTTTCATTAGTAATATTAGATAAAAATTAGTTCTAATTCTAAATCTTTAAAAAGCATACATACTTTTCAAAAATTGAAAAATTTACTTCAAATGTCATCCTGAATTTATCCTGAATAAATCCTGAAATTATAAAATGCTAAACTGAATATTTTAATTGAAAAGAATAAAATGTCTCTAACTAATGATTGATTGATGAATTAAAGTTATGTACATTTTACAAAAATTGTTTGATTAATTTATCGAATTGATGAATATTTTTCAATAAATAAAAAGTTCTCAGTTCTTTATAAATGTTTATATTGTGACAAAAAAAAAATATACGTACAATTATATTCTCATTTTCAATCTTCCTACAATTTAATTCTGATTAGAACTGATTTAAATCTAAACTAAATTTAATATTAATTTCAACTAAAAACACTTTTATATCATACCATACGAATTTCTAATTAAAGATCCAGTTAAGATTCTCTTAGTTACTCTTTCACGCATCTCAGAGACATGAAATTTTCATGAAAAAAATGGATACGATAAACTGTCTGACGATCGTGCGACATGACATGCAAAAGTCGGAAAATTGATCTCCTGTTACATAATTTTCACGCGTTACACGGCTGTTGTAAAGCACCGTGAAATTTTAACTCGTAGCCATCGTTTAATAAACGATATTTACGATCACGAGCTCCGTGTGTACGAAAATTTCACGAGTCGAAACCACGTTTCATCGCGAACGTCCTCGGAATTAATACGTTCCCACTCCGTTATTTATTATCCCTTTCCTCTACATTATTTATTTCTTAGAGAGAAACTAGATATTTATTATTGTTGAAAAGTTTTATTAAATTTTTAAACTCGTATTTAAAAATATAAATTTTCGATACAATTTTATTTTTTCTTTATTTTATAATTATATTTATTTTTTCTTTGTATATTAAGTGTTGTTTTAATTCTTCTAGATGTGCAACAATTATATAATATATTTATATATATCATTATATCTCGTATAAAATAAATGTATAATTTTAACAATTACAATTTTAACAATTTTTACAAATTACGCTTCCATTCAAGAATTTTTAGTAATGCGTGATAATAATATTATATATTTATGATTTATTATTTATATTATATTATAAATGTACATTTACGATAATATAAATAATACAATTCACAGTATATCATATAACATACTGTACAATAATTTGAGCATTAAAACGAAGCATTTATTATATAAAAATAATGTGGTAAATAAATTAATCAATTAAAATAATCATGCAATCATGAGAATATATACAATATATTATGACATTTTATTTCGATTCGATAAAATATTCATTATCTCAATTTTAACATACATAAATTTTTTTTTCTCCATGTATTCAGCTACGGATGAACTTCTCCGAAATTTCCAAACTCTGAATATAAAACGCCAAATTATCCATATCCACTTTTTCCACGATTTTCACGCGTTTATCACGATTTAGTAAAGAGAGAGAAAGAGAGAGAGCAAGAATCGCGCGTCGAACAAACGAGTGACGAAAACAGCTCCTCAAAATGCATAGAATTACTTTGCATGATAAACACGCGGAGAAAGTGGCCAGGTCTTTTTCAACCGTCCCTTCGCAACCCTTACGGCGAATTTCGTGAGCGCTGTTAATTTTAAACCGTGTCGATTTGCGAAAACCAAGCGGGATGTCGTTAATGCATGCACCGGTGATTTCAATTTTACGAAACTTTCGCGAATATAACTTTTTATCCTGGCCCCTCTCCCTTCGCCTAGTAATTTGATAATCCCTTAATAGCAGCGTGTAAAATCGACCGAGACGTAGAGTGGGAAGGGTGGTTGACAAAAAAAAGAAGAAAGAAAATATAAAATCGCCAACCAAGCTGACATGATACGATTAAAACATAATTATTCGAAAAATCGGTAAAATTTTTTCCTCTACCTTGAAAATTTTAAAAGAGACATAGAGATTAAAAATAGCAAGTATCGTATATATAATTAAATAAATATCTTTAACATTTAAATTAAACCAAAATTTTATTGTACTCTCTAATACAAGAATAAAATCTTCAAAATAAAAAGATAAAATTTCATAATTAAGAATTCTCACTCTAACCGTTCACGTATGTAAAAAAATAATATAAATTAAAAAATCGATCGAATCGATCGTCACTCCCCTTTCCCCCTATTTTCTTCAATAGAATCCATCACTTTGGATATACTTCGATCATAAACGGAATCTCGATATCGGCGATATCATCAACAATTTAACCGGTTCGTGCGTCAAGAACGGTCAACCCTGGAGGCCACAGGTGCACCGGATCTTGCCGATGACTTACTGATCATAGCTTGATTTATATTCAATAACCAAGGGTAGGAGGGTTGAATTACTCGCCGCGACTGTGTGCAATCAGTTTCTAATGTAAACACGCGCCCATACAGGGAAGCGTGCGCGTATTCGTGCATCGAGGAGCACGGACACACAGACGGATCGGCAAACGCAGTGATTGCCTCCACGCGCCAAGGGGTAGCTTCCGGTTTGCGTAACAGCGCGCTCCACTTGCTCGATACCTAAGAACGGTGTAGGCTACTGTGACAGTTCCGTGATGTTTGATGGACGTTATTGCTTGCCTTGGCGGTCGCTGTACTCCATAGGATATACATATGTATAGCATCACTCGTAATTATGCGCCGTGGAATAGTCTGACTGTGACGGAAAGGAGTAGGGCAAGCTCTTGATAATTAAGTTTGGCATTATTGTAGATCGAGTTTTCGAACGTTTGATCGTTTAAGAGTGGATTAGGGTAGAGTAAGTTTGCGCTATTTATTATGCGAGATATTCGAGATTGATTACGCTAATAAAAAGTAATAAATGATAAATAATGCTATTACAAATTTTATTAACGAGATACAGAATTAATATTTCAATAATATTACAATATTCATAAAATAATCTTTGAAAAGTCGATTCTATAATATAATAATGGAAGAGAAACAAATTTATAAGATTTTTTTTCTTTAAATATTATTAGTTATTATTAGTAAATAAATATTATTATTATTAGTAAAATATTAAAATAGTCAAAATTATTTAAAATATCGAAGCTTTTATTTTGATTTATATATAAATTTTAATTTTCGATTGTAATAATTTTATTAGAAATTTTTATTAATGAATAATTAATCTTAATTTTTATTAATAATAATTATATCTAATTATAGACATAAATATTATATTATTTTCTTTAAATGATTAAAAATTTTTTATGGCCAATCAATTTATTGAATAATTTTATTTGATTGATAGTTAGTTCTAATGAATATTTTATAATATCCCATATTTTATTTATTTTGATTGCTACGAATATTTTAATCTACAAATATCTGTTTTTTAAATTAATAATATTATTAAAATCATTGGTGAATTTAATTTCACATACCGATTAAAATTTTTTTAATTATTCAAAAGACAAATGCAATTCACCCAAAACTGAATATCTATAATCCATTGAACAATGAAACGAATTTTCAATTTTCAATTATATCCTCTGAATACAGAAAGGAACTCGAAACGAGATGAAAACCAATAAAAAAAAAAAATTTCATTAATCCAATGGAAATCGAGATTGAATTTGAAATTGATCGTGAGATCAGAAAAGGCAAACGAGACTTGGCGGAAAATTCAATTAACAATTTTCATCTGTACGTTTTAAAAATTGTGCGATTTAATCTGTTTTTTTCTCTCCTCCAATATTTTTATAACTTTTAAAACGTTCGAGATTCGTAAAGATTTCCACAGCATTGATTGAAAACATTCTCAAAACAAAGAGCTACGATATATAGTACTTGGGAACAGAAGCTGCTGTTTAATTAATCGGGAAGCAACAACAATTGACTGTGCATAGTTTCGCATTTTCAGGAACAGACTCTGTGCGTCTGACGTGCATGCAAATTGAAAAGCCCTTTGCCTGTGATCGTGTTTCGTCATTGTATTAGAGAAGAAGCTCTTGCGCACCGTCTTCAGCTTCAAGGGACGAAACTTGAAGATAAATTTTGACAGTGACTCATATAAAGGAAATAGAGTGTCGTGCGTGGAATAAATAGGAGAGAGGAAGGCAAAATTTACATTTTGCTCGCGATAATATTGTTCATTATATACATGTAATAATAACTTTCGTAATGTATAATAATCATTTCATATTTTTATTATGGAATGATTAATTTCAATAATCAATAATAATATTGGAAATATAAATTTTCTATCGTTTCTCGTAATAAATGTATAATTTTTAGGATTAAGGACTGAATTATACATATAACGACAATATTTAATCTTCATTTAATTATTAGCGATTATTACGATGAGTTTAATTTTATTAATTTTATTAAAAAACTATTTTATAAACGAGAATTTTATACATACGATATTACTTGAAAATTAATCAAAATCTTTCGACGAAAATAGAATACGATTCGTTCGAAAATCGATCGAGAAAGATAGGGTCAATATTTTTACGTGAAAGATCGAGTAAGGTGAGAAAAAAAATGAAATCTTGGCCACTCCATTTTCAGAAACACTTGGATAAATAGCGCGACTCAGGCGATCGTACATCATTTACCGCGATAAGGGGAAGTTCAGGTTTGACTATGCATTATTTCGCGATGCGAGAGGGCGAGAAGAATAGGGTGCCGGTCCATTAACATATTCATACTTAATATTCCGCTCGCAGCGCGACAACGTCCGCTGTACCCGGATTTATATTGGCCTAATATACGCGATTACTTTCTCCCTCGTGTCAAGATCGACCGGAAGTCACTATTGATTGCAACTTCCACGAGAGGATCTGGCATCCTCCTTCGTTTGCAAATGTACGAAGTCGTGTAAATACACGTTATGTGGATGCATGCTCTGTCTTCGAGAATAGAAATGGTTGGGAAAAAATACAATGTAGTATCTGTTGATTTTCATCATAATTTTTTTGCATTAAAATTTTACTCAGATGCGCGTATGTTCATTTTTTCTTACAATAAATCAGAATAAATAAAAATTAGAAAAAATAAGACAAATAAAAATTAAACTTCTTTAATCTAGATAATGATTGTGAGATGATATATAAGATGAATAACTTCAAAATTTATGCTAAACATGAAAATTTTGTACAATAATTAATAATTAAAATTAATTGAATATTCATTAAATTTGAATAAAAAATTTGATAAAATTTTCGATATTTGACACGGATTTTCTTTTTATTTTAAAAAGGGCCAATTTTATATATTCATTCTATTGTATCTCGTAAACTACCTTGTAAATCTTACAATGAAAGCTCAAACACCTCTGATATACAATTATCATAATCAATAACTCATTCTAGACTTCCTATCTCTTTCACCTTAACTCTAAGAAAACATTTTTCTTCCTCGGAAGACAAGTCTCTAACATAATTTCTCACATAGATCACATCTCGTGGCGAACTATCCCCCTTAAATCTCCCGTGGTTTCTTCGAGGTTTCTTTAAAGAAATCTCTCTTAACAAAGGAAAAAAAGTCTATAATTTTAATCTGAACAAATTTTAATATTTTCCTTTAAATTCATTGAAGAAATCGTTTAATGTTTAACCATAATGAAATCAGAAATTTAACATCATCAAAAAGTTTTTTTTAACATCAATATTATTTCGAAAAAAATATTTTAAAAGAGACACTCTAATTCTTTAAATTGCGATAAAATACGATAAACAAAAATTGCAACTCAAGAAAACATCCATCAATGCAAACGTTCTTTCATAAAAGAAAGAAATCTATCACCCTTCTGTTTCATCCCTCGTATTATTGGCATAATCAAAATTCTATTCTATCAATTGGGCGAAACTTTCAGCATGAAAACTCGGCCCCCTTTAATGATCCCTTTCTCGTTTTAAAGTTACATTGTTAGCGTCCAAGCAGCACGAAGTGGCTCGAGAGATCGATCTGCATGTGGGTGAATACCATTGCTCGCCCTGAGGGCATCTGACGTGGGATCGTCGTTGCATAAAAATCCATCAGGGACACGACTGACTCGTGTTCATTGTATCTATTACTCGAGCTCGTTCCCTTTCTTTTTATTTTTCTTCTTTCTCTTTCTCTCCTCTCTCCCCTCCTCTTTTCTGCATCTTCCGTGCCCAGTATCGAACAATGAATCAATTCAGTTTCATTGGTACGGATAAACATCTATGATTTAATGTAGCAACGAAGAGTATGGGAGAGTGGGTGGTGGTTAGAGTACATTTTGTGTTTCAGTTATTGGAACCGGATTAAATTTACCCTGTCAGGAACAAAAAATTTGTAGTTCGCGTTATACCAATGGAGCTCAAAATTCAATTTCATAGAGGGGATATAATGGAGAATCACGATGAGAGAGGAGCAGAGATTGTTTTTTTTTCTTTTTTATCTTTAGAATTTAAAAATTGTAATTTTCCTAGAAGATAGAAAAAAGAAGAAAAATAATAAGAAATATATATATAATATATATATATAATCTTTTTCTTTATTATATAAATACTTTTTTATTCTTACTCCTCTTTCTATACTTTTAATTTTTTATTTTTATTTATTATTTATGCCATTATATCCCTTTTCAAACTTGAAAATGTCGTAAAACATCGCGATTCGTTGCATTTTAATAAATGATTTCGAACAATATAATATGAAATGTATAACAGGTTTCGCAATAAATTCTCGGCCATCGCGGGAAATATTTTTCCACGAGAGCGGGTGCACGAAGTAAAAATCCAAATACAAGGCATAATAATCGTTGAATTTTCATACGTCGATCCACTCCATGCATGTAATAATGCTAAACGGAGCATGTAAACCGGAAGCCGATAAAAAATTTAACCCGCGTTCTTTGGTCAATTTCTCGTGACAACATGTCGTTCATACATTTCAATGAGAACATTCTAACGGGTACTCGAAAAACATTTATCAAAATCATCTTTTTTAATAATTTATTATTCTTCTCTTTGCATTTGTATAAAAATTAAATTTATAATGGAATTAATAATGGAATATTGAAATGTATAAATGTTGGTTGGAAAATTATTTTAATTATAAATTATCGTAATATTTATAGATATATATTTACTTTTCAAAATACTCAAATAAAGATTATTAATAATTTTTTAACTCTTCGATTATTATCCTTTTTATTAATATAATATTTTTTGATTCTATTATCCAATTTTGAATCAATGAATGATTCCTTTTAATTTTCTAGGACTGAAATGGAGGCAGTGTCTGGGGCCAAAAGCGGCACTTTGAAATTTATACGGACTTTGACTAATATTTCGAAAGATGCTGGCGGTGTGGCACATATGCGATGTGAGGTTGTTGGAGATCCTCCACCAACTAAAATCAAATGGTTCAAGAACGAAGCACCTCTCGAAGAAAAACGACCGAAAATTACAATTAAGAAGATACATGCACAAGTATGTAACACCAACAATATACCTATCAAGGTTTTTCTTTTTTATCGAATTTTTTTACAAATTTTATTAAATTTCATCAAAAAGGAAAAATTATATTGAATATATTTTTAATAAAAATATTACACAATAAGAATATTTTTCTCTTCAAAAGTTTTAAATTTTATATTATATTTGCAACATTTGAAAAAATATTTGAAAAATCAAAAAGGAAAAAGAGAAAATGTTTTTATTTCTCAGGCACATGAACATGCTGCGAAGAATATTGCTGGAAGTCGTTTAAAGATCATCAACTTAGATGTCTCTGACGTAGGTTTCTACACTTGTCGCGTAACAAATGGAAAAGATCAGATTCAAAGCGAAGGAACTCTTCGAGTCGATTCTTCCAAAAACAGACATGGTAAGTTACGTTTAAAATTTATTTACAAATTATAAAATCTTGATATGCCTCAAAAAAATCAAAATGAAATTGTAATTAAAAAATTAAAATTAATAACAAGAATTAATAACAAAAGATAAAATAAAGATTAACCCAAGAGAAAACAAATTTGAAAAGACAGTTTACTCAATAATAAAAAAATCTATAAATTAAAAAGTTAATGAATATAAAATCAATATGAATTTTTTCCTAAAAACACTACTTTGTACTATTTATAAGTGGAATTATTATAACTCTATGAAACAATTTGTACGCATCAAAATGTACGAATTGAGTTCACAAGTAAACGTGTCACGATTTCAAGTATCTACGATGACGAAGAAAAGCTTTTCGTGATCTCGAGCGGAGACAAGCGAAATATAGGAAGCTTTAACAGGGGATCGTAAAACTGTCAATTCGACTCATCGAAATTCCCCTTTGACGTCTACTTGCCGGGAACGTGAGGGGAAATTGATTCCCCCAGGCAGAGTGATTCTTCTTAGAAAATGCCGAAATGTCAACCTCGACCATTTTTTTTGGCGATAACGTTCTTTCCTACGAAAATTTGGAAATTTTGTCGAGAAAAAAAATATATTCCTGAATTTTTTATTGTAACGTTAAATTCGTGAGAAGTAGAATTTTCATAAAGACAATTCACTAACTTCGCACATAATAAATCTCAGAAGAAAATGTTTCATGACTTCATAAATATTATACAACTTGACGTTTATAAAAAAGAATTTTTGTGAACTTAAATTGTTTTTGAAAAATATAGTTGAAGAAACTTCATTAGTAACAAATAAATAACAAATATTGAACGATTTTATAATTTTTACATACTTTAATATATATCCTATGTTATTACTAAGAAATTTTGAATTTTTAATTCATTGAATTTAATAATTTTTAAATATAATTCCTACACAAAATATATAAACTATATTTAGCATAGGTACATATTTGCAAAATTGTAGTACATCGTTGATTCCTTTATCATGGTTTTCTATATTACTACAATAAAAATTATGCTGTATACTTTGAAATTACATAATATGCTATTATATCTTATTCTTATTTTTCATTATAAAACCTTAGAAAAAAAGAATATCTCTGAAACTATCAAATTAAAATATCAAATTAATTCAAATGAAAATAATTTCAACACATCTAATGGAGTAAAAATAAAAATAAAAATAAAAAAGTTTTCACAACTCGCAATCAAACTCCTTTCCGTTTCCATTATCTCTACCGTGGTGTTCCTTCGTGTTAATAGCCTCTGTGTACGGTTTCCGTGTACAGTGGCAATTAGAACAGGCTTACCACGTTCTCCAATGGAAGTTCAGACGCGACACCACCAACAAGTTCTAATCTGTTTCCACGGATGTGTCGCCAGCGCTTGAAACATTGGAAGAACCAAGAGCTAGCGTTAAGAGCCCCTTTCCAATTCGATGTTGTTAGAGTTTCTTCTCACCCTTGTTTTCAAGCCTAAGCAGATGGCGAAGTATTCGCCGAATTTAATCTTTCGAAGAGAGAATTGAATCAAGCGGAATGTACGATGTTGCTCAATATATGAAAATTTTGATAATGATTTTTGAGATAATTTGACTTTAAAACTACAATATTGTTAATTTATTCTATGCGATATCTCGATAGATTAAATGAGATTTAAATTAAAATTGAATCGCATTTAAATTAAATTTGTTTATATTATAAAATATTTTGATTCACGTTTCAATTATTTCATTTTAACAATTACTATAAATAAAATATTCTAAATGTATATTTCTTTAAACAGAAAAAAAAATATTCCTATTATAAATTTTGTTTCTAATTTTGATTGAGAAAACTCAAAGAGCATGAACATTATACCTCTCATTTCATCCAAATTTATACAAACAAGAGGCAAATTCAAAAATGTCAATATCCCTTTCCACAGATAAAAGAAAAACAAGATCCAAAACAGAAGAAATAAAAAAAACGGAGGAAAAAAAGTTGTGAAGTATTAAGACCAATGCCAGGGCTAATTCAACCTCATCCCCGTAAAGCTTGTCGTTTCTCATAAGTCGATATTCAGCCGGAAACTTCTCGAAACGGAATTTCTCGCGAGCAACTTTCCACCCCCTCGTAAAGCTGCCGTGCCCAGCAGCGATGAAACAAAACTGACAGCGTTCCTCTGACGAAGTTACCGCTCGACACCCCTAACAAATTCTAATCTAATCGAGGCCGATGCGCGGCAAGGAACGTTTCCTCTCCTCTCTTCTCACCCCTCGATGGACTCGATGGCCAAGCCTTCGAAACTCCCTCCCTCGCGACACGAAACTTTAATATTAGCACTCTGCAAGTTAAACTTCGACCACCATCGAGAGGAAGGAACTTTCTTTCCATTCGTTTCGACACACCCTCGTTTTCGATCCTTTGAGAGATACGAAATCCCTGGCATCGATTTGTTTGAAGAGATTCTGAAAGATGGGTTGCTGGTGATTTTTATTCTCTTTTTTTGGAGGGAGGGAGAGAGTGGAACGAGAGATTTGGAAAAAGAATGGAGAGCACGAATACGATTGGTAGAGGGTGGAAAGATTTAATATTGTTCCTATGTTTTGCACTGTGTTTATATCAATAAAATATGTAGCATTATAAACCGATTAACAAAATAATCGACAATGTGTTGTAATAATAATAATATAAATTATGTGTGACACAATAATTATGAGATATAATAACAATTATATTCACAATCAGATTCCAAATATGCATATTGATTAATATATAGAATATATTTTGAAAAATGAACAATTTAAATAATATTTTTGAGTAAAATGAATAAAAAAAAATAATACAAATCGCTGATTTTCATCTCATCGATTGCATTGCAAATTAACTCTACTTCGTAACTCTACGCATCCATCCAAAGAAAAACTATTAATATATGCTGTGCAATGGAGAAATTTTTTTTTTTTATAAAATTCCTATTAGACATCCTGTATAATGCATATCTAATTAGAATATTCACTGACAAGAGAGAAAGAGAAAAACAATTGTATGATTAGCAAGCGAAAGGGAGCAATTCTTGTCGTTTCAAACTTAATCGTTCGATGGTCTGGATTCGAGATGAGCGTCGCTCATCACCCCCTGATGTTTAATTCGAAAGGGGCGAGAAGTCGAGTTAATTAACACGGTGCTCAATTATTCAGAGCAGGCCTAATAAGCCGTGTCGAAACTGTTTACCGGTGGTACACGATCGGAACAAGTTTGCGTTGCGCGCGGGCGTCATGGGCCTTTTATGGCAAGGTGTTGTTTTCGAGGGATGGTGTTGACCTGTTTAAGTGGCGTGGAAGGTAATGATTCGTAAAGTGAATACTGTTGCGATTCAGATTTAAATGGGAAAAAGTTGGATTATTTGAAGAAACTATATATATGTTCAAAATTCGGTGAGTTTCTATCAAGAAATGAGTCTTTGAAATGAGCATAGGTTGGATTTAATTTAGTAAAGTGTTGCTTGATATATTGGTACGTGGTAAATGATTCTTGGAACAAATAAAAAATTTTATGGAATATGGAATTTGAAGTCGAAAAAAAAAAAAATAAGTTTAGCGAATGATTTTTTAAAAATTTTTGAAGATTTATATTATGAATAGTTTGAATATAATATATCTTGATAAACGTGTAGAGAAAAAAAGGGAAGATATTAAAAAATTTGAAATTTTGAAAATATGTTTCTCTCTTTGTAAAAATCATAATTACAAGATCAAGTTTTTTTTAAATACTTTCTTCATCAACTTTTTTACATACTGGGAATAATGGTAGAATATAAATGGGAAGGATAGAAAATTGGGAAAGGTAAATGGCTGCACTAAAAGGATGTCTGGTCCCACGCCTTCCTAATTCACTTATCCACGTTGCCATCGCGTTTTTAACGAAGAGGCTGAACACTTAGTTATCCTGAAACCTTGTCAGCTAGGTATTCGTGTTTACTTAATCTGTCGAGGTTGAAATCTTTCAAAGAACCCTCACATGTTTGTCATGTCATCGTTATATAAAACATGTAAAATAGAGAATTTTTACGAATATGCGAGAAATATTACTTGCGATTTTGAACAAAATAAAATTATTTTATCAAGATATCATGAGAATTATCGACTAGTTCTATTATTTGTCTATTGTCAAATTTATTAATCATTGAATTTTTCGACACACTTATTACAAACAAATTTTAAATCAATAAATATTAATTTCTCTATTTGAAAGTTTTTATAATCTGTTTTTGATATTCTCTATCAATAATTCAAATAACAATTTCTCCTAATATATAAAAATAAAAAAATAACGATCGTATAAAGAAAAAAAAAAGAAAGAAAGAAAAAACAATTGATTCTGATATTTTAGACCAAAGTGAAAAACATTGTACAGAATAATAATCCCTTTATCTCATATCGAACAAAATTCCGATTATAAACGATTAAACAATTCAACCGATAAAACCAATAAAAAAAAAATTGCTTTATACATCGCAAAAAAGCTCGCGAAACATTCTCAATTTCACCAAATTTCCGATTCCATTATTTCGTTCCAAATTCGTCTGAAAGAGTGAATAATAAAAAAAAAGAAAAAGAAAAAAAAGAAATAAAAACAATAAATAAAACAAATAAGCATCGTTTATCGAATCGAATGGAAAAAATACTCTATAATAATTGTATTCAATTTTATCCACGTTTCCTACATTATAAGAGAAAGAGAGAGAGAGAGAGAGAGAGAGAGAGAGAGAGAGAAAGAGAGAGAGAGAGACAGAGAGAATCCCGCTCTGATCGACCGTTCATATCGTTGATGAATATTCAAGACAGCGTCCATAATTTTTCATATAATACCGAGTCATGTCACGATTATTTACAATCGATGCTTTTATTTGCACAAAGAGCGGTAAAATGGCCGTGAAATAAGCACAAGCGTAGGCGAGAAGGGAGATAGAACGCAAAAGAGTGATGAGGGGGTGATTTTATATAAAGGGAAGGGGTGGATACCTTCACGACGATTCGAAAACGATATTCAACGATTTTGACGGGTCGCATTTTACGGCTGATTCGATTAATTCACAATTATACTCGTCCCGGTTAATATCGATTCCATCGTCCGGATATTCTCGCTTCGCTGCGCCCTTATTTCGCCCACGTTCTAGCCGAATTTTAATTAATCCAGGAATTATTAATCCGACCAGGGCCACCTGGCAACTTTGATCCACCTATTTTCGCGGAAATAATTGAAAAAGTTGGAAGGATTTCGTTTTTTTTTCGCATGCTAGAGACAATCCTTTTCTTCCTTTGAGACGTAAGGAGAATAATTATGATTAATCGATAAGTTACATAAATTTTTTCAGTATGTACCTTTGATTTCTTCATAAGAATACATTTCAATGTTTCAGTATTTTTTTCTAAATGAATCGTGTTCTTTAGTGTAATGAAGAAGGGAATGAAGATAAGATATATAAAATAAAATGCGAATAAATTAACATTTTGAATTCTGCTTTTTTTTAAGTTGTAATTGTAATATAAATATGCTAAGAATACAGGAGGATATTTGTATTATAATTATTATCCAATCATCCCTTTTCTTAAGATATAATAAATATGAAAACATCATATAATAATAATTATTATAATATATATTTATTATAAATATATTTTTTAAAGAATTTGAATTTGATTCTAAATGAATATAATTTAAGTATTGTTTCGCTAATTTTTTTTATTATAAATAAATAAATTATTTGTTACAACGAATTATATTTCATAAAATTCAAGATATGAATTAAAAATAAAATATAATTATATAAATGAAAGGAATTATTAATAACGATCAATTGATTGAAATAACATTAATCTTGCTTCTCAAAATATATTTTTATTAAACTTACAACTATCAAACTCTTATATCAAGATATAATTCAATTTCTGCAACAATCTAATAATTAATATCCAAAAAAAAATAATTTCAAATATGCAAAAAAGAAAATATTAAAAACACACACACACACACACACACACACACGAATATGAATAGCATCAATTTTTCTTCTCGAAAAACTATTTTCTCCTGTAATTTCCTTTTAAAAAGATAATAAAGATATAAAATGCACTACAAATAAAACATCTAATTTCCATTTTAAAAACATTTCATTCGCCCACGAGCTGTTCATTAATGCACTCTATTAATTATAACGCGGAGGTTGCGTAATGAAATTTTCCGCCTTCATCTCCACAGCAATAAGATTCCTGAATACAAGGTTGGAAAACCGATATATACGTGGAATAATGGAAAAAGTTCGCTTGTCACCCGAAGACAGTCGCGATGAACGTGCATTAACACCACATGTAGCATACGCGTGTGTGCACGTTTGAATGCACGTTTCTGCTCGCGTTGCACTCCTTGCTCAAAGGCCGTTCGATTTACGGACAAGCCGATGAACACAAAGCCGAAAGCGAGTGGGACAGAGAGGGACGGAGAGAAATTTTAATGGAGAGAAATTCAAACAGAGAGGGGCTTGGTGCGCGGAATTTCAAACAGCGCGGGAGGATCGATAGAAAGAAGGCGGAAATTCGTATAGAAATTCGTATCGAAGATCTTGTGACTCTAGAGTAATCTTGGCTGAATCGTAGAAAATTGTTTGGGCAATAACAGATTTGAGAAAAATTTTGAAAACAATAGAAAATTTTATGATATTATATAGAATTTTTGATATGTAATAAAAACATTTGAAAGTTTAAAGATAATTTTGTTAATTGTTAATTTGAATGAGTTGAAAAATATTTGGAATCTGAGTATAGAGAATAGATTTTGTGATTCGAAAATAATTTTAGAAACATTGTTGATATTCTGACAAATTTTCAAAAGATCTTTTAAAGAATACGTAATAGATTGAAATTTTACAATATATAATAAGATTTTGAAACATACTATAAACACAAAAATTTGATAAAAATTCATCAACAAGAAAATTTACAGAAGCTTAAGATTTCTTGTCTATCGATAAAAATAGAATGAAAAGATTCAAGAAGACTAACTATGAAAATAAGAAAAGAAATCCATGAAAAAGAAGTTCAAACAATGAAACTTATATAGACAAAAAAAGAAAAAAAATACACAGAACAAAGTAAGTATTCAAATGATAAAAATGTCTTAAAAGAAAAAATTTAAAAGACAATATTAAATCTTTATTATTCAAAGGATATGTAAAATAAAATTTTTGCCAGTTTCACAAATTTAATTTAAAATTGAAATGATGAAAAAGCTGAAGAAAAGAGAAAAAGGGATTAAGAGAAAGAAATTTTTTAAATGAGATACTATAAAAAATTCAGAGAATAAAGAGATATTTTGAGAAGAATATCACTGACAAAAAAAATTTCGTAAAGAAAAGATCATTCTTATCAATGAAAGAGTAGAATTTAGGAGGATACGAAATTTTCACAAAAATAAGAGTAGAAGAAACAAAAAAAAAAAAAAAAAGATTTGCTTTATTCCTGAAATATCATAATGCATATTAAACTTTGGATATTTTATATCTTTTTATATATCATATGCATTCTTAAATTTTAAGTTCTGCATAAATGTATAAATATTCGCACTTTATTACAAAATAACATTTATGAATACACTTTTATTCCCTTTTTAACAAATATTCTTTTCAAATTAACATTTTTTTTCCATTCTTTCTCGAATTTTTCATAACTATAAATTTACCGCAAATTTAAAAATTTTTAAAATTTAGAAATCACTATATAAAATCTTATCGTCCCAATAAACTCAATTTCCATTTTCTCTTTGAGAAAAAGAAAAAAATACTGCAATTTCACTTAATAAAATTTTCATATACAAATCATATGCACAGAACTAATACAGAATTTAAAAACCGCTACATACATTCCATTATACAAGCACAAATATTTTCATCATTAAACGAACTTAGTTTTCGTAGCACATTCTCTATAAAAAAAAAAAAGAAAAAAAAAACGGACGAAACATTCGCCCCATTGTTAAACGTAGACCATCTAAAAACAAAAAAAAAAACCCTCTACATACATCTTCATCATTTGATAAACATCGTTTCCGCCATACCTCCTCTCGAAAGCGATAAAACACATGCTCCACCCCATACACGAAACAAAAACAACTCGGCAACGCATTGCTTCGCAAATTACTTCATCGACTATCTAATCACACGATCAAGCGCAGCCCTACGTATTTTTCCACTCCCTCTTATCCATCCAACGCGTGGGTTTCATTAAAATCCACGCGATTCCCTGGTTAAACGAGATAAAAAGAAAAAAAAAAATAGTTTCGCACCTATAACACATATGCTATGCGAACACGTATACAGATACAATGAAGAAAGAAACAAAGATTCACGGATCGAGAAACGAGAGAAACTAGAAACATCGGGAGAAACTCTCTGTTAAAGGCAGACAGGGAGGAGGAGGAAGGAGTTTCAAACTACACAACCGTGTAATCATATACAGATAAGGAATGTACGTATTCACGGGTGGAGGGCAAGATTCTATCGTTGCAGCAGCTGCAACGTGTAAGAGGATGTGCCATGGACTTTGGTGAAAAGCCTCCACGCCCGATTCCGACGTGATTTCGTAGGGTTATTTAGTATGCCAGACAGAGGGAGAGAAGAGGGTTTCTGGTAAGTTTCGGTTCGCGATATCGAATCGTGCACGATGATACAATGAGCCGGGTAATATACCTCGAGATAGCTGCATCTCGATAATGTAATTCTAGGGAATTTTGAAGCATAACGTGTAATAAAAGATTTTTGGATAAAAAATGCAAGGTTGTAATTTTTCACGGAGAAGACCAATAATTGAATTGATTTATGTATAGATTTTATTGTACAATAAGATTTTTCAAAAAAAAATTGTGAAACATCGTTTCGAGAAATCAATGATTGATTATTTACACTGTCTTTGCAATTATAGATAATTTTCTGGAATTCTAATTTTATTGTGAAATGGAAGATTTTTAGAAATTGTGAAATGTTAAAAGTTTGGAGATTACAACGAAGGATCTATGAATCTCTCTACGTAGTTGTGAAAGTAGACACTAGAAGGGTAGAACTTACTTAAGGCGTTAGATTATTAGATAAAAATTTATAAAATATTGAAATGTTTAACAAAGAAAATTTATATATCTAATATTTCAATTGTCAATTGTAATAATATTAATTAATTAAAAAATTAGAATATATAAAAAAAAATGCAAATAAATCTAAAAATGTAATTTCATTAATTTATCTTAAAATATTAGAAATATTAGAAATCTTATTCAAAAAATGATTTTATTTTGAAAGAACATAATCACCGAACGATTAAATAAATCAAAACAGCATAACTGCCATGATACGAGCACAATCACGGATGCAGCACGGAGATAATTTATTTCCAAAGAACAAAAGCGCCTTAAATCGTTCCTCCAATTAATCAAGCACTAGATCGTAATAAACCGATTCGTGGGTGGCCCGCGGCGATCGCAAAGCAGTTTCGTTTCGAAGCGTCGAAGTGAGGATGCAGTTATCAGCGGCGACTCAGGGAAATCGTGTAATTTACGAGGCATCCTATTCGTGGAATGCAACAATGCTCGTTGCGAAATACATTTCCCCGATGCTAGGCTTAACACCTATCTACGAAATATCGGCTACGTTGCAACCAGGTACGATTTACAATCAGCCACGATTAAGTGCCTCGAAACTCTCTGTTACGCTTCGAAACGGAAACTTCGATCCGACAAGTTCCTTGGTGCGGTTGCAACTTGCTGCTCGAGCTAGTCGGGCACGTTTATCAAAAGATATTCCGCCAATAGGAGGAATATTGACGGACTAGGGGACAAGAAGATTAAGGGAAATTTAGATGTTGATAAGGCAAATCGATTTTTGTTAACGAGTTTTTTAGGAAATTCATTTGTTACAGATTGTAGAAAATTTTGAACGAAATTTATGACATCGGAGTCATGATTATATTCTAATTATTTTACCCTTGAATAAATAATGACTATTTCAAAATATCTTATTGCTGTTCGTTCTTTTTTTTTTATTCATTAAATTAAAATAAAATAAAAAAAAAAATTAAGTCTATTATTTAATGAAAATTAAAAAATAGAGTCGTAAAATGAATGATATACTAACAATGCTAATATTTAAAAATATATTAGATGATAATGGATAAAAAAATTTATAAAGAAAATTTGTAAAAAAATATAAAAATTCAAAAGATAATCTATTGATTTGCTTCCTACTATTACTTTTCAATCGTGACCTCAAGTACACATTAACGGCGAGTTAATGAAAGGAGAAAAAAAAAAATCAAAATAAGAATGGCATGTCGGTCGATCGAGAAGAAACGCAAGCTCTAAACGCGAAACGAGGCAAGAATCGAGCTTATCTTGAATCGCGGGTTCAGTCACGCCTCGAAGATGCTTTTGCGCCTTCGGCATGGCTTTAACTTTATACGAAAGTTGGCCGGCTCACGAGCCTCTAGCTCCAGAACCTTCAATTTCATCGTGGACGTGCTTAACGAGAGGTATCTCGGTTTAATGATACGCCAGACGAGCCGTCTGTAATTATACGCCTCGAAATTTTGTTAGGTAATTTATCGGTAAACTTTCCGAGAATCGTCTTATCCTTAGCTCATTTCAATATTTGTTACATTTATTTATCTTACTTGAAATTATATTTCTTTTTGTATTTCTTTTCGAAAAGAAATTATTTTCATTGACAGTTAATCATCAATATTGTAGTCTTCCTTTTCGACATAAATGAATTGTTAATGAATCACATAAATCACTTTGTATTTACTACTTTGTATTTACTCCTATGTAAATATTAAATGTTAATTAAATAAATTTAAATCATCAAGTCATTAAATCAAAAATGAAATTTTTTTAAAAAATGTTTTGTAATTTTATATAAAAAATGTGAGGAGAAACTACAAATATTATTAAAATTTGCTCAGAATGGAAATCATATATTGAAGTTATTTTATTTTTATTTTATTCCGATATTTTAATCGTTGTCGAGAATTCAAAATATTTATAACGCTTAACACAAAAATTATCAATGGGCGTGTGACTCGATTTCTTCTTAGAAATGCGTACAACTTCCAGGAATCTCGTCTGTTACTTATCCGAAATTTGGGATAAATCAGTGAGACGAGATGTGAGCGAAAAATCCAAATAGCAAATAAAGATGGAGATGGTAAACTATTAAAAATTACCCTTTTCTTTACTTATCTCGGGAATCAGAAATCGTATTGAGATAAATGAAAAAGCGTTTTAAAGGACAAAATGCGTTTCTTACGATCTTTCGTTCATTGATCGAAAGTCACTATCTTCGAACTTATAACGATTTAAAATTTTCCTAATTTTAATAGAATTTAATCCAATTTTAATATAAATTATTTATGTTATTTTTTGAAAAAAATATTGTTTATAACAATCTATTATTAATATATGAAACACTCTAATTTAAATTCATCCTATTCGAAATAAACTGGATTTTTATTTAATTGATCCGGTTTGAATTTAATTATGATAATTAATCAAATCCAAATGATTTTATAAATTCTATGAAAAGATATGTTCGAATCATTTTCTTATTTTCTACAACTTTTATGAAATTTATTATCTATGTATCTACTTTGAATGAAATATTATCAATATTCATTTTCATAGCGCTTCCCATTTTTTGAGTTTCATAAAGAAAATTTATATTCATGTTCATTCATATGAATATCCTCATTAATTTTTATTTATCAATAAGTAAAAAACAAAGTCAACAATATGCAAATCTTTAATTCTTGATTCTCCTCTTATTTTAATTTGAAGAACAATTTGATTTTTTCAATTTTTAGACAACTTTTCGAGTCGAATATCTCGTAAAAAAAATGATCGAACGATTTCTTCTCGAAAGCTGAAAAAGATATCAGTAACGAAAATGAATCAAATTTCCATATTACTACACTCTCTTACCTTTGTGTCAATCCATTTACCATCTTCGTACAACACGTTCGCGCATAATGATCAGTGACTAACTCTTGAATCAAACCGTAAACTGTACAGCAATATAGAACCGCAGTGTTGACCCGCAGGTGTCTGTAGGCATCTGTTCCATGTACGTTTAATGCACACGAAACACATAACACGGCCCCCAGGCCGGAGGGGTTGCAAGGATAATTTCGGATAACCGCACTGGTAAAACCTGAGCACTGAGGGGTGTATCCATGGCCACGACGAGCGAACGAACGGGTTTCGAACGAATATTCCGAATGTAACTTAAATCTTAATAATATTCCGCCTTATCTTAATTAGCCTCCACGCGATGCGATGCGTGTTTTAATAGCGGGCACCCACCACTGCTTATCTACCGATCAAAATTTATAACCGGTATTACGCTACTTGGCGCGTTTAATACCCTTCCCGATACCCTCCTTTTCCAAGGACTCGCATGAACGCGATAAATCGCCCAACTTTTCTCCCTTTTAACGATCGTATTGATCGTTAATTAACGCTTGAGGACAAACTATCACGGGGTGCTGAACTGTACTTGAGATTATAAGTATTAATGGAGATATCGTGTGCTTAAATCGTAAACTCACGGAGCAAGTGGAATGTATATTTTCGTTCGACAAAATATTTAATACATTTAGTGTTTAATATTTGAAATGAAATAAAAATAATTTAAGTGTTAAAGTTTGAAAATTTTTAAACGTTCCTCTCTAAAACATAGATATGTGATTATCACATAACTATAGCTAATATCGTTATAAATAATTGCAAAATTAAACTGATTGAATTTAGAATATTTTTTCCCCCCAAAAAACATAAAAAAAACTGGCTTTCCTCGGAAAAAGCTCAAAGCAAAAACTTTCTCGTCACTCGTTCGCATTATCCAATGCGCCAAATACCATCCACCTACGTATAAAAACGTGGTATAAAATACTACTATGAACTTCATCATAGGAAAAAATTATCGTACAACTTTCAACTTCCATTGCAACGTCCGACCAATGTTCAATGTTCGAATTCTATCCTAACGAAAGAGAAAAAATTTCGAAACTTTTTCGAATGAATGTATTAACCGAATTCTAGGCGAGATTCAACAGCTCTGATTTCTCGACACGCCATCGAGTTTATATACCGTTTGACGGAAGTGAAACATAGATCATATCGAAATTCAGTACCGTTCCACGAAGCGGAGGAGGTGGATGCTGGTGCAAAGTTCTTAAAACGAGAACTGTTTACGATTCAATTCGAAAAGGCTTTCTCGACGGGCGGCCAGCGTGACTAGCCGCACAATATCGGTTAACAAACCGTCGGGAACTGTCAGGGACTTGTTCCTAACTTCCACGTAACTTCACTTTAGAAACTTGCCACTGACGCGCGACTTCGATTTAAAGACGACCGCAAGAACTCTTTCTCCATCGGGTCGGTTCGACTCGTGAAAGCACTCGATTTTAACCGCACGTTCTGTGCCTTTCTGTCGTTCACAACGAGCGTGAAATTACATTCCAGATATCTATTTACACGTCCAAACGCTCGAGACACCGCAATGATCCTGAAACATATCGTAATTAACGCCTCGATAATCGACAAATTTATGTTGGACAATCGATAAAACATCGCAATATTGCCTCATGAGTAATACACGAAAATAATTAAATTAATTGTTAGAAAAGTTAAGTTAATGTTAAATTAGTTGAATACGATCTCTATTTTTTTTTTTGATGATAATTAATTGTTGTAAAGATAAAAAATGATTTAATATGAGGAAAATTTTACTGTAAAACAAATAGTTTAAATGATTTTGATTATGAAAGAATCGGTGAAGAAATATTTACTATTTAGAAAATTCATAGCCTTTCTGATTAATACCACAAGATGTTTATTTTACAATCTATCATAATAATTTAAGAAAAATTGTCAATTGAAATTTATTTATATTGAATGATATATAATAAAAAAAAAATATTTCAAAAATTCTTTTTTTTTTATAATGAATTTAAAATTACTATCAATTTTTTAAATGAAACTTTATAATTTTATTCTTTCCGTATTTTTCTCTATTTTACACGGAACATTAAAGTGATTTTTTAAATTATTTCTACATGAGCTCTAAATTAATTATAGTATTATCCAGATAAACTTGTATAGAATATAACATTTCAAATTTAATTAATGCAAATGGACAATAATCAAATGTGCGAACTAAGGCGATCAGTTGCTTTTTGGTATCGTTTGATGGTATCGCGTACGATCTATAATTCCGAGTTTCTCTTTATAAATTGCGTTGATAACGCGTTAATACCCTACCTTCGATCCTCCGTAATTTTATGTCGGGAATCACCACTAACGATTAGCCATTTATCCTATATATATTTCAAGGATGTTATTTTTGTACAGGGTGGATGTAATCGAAAATAATAAGCATGAAATGGGCGACTTTGCATGTTTTATTTAGAAATGCTAAGGAGGAGGTACAAGAATTTTTTTTTGAGATAAATTTCAAGAGCTATTTTAACTTATCTTTGTTATAAACATAAATATTAATACAATTTGAAAATTTTTTATAAATATAAATTATGACCAAAATAATAGATATAAATAATAGGTATATAAATATATCTAACTTTTCATAAAAACCTATTTATCTGTAAAAAAAAAAAGAGGAAGGGAATTTTTTATACCATTCATCGAAAAAAAAAAAAGTACGAAAAGTCTCGACAAAAAAAAAGTCTTTGCCGTCTGAATATCTCGCTCAAAGGAACAAAAATTTCTTCATGTTTTACATTAAGGCTACATCTGCTGCCCACATACTATCAAATGCTTATAAAAATAAAATAAGTCCGCCGGTTCAGATTCGTTTCCACGATTTCGATTCGATTTTTTCCACTACGATTCTGTGGACAACAGAATATAATTATCCGAATGTCTTTATCGGCCTATTGATTAAAAAGTCATGTATATACAAGCACGCGCGTAATATCAACAAAGATAAATATAGAGATTCTTTATTTTTCCTGTCATCTCATACAATTTTCATCTATTTAATATTAGATTTACGAAACCTGTCAATTTGACGGATTTTTGATTTTATGCTTAAAAATTCTGAATATGCAAATATTATTCTTTAAATATTATATATTGGTTTTTAATGATATAATATAGCAAATATATATTTCTATTCGTTTTTTCTAAAATATTTATATTTTATTATTCTATATTTCTAGATGTTGTATACTTATTTTTACAAAAATTCGTTATTTAATTTGACAAGTTAATTTATATAGATCAATTATTGCAAAATAACAAAAATAAAATAATAATGAATAAGAAAAAACAATACCAAGCAAATGAAATTGTTTAGCAATAAATATATAATCAAAAAATATTTATCAAATTATTTATAATTGTAATATGATAACAAATAATCCTTTCAACGATGAATTTTGCAGAGAAAAGAAATGATTTTTCTAAATAAATCTGTCTTATTATTTTATAATAACAAATAAATTTATGTGAAAGATTATTCCAACAGTGCGTTTTGTAAAAAAAAAAAAAAAAAAAAAATAGGTGCTATTTGGAAGCTTAGCAAAATTTATTTTCGTAAGATTTAAATTTTTCAAAATATTTTCAAAACTTATCTAAAAATAAATATTTTTTTATATTTATATTATTATGAGCAAGTTTTCAAAAAACATGAAATTGATAAAAAAAGAATAATAAAATGAATAATAAAAAAAAATAAAAAGAATAACCAGCATAAATGAAGATCCAATCTGGATCGGATTCTGATATAAATGAATTATGCGAAAGCGAGGAAGAATTTGACAATATAAATGAAATTGAAGATTCTAACGACAGTGGAAATAAAAATTATCATATACATATTATAATATATAAAAGAAAAAGAAAGCTTAAGAAAGAAGAAAAGAAAAAAAATTATTTCAGATATTGAAAGCGAAAGTAAAACAAAAGATGTTGATTTATGAAAATATTGTGAAAACAGGATCTCATAGATGACTCCTTCATGTGTTTTATAATTGTTTTCAGATTAGGCAGCCATCAATGCTTGGATATTATTCAAAAGAATCAAAATTGTAATAAATTGGAATAAATAAAATTCAAAAGAATTTTCTCTTTCAATTAACTGAAGATTTGGGCAGTGACTATCACGGCGAACAAAATATTAGCTTCAATTCAGTGACTGGAGAAATTATATTTGCATTAAATTTAAATTTAACAAGTATATATGTGGAAAGTATATATATAAGATAGAGTTTAGATGTAAAAAATGTATTGAAGACAATAATAAATAAAAATCTATAAATTTTAAATAAATAATTTACAAAAAATTGCATTTTAATATAAAAGACGGATTTCAGTAAAAAAAGATATATAATCAATGTCAGTAAATCTAGTGTTAATCATCAATTTGTTCCTTATGAACATATTTGTTATGATTCACTTTTCCTTTCAATGTACATCTTCATTAATAAATATATTAGGATATCTATTGATATTGCATATATTTACAAACGCATTGTCAAAATCGGTGAAAATTCTGTTTTTAATTGTTTAATTTCTATTTTATTTTACGAGTAGATTAAATTGGTTACATTGGATATATTGAACAATTTTTTTTCTTTTTTTTTTATAGAAAAATAATACTTTAAGGTTATACAATATATATATATACATGGATTAATAGTTCAATATTTGAATTCGAATTTTTGTTTTATTTATTTTTATCAAGTTTTGGTAATTTAATGGATATACGCTTGAAAAAATTAAATAGTCTATATTACGGATTAAAATACGGAATAAAATTTCACATTGGATGTTTGAAAATATAAATTTCAAATTCATTATTACCTAGAAATATAATAATAATCTCTAGTGAAAATTAAACGCGTGGAAAATTGCGAAAAAGAGGACGTATATTATACTAGGGAATCGAAAACAAGAGTACAGAATAAATTCCAGCGTGAATTAATTAAAAATCCGATCTCCACTGTAATATAAAACAGACGGAATAATATGAAATTTTTGATGAAATAAAATTCTTCCGATTTGACGAAGCAAGAGAAAATTTTACGAGATATTCAACAACGACTCTATAAAATTTAATATGAATTCAACAAGTACGGATTTCATTTCGTTCATTATTTCACATCAACAAAATTCTAAATAACACAAAGCTTTTAATGAACACAATATTTCGTAGCTTTATAATTCACGATTGAATAAATTCGAACAAAAGTCGAGCAAATATTTAAAATTTACTGAAATAAAAAAAAAAAAAATAAGACCTCTACAAATTACAAAAAAAAAAAAGGAATTCCATAAAAGGAATAACGAACAAAATATTAAATTACTCCGTAACGAACGAATAATACTTCACTTTATAAAAAAATATAAAAGCGAAGCTAAAAACAACAACGAGAAAAAAAAATAAAACAATATTGTAAAAAAAAAAAAAGATAAATACATTCCCATCATCGGTGAAAAAACCGACAAATCGAACTTCATTTGCACAAACTGGAGAAATATCGAAACGAA
Organism: Apis mellifera; assembly: GCF_003254395.2. Lineage (NCBI taxonomy): Eukaryota > Metazoa > Arthropoda > Insecta > Hymenoptera > Apidae > Apis > Apis mellifera. Next base: position 36,216 of record NC_037645.1, on the reverse strand, counting down.
AGAAATTAAATGGTGAAATTTAAAAAATAAATATTAAATTTGACTACAGTTTTTTGTCAAATTGCACAATATACCATCTCTCCAATATATCTCCCCTCGTGTCATTTTTCATCCGCGAAAATCGCAAGCGATCGATTCCGATTTTATTTTCAACAAATTTGCAAAATTTACATACTCCATTCTGTACAAGCGTATCAAATGTACGGCCCTCAAATCGTAATTTTTTGCGCGCGCAAACCGGAAACGCGAGCTACATAATCGTCCATAAACGTATAGATTTCACGTAGCTTGAAGCTACTATTCACCCCTCCGTCACTACTTGTCGGAAAGCCTGGCTTAAGGGACTTAACAATTCGCGTTTCGCGTAATCTCGCATGAATCTTCATCGTCTACTATCTGACCAAGCTTTCTGTAAAGCCTCACCCCGTGAAACCAACATCCGCCGCGAAATTGATGCCGCAGTTTTCGTTCGCGTGAACGCCACTTGGACACTTTGATTTCTCACATCCTCTCGTTGATGCATATCGTGTACGACGCGCTTTCGGTGAAATATTTTGCATCTATATAGATCTATATAAATTTTATTCTAAATTTCTTTGTCAGTTTTTTTTGTGTTTGTTTTCTTTTTATTTCATTTTCTTTCTTTTTGCTAGTTGTATTTTTTTCCCTTTTTTTTTTATGAAAGAATGGATTATAATACGGGATATGATATATAATGGGAATATTTCTTCAAATATTTTTATAAAGAAAGAAAATAACAGTAATAGGTATATATGTATGGATAATAACTAAAGATACAGAATTAGCGTTAACTATTCTAGTAATAAAAATAATATCCTTAAAAATTAAAATAATTCAGAATGAATCTACACAATATAAGACTGAAGTTTCGTTTGGAATTGAAATTTAGCAGAACTCTGTATTCGAATTTAAATTGCTGTTCACATATACCAATAATAACTCGAAACCAATTATTCATCGATCAAAAAAGAAAAAAATGAACAAAAATAAACGAAAAATTCCGAAATGGATATAAATTTCGAATGAAATATCTTTCAATTAAAAAAAAAGAAGGAAAAAAGAAAAAGGAGAGACAAACACGCTATTAAAAAAGAATGAAAACATATAATTGAAACAAAACTCGGTTAACAAACTAATCTCCAATTACAATCGCGATGCAGAGATCCATGGAGTTGGATAAGCTAACGAACGAAACGAAGAAACATTCGTGATCGGATACGAGCAAAACGAAAAAAAATGAATAGAGGAGGAAGAGGATCGTGAGTTGCTTGCTCACGGGTTAAGAAGAGACCGGGGCCAGGCGTCATTGTATTTTCACGTAACGGTTCGTTAAAAGGGCCGAGATAATTCCAATGGTGGACCGAGATTTTACCGCTTCGTGGTGCGTGAAATAGATACGAAGAAAGCAAGCAAGCAAGAAATCGTAAGCAGATCTAAACAATAAAAAGGTATATTAATTTTATTTGACCAGATAGATATAGATGTACACCGTGATTTCATGTATCATGTTCAACTCTACACATATCTTGCGCAACCAGAATTCCCTAGAGGCATTTGAACAAATTATACGTAAACTTTGATACGCAAACTCTGAGAAACTGTATACAGTTAACTGACTACGTAGTTTGTGTTTATTATTTTCTCCTCTTTCCCTTTTTATAAAAGAATTATTTTTTTTTCTTTTTAGCTGACTAATTTCACGAATTAATTTTTGCGAATAGTAGAATCTTAGAATTATTGATTTAACTGAAATAAAAATTTCTTAATATTTGAATGTCGATGAATGTGAAAATAAAAAGGCATAATTATACGGAAATATACGTCATTGTATAATGAAGTGTAATAAAATTTTTAGATCATTTAACTACAATAGATGAAATCTAATTCGAATTAAAAATTTAACAAACGAGTCGATTAATCGCCTCAGATTTCAATACAGAGTTTTATTTAGAAATTTTCTGATGAATCGGTTCGGAGAACGAAGAATACGTTCTTGTTTTGATTGTTCAAAAAAGTAGAAACGTTATTTGAGAGGATGGAACGAGAGAGATTTAGTTTCGTATCGTCCGAGGGAAAGGTCGCACCATAATCGATTAATAGCGCAATTAAAGGGCGGCATTCGGTAAAGGCACGAATCGTTATTAACGAGGGCTTCCCAGGCGAAATTCCATTTCGTTTCAATAATTCGCGCATGCACGCGGCGGTGACACGAGTGTTAATAAAACGAGAGTTAAAGTGCAACCCCGTTCATTGTAAATACGCGTCCCGCGACACGTTTTACGCCGTAATAGCGTTACAGTTCATTTCGTGCTTCGATAACGAATACGCATAAATAACCAGAAATATTGGCCGTACTTGTCACAAAAATACGATAATAAATGCAAGATGGTGAAAACGAATCGTCATTATGCGAAATTATGTAATTATACTGATAAAATATATCAATTATATAAGAAGATTAGGCTATATGTATACGATAGAACAAATCTTTCTTAATTTTAATTACAAATCCTAAAAAAATTCCATTCTCAAATGAGGACTTATTTAATATTTAATATACAGAATTTTATATAAAAAATTATTATAAACTTAAATCTGTTTCCATTATTATTTTGTGCAATATAAATGATTAGAATAATCAATAATTAATTTTATAAAAAATGCAATATTTCTTTTATTATTCGTGTTAATTTTAAATCGTCAAGATTATCTATTTTGAACTCTCGCCTTCACGATCAATTAATTTTGTTTGTTATCAAAACTGTTATCATGTAGATGAAAAAATTTCTTTTGGCTAATCTTGATCAAATTTGAAGTTTTTAATTTAAAGAGATGATCAAATTCTTCTTACTTCTATGACTTAAATATATAAATGAACATTAGAACTGAAAACTATATCGTTTAGGACTTAAGAATCAAATCTTAAGATTTCTCAATTCATTATAAATCGGTCTTAATACGAAACTTTTCGTAAAATAAAATAGATAAATATATCAGAAGTAAGATAATCTCATTTTTAAAATATCCATTTTCGAATTTTTGAAGATCGAATCCATTTACAAAGGATTAAATAGCGGAACTAATAGATTCAACATACTGGCAAACCTCTTAACATGACAGATTCGAATCTTCTATAAATAGTTCCAGAAATAAGATTTTCGTTTCCTCCGTGAAAAACATTTCACATTTTTCATATTCATTCACTTTCATATTATAAACCAAATATTATCCTTAAGAATTAAATATCTCAGAAAGAATAGTTTCCAGTTTCAAATTAAAATCAAATGTATTACCAAAATGAACAATCAATTATATTTTATTATATCTTACAATTAAACTTTATTAACATTATTTGCATTTTAATTCATAAATATACATTAAACTCGATACTATCATTAATCAAAATCTTTTAGACATATTAATCCAAATAATGAAATCATGCAAAATCACCATCTGAAATTGTTCATCGTAACTCATCGATCCAAGTAAATGAAACAATGTTCAATACCAGACAGACCTATGTGAAACGCAATTATTATTCATGGAAGATCGAGCAATCCTGTTTCCACCGGAAGAAACAATCCACCCACGATCGCTCGCCCGAGGATCGTGTAACACATGTCACATTATATGTAACAAAATTCACGATCGCGCCGAATTTCGAAATTGAAGGGGCGGTTAATGCCAGAACCCGCGGTCCATTAGAAATCCACCTCTTTAGAGATCGTTGCCAGCACGATCGACAGATCTGATGGAGCGAACCAGGGGCACCGGAACCCGGCAAAACGGATAAATTGGAATGGCGGTCAGCTTTGTATCGACATTTTGGATAATCCTGGGGCCGTGCAGCGGCGCGTAGAAATGCCCCGCTGTGTAAACTATGCACCACCGTGCACCGGCCGTGTATTTATTAAACATGACCGGCTACGAACGCCAACCCTCTGGGCATGGGTCGTTTGTTCCGTACCCGAGATCCGTGTTAATTTTTCTACGAGCAATGAAATAGGGGAAATGAACTTGTTACTATTTCGTTTTTATCCGTGTTAATTTTTCTACGAGCAATGGAATAGGCAAATAATAATAGTTTAATAATGTATTTTCGGATTACGGAAATAAGTAATTCGGAAATAAGAAATAAGTAATTATAGAATTTTTATAAATAATTATCAAATATCATCATGATGATAATGTTTGATTTTGTTGTGTTAATGGAATCTGTCTTTAAAATAATTTTTCATTTATCGATACGATTTTCGAAGATATCATTGGATGAAAAAAAAAAAATTTTTAAATCGTTTATTATTTCTGTGTAGTAAAAAAACTTTTTTACGATTCCTGGAAAAACTGAATTCTTAGAAAAGTGATACACATTTCCAGAAAAGAATATAAGTTACTAGATTGCGAACTTGTATATTTTTTAATTATTTGAATATGTTTTTAGTATATAAAAATATAATATATAAAAATATATAAAAATCTATAATCTACTAATCACTTATCTGCACTCTCAAGAATATACAATTCTTAATATAAAATAAAAATATAAGAATTAAAAATAAAAATTAATAGTAAATTGTATATTTTAAAACATAATAAATATAAATAAATATAACAAAATATTAATTCTTGTTTATTGTTATATAGAGAATGAAAACTATTGAATAAGATATTCTTTTAAATTTCTATTCTAAAATAAATAAAAGCGGAGGAATTTTCAGGAAACTGAAATTGCCGATACGATTCGAAGCTATTTGAGGAATTCGAAGCTGATGATAAAAAGAAGAGCAAAGGAAAAAGAAAAATTGCCCGTATAATAGCTCATAAAAGCAGCTCCATCCCTTCATTAAATACTACCGATGTAAAATCTTTCCCGCCATTTTCCACGATAAAGCAATAAAACCAGCGACGAATGGAGCTGAAAAGGAACAAAACGAAAAAAACAGATCCAGATTGCCGGCAATCAGATGTCGATTCTTTTTTTGCATCGCTTACAAGCAATTCCGATGATATTTAGGATCGCAGTCAGCTTACGTGAAGAACTAACTATCATTTATCTCGCTTTTCTTCGCGATACGTATTTCCTTTATATCTATGTTCCTTTATTTAGATATATATATATATATATATATATATATATATATATATATATATTAGATATATATATATATATATATTAGATATATATATATATATATATATATATATATATATATATATATATATTCCTCGAAATTCATAAAAACGATCGTATCTACTTGTGCCAATAGTTCTTATCAATTTTCAACATTTTAATTAAACTTTGCGATCCAAGTTTTCAACTTCAGTAGTAAGATGGGCAAGTTAAAAAGTAACTTGGATTATGTTTTATTGTTTACATGAAATCGTAAATCGTATTTAAAGTTAGGTCACTATTTATCTATTCGATTTTTAATTATTATATGCTGCATAATGACACTTGATCGTTCGAGAATATTAACATTGAATTTCGATCATTTTCATAATTATAATAAAAAAGTAAAAACATTAATAATTTTAAATTCCGCGGCTGTTATTAACAAATATAAAATTAATATTCAATTAATATGCAGTTTGTAATTGCTATTTATTCGAGTAAACAGGTGTTTAAATATCAAAATTGATAACTTACTCATTTTCCAATAATAAGAGATCTTTTTTTCCACCGGCATAATAAATAACAGAAATAGTATGAATATTATGAACAATCGTATCTGTTAATCATAATTAATCAAACACCATGCGATATTTCATTAATTATACAATTTTCCAATAAAATTCTATTCAATATAGAAAAGAAAATAAAAGTTCGAAAAATTATTACAACTTTTTATCGTATTTTAATTCATCCACAAGATACACATTTTTGTTTGATATCTCTCAACTTGTAAATTAAATAATTAAGACGAACTTCGTTTCTTCGCATTAATTATTACAGCATTCTCAGCTGCATTTCTAATCGAGAAATATTTTTTTTCCTTGCTTTGTCTGCCCTCCGTAACACGGCTGTTTTACTCCATAATTCCATGCTAATTCCCGTCACGACGCAGTTGCTCAATTTCGTTAATTTATCGCCGCACGCAGCGGCTGTTTAAACGGTGATTTAATTTCATTTAATAACATGGAACGAAATTACCGTGATTTATCGCAGGGACAATATAAGCGGAATTTGCAATGCGCAGCCGGAAACTACAGTTCTTCGTTTTCGACGTTGGACGCCTGGTTGCGGTTGGAAATGTCGGGAAATGTGGAGAAAATAGGATAGAAAAGAAAAAGTGTGAAATAAAATTTAATTATGTATGCGTCGCATACAAACTCTTCTCTCGCAAATTATGTCGAAATTTTATTTGCCAGCATCTGTTCTTATTTAATTCGATGGCCAGTTGCTTGAGGCTTATTTACTTCGTGTTGCATGTGGTATAAACACAGATGATGAAATATAACTTTTGTTATATCTTAGGATAGGATTTCATTTGCTTTTTACATATAAAAATATTGTAAAAATTCGTTAAAAATTCATTAAAAATACGTGAAAATTATTTGCATACTTTTAAAAAATCAAATAATCCGTAACTTCAAAATTAAAAATATACAATGATTTTTTTATACATCAGATTTTTTTCATAATTAGTTCTCTTTATCTCATTCGTTATGTCAGATTATTTTTTTTTAATTACTCTCATAATTTTTCTTTCCTCATATACATCAACGTATGATCTTTCGAAAATTTACTTTTTAAATTTCTTCAATCGAATTAAATCACGAAATTGGATCATAGATCAAAAAAGAAGATTGTCGAAACTCTTTTCTTCGACAGTTGCTCACCAAAAATCACATTAAAAAATACCAATCAAAGAGAAAACCCTTTCACGGATATACGGTAAATCTTCAATTTTACACGAATTATGGTAAATCGAGTCTGCTCTATGTCCAAGGGTGTTGAAGCAGCTATAAATTCCATGGGAATTATGGCGTCACTAAAGGAGGCAATTTCCAACAGGAACTATTCGCCTGAAGCCAGGATAATCCAGGAAAAAGATCAGCTTGAGGATTATTAGCCTGAGGCCTCCACAGAAGTGTTTCCAATTAACGAGAAGAAAATTATGATTCTTCTTGATGACTCGTTCAACCACCGATAGATTAAAAATTTCGATCGTCAATTTGTATACGTGCATATATATTTTCCATCATCCATCGCAATAATTTATTAAATCGGCGTATTGAATGACTAAATTCTTAATAATAAAACTTTCAACATCTCGTTGAAAACAATATTAATTAAAATATGATTAATCAAAATATCTTATATCTTATATATCTTATAAGATATGTGTTATAATTAAAATTTTTAGTTGATAATTTTGTTATATTTACATCAAGATTAATGTAAATATATAAAATTAATTCGATACTTTATCATTCATATTTGGACTATGAACGCTTATTATGAAAATAAAATTTTTATAAACATAATCATTTTAATAAATGGAACGAATAAATAATTCAGAAATAAATTGCATCAGGAAAGAATTCCTTTGAAATTGACTTGAAAAGTAGGTTTTTATCTCTGACAAATAGATTTTTCATAATTTCATATAGATTATGTGAAGATCATATATGTTTTTTTTAACATATAATTAGAATAATATAATTAATGCATTAATTGATGCATGTTATTATCTTACAAAAGCTATTAAAGCAGCTATTAATGCATTTATCAATACCATTTATCAATATCCATTTGCAAAAAATAATCAAATGATAGAACATATCGTATTTGAAATAGATAAATAAAATTTATACAAATTTAATCAATTCATCAAAAAGTAATTTCCCTTTGAGGAAAAAAATCAAGAAAGAAATGAAGGCCACGGTAAAAATTGACTTGCAAAGTAGCTTTTTAAACTTGTTATTGGTGTCCAGACCTCTTCACTCCGAGGACAAATTGTATTAACACGTTAGATGGTGTATGATAGCACAGTACCCCGAATACAACATAATTATGGCTGAAATTTATGACTATGTTTGTTTAAAATAAAGAAGTTTTAAATGAATATAAGAGAAATTGTAAAAGAATTACAAATAAATTATATAAGTTGAACGAGATGAAAAACCATTAAAAGATTATTTGTTATCGGAAATTGAAAAATTCAATATTGATTTATTCTATTTTATAATATATTTAAAAAATTTTTTAACAAAAATCTTAATCTTACAGATAAAAAAAAATAAAATGAAGAAAAAAAATGGGACAAACTTCAAAGATAAATGTCAATTATTTTTTCCAATTAAAAACGGAACGATTTAATGAAACCGGCAGCCATCAACCCTTATCGTTCGTTACCAGATTGTCCCTTCGATTGAAACAAAAACGCCGGAATTACTTGTCAGAAGGAAATAAAATCGTCAAACGATGAAAGTTCATCGATGAATTCAGGGGTAAAAGCAAATATTCGCGGTCAAATCGTTCAAACATTGTCCGATCAATTCTCCTGATCAAACCACAACTGCAACGTGCCATCGATGTTTAGGAAAATTGAAAATCCAAAAAAATCAATATCTAAAAATCTCGCTAAGACAAGATTAAAAAATAACGAATTTTGAAATGGATCGGTGGAAACGATTTGCACGTGATAAAATGACAAAATATGAAAACAAATCTAAATTAAACAATTGGCAAGAGTGTGATTCAAGTACAAAAAATTTATATTTATTATTATTTATTTCCTAACATATTCTGAATAAGTATGTAATTTAGAATTAACTTTATATGATAACTTCTTTATTTCACATGTTATTTAAAATTCTATCACTCTACTCCTAACGTAATATATTATATAAAATTAAAAATTGAATGTAATATGAGAAATTGAAAATGAAATACAATATTAAACTGATTTTTTTTATTACGGTAGAATAAAAATGTATAATTTGAATATAATATATATTTTTCGTATATTCTATTTTCTTCTCATTAAGCACATTGACAAATTACCTAATTCGTTCAGGTCATCACAGATATTATAAGATCTCTCATGAAAATATTGTATTAACCCCTGCTGCTCGTATTAACTATGATTTGCATACACAAGCTTTAGATTTCGCATAGACACGCTACCAAAATAGAGAAGGTTTAACAAGGAAACGGTGTTGGCAAGCTTTATTATAATTTCATGTAATTTCGCTAATGGGGATTAGCCGTTGGCCGGACATAGAATAATATTAAGGTGAAACTTCCTCGTGCAGCTTTGAACCATAATCTAGTTTAATACGACCGACTGAGGGAGGATTATTTTTCGAGGTTACGGATTCTTGTCGGCCTGGTAAGTAGTAAGAATACATGCCTGCCGAGTTATATTTTCGCGGCTAATTTCCTGCATGCTCTATCTTGAATTACCATAACTTTAGAATCACCGTCATCGAGTTTTCTCTCTTTTTTCTTTCCACTTTTTCTTTTCATTTAACGTCGTATTTCTCGATGGTAAGATTTTGATAAAAGAATTTCAAGGGGAAAAAATTGAATAGAAATTAATTATAAAGAAACTTTAAAAAATTCAAAGAGTTATAAATAAAATTATCTGTAAAAAATTTATACAAATTGTAAATTTTAATCGATTTTTTTTACATCTAATCGAAATCAATTTAAATTCTATAAAATTATTTTCAGATTTCAGGAATATGTACGTGAAATTGACAAAAAATAAAACAAAAATCTTGTTTTCTTTCAAATCAAAAAATCAAAAAAAAAAAAAAAAAAGAAAAAAAAAAGAAAGAAAGACATATACAGAGTTTCTTTTATCTTCTAATTTTTTTTTAAATCATTAATATTATTAAATTCTCTTATAATAATACGCTTAATAAGTTAATTACCAGAAAATCATAAAAATATTACAGATAACAGATAAAATCGAACTCCCTCTCAAAGAATTAAATCTCAATGATGCGTATTCCAATTTAAAGCGGAAACGATACACGTCGAAATGTCGCCGATCAGGAAGTTGCGCGACCATTAATACCATTAATATTAATGGAATGCCGATAGGATGCGATAAAAGCGATTTAATAGCATAGTTAATGGCATTATATCATGGGACTACTGGAGCCCATTAGCAAAATTACGGGGAAATTAGATGCGCCAGAGGCTGACCATACTGATCGTCCTTTCTCAGCTGCATTTTTAACCTATTCTATACGTGCCATCTATATCCAATTTCCGCGGAATCTCCGATGAAATTTCAATGATTCTAGAACCTTCATCGCGTACATTATTAAACGCTAAATTTTATTCCATATTTTTTTATTTACTTTTTTAAACGATTACGCTGATATATTGACAATATACTTGGGACATTTCGAGAATCGATACGAGAATAATATGATAGAGATAATTAATATACAGAAAGTTGAGAAAACTTGTATATAGATAACAAGTTAATCGATTATATACTAAGATGATTCTTTTTCTCAAACAACTGAATATTTGTCATAACAAAGTTAAAAAAAATAAATTTAATAACTCGAATATAATATAATATTTTATATATATATATATATATATATATATATATATATATATAATATATATAATAATAATAATAATAATAATAATAATAATAATTAATAACTTGAATTTTCAAATTTTCAATTCAATAAATGATAATTTTTGATATTATCCTGATCATTAAATAGATATATTTTAAATGGAATATCAGGATTCACAAAAGTATAGATAGTCACAAGAATTTTCCGCACGAATCAAGGATCATCAGACACCCGATACGGTTCAGACATCGAAAATCGTTTCACAACGAGGATTTTAATATCGCAATCATCCCTTCCAATATCCAACAACTTCCGTTCCCAACCATTTTGGTCAGCCGTGAGACTTCCAATTAAAACGGACAAAGAAAAAACCAAATGAAAAGAGGAAGATAGAACAAGGATGACGAGAAAAATAGGAAAAAGTCGAAACAAAACGGGCCCGGGCTTAATTCATTCTGCTTGATAACTATTTCATTCCCGATATCGCCGGTCGATTAGTCGAGTAACATTGAAAGAAATGGAGAGACAAGAGAAGAGAGAGAGAGAGAGAGAGAGAGAGAGAGAGAGAGAGAGAAGAATAACAAGAAAGAAGAAAAAAACGAAGAGAAAAAAGTAAGGACGAAAGGCAAGAATAAAGGAAAAATAAAAAGAAAAAAAAAACAAGAACGAGGATTTCAAGTCCGGCAGAAGGCAAATCACGTACACGACTGCCTTCGTGGGCTACTGAATTGAATTTTGGACAACATTTACTACGCTAGCCTCATGAATAATGCATTCGTTGGAGTGAGTATTCGCGGATATCGTGCTCGAAAAAGTGTTGACCCTTTAACCAAGATAGATGAGACGGTCGTTGATTCATCAAAGACAAACGTGATTTCCAATCGCGCTTCTTACGTTCTTACGCTTTTAGGTCTCTCTCTATGTATATCTGGTTCACGTCTAACAGAATCGAATTATTCTGAATCTCCTTGAAACAATACCTCGGAAACAATTAATGCTTGTCGAAAAGCGACAGAGGAGATTATTAAAATTTCAAAATTGATCGAGAAGATCAAAAATATCAAATATTTTATTTCATAACGAAGTATTTAGCGACATTAAGAAATTTAAAATTTATTATTTCGAATTAGGATATTAAAAATGATTTATATTATGATTTATATTTTATATATTCTTAATTTTGCGAGAGATTTTTCTTTCTATTTTTTTTTTAAATATATTTGATATCAAATGTACTTTTTTATATTTTTTTTTTTATTACTATGAAGTTATCTATTTTTTTAAAAAATAACTTTTAAGAATTTAGAATAAGAATGTTTATTTATTTTTCATATAATTTTAATTACAATTATAATTATATTATGTATATTTAGATATCGAGCTCTAGTTCCAATTATTAATTCGATAATTTCAAAAAAAAAAAATACAATTTTAATGATGATAAATTATCCGTAAATAATAATAATAAATAAAAATTCGCTGTTCCCCTTCCTTTAAAGTTAATTAAAATTCTTCTTGAAAACGGTTGTGTATCTATATTCTGAAAACAGATTCCGGAAACGTCATCGTTCCGCGAGATAATTAATTCCAAACGCGAACTATTCCAGCTTCGTTGGCTATTGTTTCTCTAGTAATCACTAAAAGCGCGCGCGAGAAAAAGTAATTAGAATTCAGAAAGGAGCGAACTGTACCAAAAACCCAATACTTTGCATATAATTTAGCAGAGAAGCTGCTATACACAGCGAGAATGCCAGGCGATATGCGGTGATACATTATGCTATTACGTTTCATTGCCTGACATTAGACAAGATTACGTTCCTTCCCTTGATATTATACCCGAGACCCCGGCTGTCTTAATGGCTTATTTCATCATCGTAGCTGGCCGAAAATTTTTTTGTTCTTTTCTCCTTGACAGTTTTCCTACCGATCTTCGAGCTATCTTCACTCCTAACTTCAAATCGTAATTTCTATTCTTGAGAAAGATCTCGATGAAAATTTGCGAGGTGGTCAGATTCTATCGAGAACTGGATAATTTATTATTCTTATCGGAATTCTTTTTTTTAACTATATGTTCTCTAAGAAAAAAATCTAAAGAGAACTTTACTATTTTTCAATTCCTATCCCCGCATTAGATTTATACAGAGCAATTTAAAGTGTGATATTCTTTACTGATTCAAGGATATAATTATAATGAATTATAAATTTTAATAGAAATTTGATGTATTTACAATGCACCAAAATATTTTTCTAATTTGCTGTGTTATTATTATTATATTCATTTTTCGATAATGATACATGTTTATTATTATGTTTATCATTAATGAACATCTGCTATATGTGTTTTATAATTACATACATGTATTACAATATTTCTAAAATATTCTTGAAACCAGGATTCGTTTCCATAATAATTTAGTAATTAATAATATTAATGAATTGATAATTTACATAAATTATCAATTCCAATTAAACAATATAGATAATTATTAAAATTACAATTTGTAATTGACTTTCGTTTTAATATAAAACTTGTTATTAATACTTGCGAAATTTGTTTTATCAAATAATATTAAATCAAGAGCAAATGTGTTTTGAAACTTTCTAAAATTTTTTTTTGATTTTTTAGAACTATCGCACAAATAATAATTATAATTATATTAATATATTATAACTAATATTAATTAATATTAAAATGTTAATTATAATTATTATCTATTTTCTTGCTTTATAATTATATTTATTGAAATCTATTCGTATATACCCATAAGAACAAATAATAATGATATAATAAATATCCCAAAACATCCTTGATATGTATCACGATGCGATACAGATAAATGCGTTGGTTACAGAAAGAAGAAAAGAAAGGAATTCTTATCGGTGGAAACGAGTTCCAGCACGCGATCGTACGTGGCAAAGTCGAATGCACTATGTTAGAGAGATGCAGCAGCGGTTACGTGTCCGACCCACGTATTATGTATCTCGAACAGGAAATGGAAAAGATAAGACAACTCGAGGTCATTAATAACCTCACCCCCGTTCTGTTCACATCTGGAGCTTACTCTACTTGCGCTCCTCCATTCACTTCGTCGTTTATTCGTAAATAATTTGGCAATTCATTTTCAAGTTCATTTCGTGGAATACAATTCTTTATCAATTTTATCTTTTATTTTTTTTCACTTCATTTATTTTGATATTTATTTTTGATAAATCTAACAATCGTGATAGTGGAAATTTCATCCTTAATTTATCTTTATCTTTAACTGTATTGACGATATCGAAATATCATCGCATTTAAATCTATTAAAATAGCTATTTTCTTTTTTCTCAAATTATAATTTACACATCTTGTTGAATTGTGACATAGAAGTTAATTTGTAGCAAAAGGATTTGAAAGGATAGAAAAAAATTTTATTTCGCATGATTTATTCAATATTTTTAAAAATTATAAGCTATTCAATTATGTAACAATAAAATGATAAAGAATAGCAATTAATTAAACGATCTTAATCCTAATCAAAATTTCTCTTGGAAAAATGATTCGTTTATGATGGCTTTAAAAAAATAATTTAATAAAACATTCATTCAAAGAGATCTCTTTTTTTTTTTTAAATTTTATTAATTAAAATTATTAATATAAGGTATTTGGTTTTATTTTATTTATTTTTTTATAAAGGTTTAGTAAAATATTATTTAGTTAAATTAATTGTTTTGAAATAATTATAAAATTTATAGTTAAAAGTAATGTAAATGAAAATTTAAATATAAAAAAGTAGAAATTATTTTTGTACCTTTTGTATCAGGATTGATTAAAATTTATTTAATAATTTTAAGTATCTCGAAAATAAGGGAGTTAAATTTATATAATTTTTTTTGTAGCAATAAAATTATTAATATAAATTTAGAAATTAAATGTTAAACGAACTTATTAATATCTAGTTTTTTTAGAAATAAATTTAATTTAGATATAAATATTTTAATAAATTAAATTTTAATTAATTTATTAAATTTTTATATTAAAAATTTATGGGATAATCTATAAATTTAAAATAAAAATTTAATTTTAGTTTTAAAATATTATAGAGATAATATTTTTCTTTAATTTTAATAATTTAATAATTTAATTTATTAGTTAATAATGATTTAAATGAGATAGAATGCTTATTCTAACTTCACGAAACATTCAATACAATTATATTTCGAAACGTCAACAAATTTTCTTTAAATCGAATTACACGCGATTTATATTTTGCCGAGATTCATTTCCTCTCTTTCCGCGCAGCAACCTTTTCAATCGAAATTGAAAAGAGGCAGAGTGATAAAAAAGAATAACGGTGATCGAAGTATCGATGATGGCCGCGCATTGTCAACGCTATTCGATAAATCGAATCCATACAAGCGGAAGCTTGAATCATATTGCATATCAAATTCACGACCGGAAATGTCTAGGTAATGAAAGATAATTGAAATCAAAACAGAATCGATATAGGATATTACGTTTTGTTGTTATGAAGTAAAAAATCCTGTTATGTGAATATAAAGCATTGCGAGATTACAAGTTTTTTTTATGACATTTCCTATTTTTCCCCATTTTTTGTTTTTTTTATTTTTATATTCTTTATTTAGTTCGGCTTTCTTACATTTCCATCAAAAATAGTCGTATAAATATCTACAAAAAAAAAGCTATGATTAAAAACAAAATTATATCATGTATTTTATTTATCATCATATTTAAAGTGGAATTTCCATGTTTATGTTTTCTTTTCTTCCTTTTTTTTTTTTTCGATAATTGATATACAATGGAATATTTTGTTATGTCCATTTTGGATTTAACGAGGACTGAGGATATTTTTATTTTATCGTCGATTTTTATTTTATCGTTTTATATTAAAATTGAATTACGTCGAGCATTGTATTTTACAAATAATGAATGATTGATATATATAAATAAATTTATTTTTCATTTAGATATTTTTTTATTTATTATGAAATATTTATGTTTTTTTAAAGTGTTCATTTTTTAAATAATAAATGAAATGTTTGAATACATCTATTTTTTCATATATTTCGCATTTTATTATTATATATCACGTTGAAATGATTTTATTATAAGATTTTATAAAATCATGTTTTTTTTTTTGTTTTTAAGTAATCAACATTTAAATATTAAATAAAAATTGAATATACAATTCAACGTTGATCGAATAACATGATATAATGTGTATATGTTGGTCGCTGCATTTTTAATTTTAACATATCATTAATGCAGCACGTAATTTAATTATATATTTAATTATATATTTATATATTTATATTTAAAAAATTTAAATTTTCCTTATAAATTATAAGCTCATAAGCTCTTTATTATATCTAAGGAAAATATTATGAAAATCATGCAAAATTAAAATATATTATAATATATTTTATTTGTTTAATTTTAAATATATTATAATATTTATAAATAAAAATAATATTTATGAAAATAATATTTAATAATTGATTAATTTTAATTTTTTATTTTCTCTTCCAATAAAATTTCTTTCTTTGTTAATTAATCAAATAAAGATCTAAGACTCTAAATAAATAAATAAATAAATAATATAAATAATAATAAATAAATAAATAAATAAAATACTCTGAATAAATAAAATAAAGAACAAAAAACCTATTTTAATTAATTTATCATTAATTTATTAAATCTATATATTCAAAATGCACTCATTTATCTAAAATTTTCGATAATCTTAATTAAAAACGCAACTCTCAAATGAAACTCATTAACAAAAATACAGTAAGTACATGGCTGTTCATTTTTTATATCATTGATTTCCATAATTAATTTCTTTGCAAACTAAAGTTCTCGTTTATAATTTTTTTCAAATATTGAAATAATTTAAAAAATATCAGTAAATCGAATTGAGTGGACTTCTTTCCTAAATTTGCTTTCGAGATTTTCAACTGAAACACGATAAACATTTCTTATGATAATATCACCATCCTCGGAAAATTTTAATCACGATATCAAATGTGATGAATGGAAATCTTTTACAATAAAAGTAATTTTGCTCTATAATTATTATCGAGCATTATTATTTATTATACTCGAATCAGTCTTTAAGATGGAACAACATTCTCTATGATTATTCTCAAAATGCTTGTCTAGTCTAAAGCAAGATAAATAAAATCGAAAATTTGAATCTATCCCTAAATATGAAAATGAAAGAACTTTTTCTGTATCAGTTTCATTGTTTTAAAAAATTCTTCGACGTGATTTCTTAGATATCATTCGAAAATCATTGATTTAATGATAAACAAATTGCATAGAAATTTAATCTAATAGTATTTTTAAGAGAAAAAAAGATAAAAAAGAAGTTTATATTATTAATGAATATATATAAATTATTATTCTTTCTATTATCTCTATTAATGTCTATTAATGAGTAGACTTTTTAAATGAATTTTAAATTTAGTCTTGAAAATTAATTATCTATTTGAATATAAACTTTAAATAATACTATAAAATTTAACTTTCTTTTAACTATTCCAAACTATTAATTAATTTTAACTATTCCAAAAATATCATATTCTCCACATTCATTTGATTCGTAAAATTTGTATTATTTAATTTGAGAAAATAAGTTATAAAATAACAAATCACAAAGAGATATGTTGAAATCATATTCAAATATTCAATAGAGAATCTATTATAATATCAATAATTTGATTCCAATGAAATTCTACGATTGCAAAACTAATTAAAAATATTTTACATCTACACCTAAAAACGAGGAAATGAAAACAAAAAGATTTCTATCTAAGAAGTTATAATTTGATATCATTTACTGCATTTAACTTCATTGTTACATTTAATTTCGTGAATCACGAAGTTCTTCGAATAAAATGTAACAATGAAACTAAAACTGTTATTATTTTCTCTTTATCTCCAAGAAGAAAAGAAAAAATAGAGAGAGAGAGAGAGAGAGAGAGAGAGAGAGAGAGAGAGAGAAAGAACACCAGAAAAAAAAATAAATGGATAAAACTATGGATATAGTAAAAAAAAAAAAAAAATGAAAATATAAACGAAAAAAGAAATAAACGCGAAGAAATTAAATAGAAAAATCAAAAAATTTGACGGCAGGAGGATTTTTAGCGAATACAGTACGTACTCTTTCATCGTGTCTCAATTCTTTTAAAATTATAACAATACAAAAACACAAACACCGATGGAGGAGAGTGAATAAACTATAACTACAAATGCAGATTTGCATGAATCTGAAGATTTTCAAAAGAATTATGCGACGTATCAAGCATACAAAGAGAGCAATAAGGATAGATATCCTTCTTTCGAAAACATCTTCAATATATTGAAAAAAAGAAAGATTCAATTTCAATTGATCTATTATAGATTACAGTATCATATTGTTAGACGCATTATGTAACTATTTGTCGACTATTTCGAATACAAGATTTATAAATTATTTATAAATAATAGAATATTTAATTCATAAATATAAGATATTTATGAATAAAAATAAAATATAACTGAAATATAAATTTAAAAAATTTAAATTTATTATTGTATTGTTCGCTAGAGGAAACGTTTTTTAATTTAAGTAATAATTTATTTTACAGTTCCTATTCATTCCGATCATCCTATTAGTCAAACATCGGATGATAGATTTTCCCCGGATATGATTGGTGGTGGTGATTTCATTGAAGAGTAAATATCAAGTTTATTTATTAATACAATATGATATATTTAAATCCTAAAATATCCATTTTAAAATTTATTTTTTATATCAGATCTGTTGATGATAAAAAATTTTTGAAATTTTTTAAAATTTGTATTTAATAATCAAATGTAAAGTAAATGAATTTTCTAAAATAATGTCTTCTATATTAAAAATGAAATTGAATTTGAATATTTCTTATTTGAATTTCGAATATTTCTTATTAAGAAAAAATGCTTTAAAAAAATTTTTAGATAATTAGAATTTGAAAAATATTAAACATTTAACATTTGTAACATTTTTTTTTTATATTATTTATAGTATGTAAAAAAATATACATATTTTGTAATAATATTAGTTAGGTAAACAATATTATGTATACAAACTATTTACAAAATTTACATAATTATATATTTTTACTCAATTCAAAAAATATATTTATAAAAAACATATTACTTTATTTCATAATTTCTTATTTTACCGCCAAAAATTTCAATTAGCGTCAGTTTACAAATGGATACTGAATGTGATGTCAAATGACATAAAATTTCTGTTAAAATTTTGATAGATAATTTATAAATATGAAGCTACTCTTGTACCTAGTATTGTTACATAATACATGTATTTTTGTACATGGTATAAATAGTGTCAAAAAAAAAAATGTTACAAATATTACAAAAACAAGGTGATCATTCTTTGTTGATTTCAGTGAGGTTATAAAAAATATCCACAAATTTTGTACGATAATAAATAAAATGTAATAAATAAAATTTACGTATATTAAATAAAGAATAAAAAATTTAAATTTATATGATTTTATGTTCATTTTAAAGCATTTTTTCATAATTTAGTATTTATTTTATCTATTAATAGCTGTATTAAGGTTATGTTTTGAAAAAAATTGATCGTTTATTTTGATTAGAATCATGACATAAAATATTTACGCAATGAACTAAAAAGTTAATATTTTTATTTTATATAAAAAATGAATATATATATGCTTGCATTATGATGTAAATATATTATTTTAGAAAATAATAATACTTTCTATATTCCTAACCTATCAGATTTGTTATATTTTTTTTATATTATTGAATAAATACATTCAAATATTTATAATAATTTTTATATTGTCAACAGTATTGGGCCTGGAGATGGATTAGAACTCTCAGGGACTGGAATGTCAACGCCACATATCTCACACTTGGCATCAACAAATCCATTTAGCATATTATCACCAAGTCCACAACCAACTAGTTCTCAAACTAATACTATTGACATTCATACAATCGGCGGCCTTAGAAATGTCAATATGCAATTATCTCCTGGCAGAAAAGACAATCATGAAGGAAAATGCGAAGTACATAAAAATTATTATATATCTAATTCATCATTAAATTATTATGAATTATCCATTAAAGTTTTAAATTATTCTATTCTATTAGGTGTACGTAGGGAAAACATGTGCACAATTTTTAGGAAATCAATCTGTTTATATTCCATATCCAATGACCCAAGAATTACTTGATGATAAATTGATGAAAGCTTTTGGTGTTATTAAATACTCAAAGTAAGTAATTTATATAATGATATAGTATTAAAATTTGTGCATCATATTAAAATAATTGTTTTATTTTTATGTTTCAGTGAAGTTTCATCAAATTGTGAAGGTTATGCAAAACCATCATTATGTTTTTCTGCATTTCCAATATGTCGTGATCCTGACAGTATTCTTAAACTTAAAAATTCTGAAGCTAGTGCAAGTTTATTTCATTTTTTAAATTCGAATCAAGGTGATTTGTCAAGAGATATGGGTGATGGAGATGATGCAGATGATATTACAGGAGCTCATGGTATTCCCAAAAAACGTAGTCCTACATTGGGTCCTAGCTCAGAATTCAATCCATATAAAGATGGAAAAGTTTCCAATAAAAAAATAATAAATCAAAGCTATGGTGAAACACAATCATCTAATAGAATGGAGATCAATCGTAAATTACGAAGAATCTGTCGACAAGAATGTGAAATGTTAGAAAATGACTTGTGCAAAAAAGAGTATGCAATTGCTAAAAGACATCCACTGATTGGACATCAAGTGCCTTTAATTGATTGTTCAGATTTACCGATGGAAGATACTCCCGAAGCTCGTGATTGTTTAACTCTTGGAATTTCTTCAGGAAACAATGTACAAGAAAGTATGTATTTTTAATTTCCTAATATTTTTTTAAATAATAAGACTATATTATTATTTGAAAAGATAAAAGTAGTTATTAATAATATAAGTTTTAAATGCTTTTTTATAAAAATTAATGGAAATCATTTTTCTTTTTTTTTTTTAATTATAGATGATTATTGTTACTGGGGAAGTGGAAAATCTTATCGTGGAATCATAAAAACAAGTATTAGTGGAAGATCATGTATGCAATGGTCACATGGTGAATTTAATCTTCAGATTTCCGATTATCCCGAACTAGCTGGAAAGCATTCGTATTGTCGTAATCCAGGTGATAAAGAATTACAACCATGGTGTTATGTTTATGTTGATAGTAAACCACAAAAGGAATTTTGTAATATACCTAAATGTGGTAAGTTGCGTTCATTCTGTTAATCACTTTACACAACTAAAAATACACTAACATAAGAGTTCAGAATGAATGGAAATTTATTTACAGTTGAAAACTTATGGATCTATGCAGTTGTTGGTTTTGTACTAACAGGAGGATTTGTTACCATATTGGTCTGTTATTGCTGCTGTTATAGAAGCAAGAAATCTAGAAGGCAAATGAATCATTTGCCAACGAATAAAGTAAGATTCTAACATTTAGACATTATGCATTTGATAAATGTAAATATTGATAACATTTGATAAATTTAAATATTTAATAATATATTTAAAATACTTTATATTTTATACATTAGATGTTAACCGGTATTCAATGTGACAAAAATATATATGATGGAAGGCGAAGCACAACCCAACCTATGGAAATGAGCTCTCTTTTAGCTGGTCCCGGTAATACAACACCCGGAACAGGAACATTAAGTAGTGGCAGTAGTCGAACATCCAACAATAGAGTACCACAATTTACTACTAATAATGTTGTACTATTACAAGAACTTGGAGAAGGAGCTTTCGGTATATTACATATATACAAAATAGTATATATTCTCAAATCTGGTACAATGAATTATAATTTTTTTTATTTTTTAACTTTTTATAGGAAAAGTATATAAGGGAGAATTACAAACGGGCAATAAATGCGAACCTCCAATTTATGTGGCAGTGAAAACGTTGAAAGAGAATGCAAGTCCAAAAACACAGAGCGACTTCAAACGGGAAGTCGATTTGATGACAGACCTAAGGCATCCAAATATTATTTGCCTACTGGGCGTAATACTGAAAGGGGAACCAATGTGCATGTTATTCGAGTACATGACCCAAGGCGATTTACACGAGTTTCTCATTTGCCATTCACCAAGATCAGATGTTCCATTGAACAATGGAAACGGAAAAATTCTGGAACAACCGGAATTTCTGCATATCGCATTACAAATAGCATCTGGTTAGATTTTAATTTTAGTTAATAATTTCAATACATGTACAATAATTTATTAAATCAAAATCAATTTATTAAATCAATTTCGTATTAGGTATGGAATATTTAGCCAGTCATCATTATGTTCACCGAGATTTAGCCGCGAGGAATTGCCTAGTTGGGGATAATTTAACAGTAAAAATCTCCGATTTCGGTTTATCTCGTGATATATACAGTAGTGATTACTACAGAGTTCAATCTAAGAGTTTATTACCCGTTCGATGGATGCCACCAGAGTCAATTCTTTACGGCAAATTTACAACAGAGTCCGATGTATGGAGTTTCGGAGTCGTATTGTGGGAAATTTATAGTTACGGTTTACAAGTAAGAAAATAAATCATAAAAAAAACTAAATAATGTTATAGGAAAAATAAAAAAATTATCTAAGTATTAAGCATTATAAAATACTTAAACGTTATATATCCTTTACAGCCGTATTACGGATACAATAATCAAGAAGTAATAGACATGATTCGATCACGGCAATTATTACCCTGCCCCGAGGATTGTCCAACCATGATTTATAGTCTAATGATAGAGTGCTGGCACGAGGTGGCTAATCGCAGACCGCAGTTCCCGGAGATTCATCATCGTCTGCACAACTGGTACATAAACCAAACTTACCTGAGCGATTTCTGTAACGAATCTATCACCAGTTATTCCGGAAGCAGTCACAAAAGCACAAATAAAACCAATTCTACACAGTTATCAGCGCCAATATATAAATGCGATCCGAAGGATATGAACTTCAAAGTGAACACGGATCAACAACCTTCGTTCTGTAATCTGAACGACCACAGCAATGGTATCAAGATGTTGCCATCAAGCTTCCAGAACACGAATCCCGTCGAGCAGAGGCCAAACTGTGGCTTTAATGAACATGGTACGCCGATGAAAACTTCTGTCTATCCAAATCAAACAACAAACATCAATTTAAATGATTTTGATGAGAAACAGTGTTGCTCGCCAAAATTAAGCGGAGCAAAAAAAGTATTGCCTCCAGCACCTCAATCGATGAGCAAAATAAATACGCCTAATGGTACTAGACCAATACAAAACGGAGCACAATTAGTCGTCAGGTTACCAGATCCTAGTAAAGTCACTACAGAGACCAGGGTATCGAAGTGAATATAATAATTAAAGATTGTTTCACTTGGACGATTTTTGTATGAATTTCATAATTTCGTAAATCGTGTGTTATGTAATATATATATATATATATATATATATATATATATATATATATATATATATTACATAATTTTGTAAATCGTGTGTTATGTAATATATATATATATATATATATATATATATTACATATATATATATATCTTTACATTCGTTTCATAAGTAAAAGAATACGATCTTCGAAGCTTTCGGGTAACATTTGTTAAGCAGGATAGATAAACAGATCTCTCACTAATATCTAATCACTGCCATGTTTTCATATTTATTTCTTTCGATCGAAATATAAATATTTTATACTGTCGATAAACACATTAAAATTCATTGTATAACCTTAATGAATTTTTTTATACATATAATATAACGGAATATACATAAGTATAAATACGAAATATATATATATATATATATATATATATATATATATATATATATATATATATATATATATATATATATATATACATACAATATGGAATGTAGGCTCAACCCGTTTAATGTCGTGTTTCTCTTGTATTATTTTATAATTATTTCTCCTTGTGTTTTATGATATTTTGAAAGTATTAAAAAAATTTGCGTTAATATGTATTTAAACATATTAACCAACAAAATGAATACACTTATATATTGATTTTATATATAAGTATATGAAAATTTTAATGTTTCGTTGTATTAGAATCACAATATTAAGTGATACTATTGATACGATATGAATTTTATATATTAAGTAGCTTCTATGAGACTTTTTGTACTACTAATTTTATTTATATTTTTGCATACGCGAAATCGTGAATTTTTGACTGATCTATTGTTACTAGATTGTAATATAAATATAATATCATGTGTCTGCCATGGTATATAAGTCTAATAAGATTTCGTAAACCGATTTTTAAAAATGGCACAATAATCAATTGTCGGCTGTACGTTGTAGCAGTAGATTATTTGAAAGCACAATTTTATTGTGCATTTTATAGACTTTTAAAAGAAACATTTTATCTGTGAAAATTCACCAACTATCTAGTGATGATTAATTTTAAAAACAGAAAGCAATTCTAATCATATCTAAATGCGAACAAAAATTATACTGTTCAACCGAACATTTCTGCGCGTCTTTAAATAAAATTTCTATTAATTGATTAAAAAACAATTTGTTTAATATGAAAAAATTTCTTATATCATTTATATAATTTTATAAAATTCTATACTTTTGCATGTGGGGAAGGAAGGAATATTGCAAATTGCGTGCTTTTCAACTATCGTTGAAATTTATAAAATTAATTTTCATACTTCTTTTAAGTTTATAATATTAAAGAAAAATAGATCTAAGATCTATTGATAGCGAAGATGATGTACGAAGACTCAACAACTTTCGATTATTCGAAAAAGTTGTCGACATTGTGTGTAAATTATACAGAATTATATTCATATTCATGTATAAAGCGTAGAATTTATGATATGATATAAAAAGCAGGCGTTATAACTGTATTCAAACAGTTCGAAACTAGTCTCTAGCAAAACTTGAATGAAAAAAAAAAAGGATTAAAATTATAAATAACAATAAAACGTAAATAAAAATTAACATCTGCCTCGTTACGATAGTGTGAATTATAGAATCGTAAACAAGCGAATTATAAGTAATTAACAGAAACCAGGAGTGAGAATATTTAAACGAGATTGTATTATACATTTTATAATTTTTGTATTAAGAAAGAGAGTCACAGAGAGACATTTCGTCAGCCGAGAGGAAGCTGCCAAGTATTTAGAATCAATTTAAATGAGATTAGATTAACGATTTAATATATTATGTTAAAAACGGAACTTTTATTTGAAGATAATGAACTTACGAATCGGTATTTGTATTATTATTAATTATATAATTTTAGTAACCGCATCGAGGGTTCATTATCTATTAGACTTAAGTTAATTTATGTCAACTATTTTGATGAAGGATCATAAATATAAAATCGAAATATATATATATATATATATATATATATATATATATATATACACACGCACACACACGCACGCGCACACACACACACACGCGCGCGCGCGCGCGATCAAATATGACATATATATATATATATATATATATACGATCCATATTTTTTGTATAAAAGCAAATATTATTTCATTTTTTTTTCCCTTATGTCATATCTCGATACGAATCTATTTTCGATCTGCAGCAATATGTTCCCTAAATAAATGTTAAAACATGTAAATATGTTTAGTAATTTGATAATTTTTCTTCCTCTAATAATTTTTTTTTAAACTTGTTTGGATATTCGATATTGAAAAAAAAAAAAAAAAAATAAGAAACGTATGAAAACTAATTGCAATATTTTACATTTTTACTTTAAATTATTGGTATTTTCATTTATTTTCTCTTATTAAGATTTATTAATTTCTATAAATAAAATATTATTATTTATATTTTCGATTTTATAAAAATATATTAAAAAAATATTTGATTCATCAATTACATTAAAAATGAACCCGTCAAAATATGATTTTAAATTGATAATATTTACTTTTATAAGAATATAAATATTTATATTTTTTGACTTGAGTGACAAATGTCAATATTAAGAAAATATTTTTAAATTTATAAAAAATGGAATATGTTTGTAACTGTATGCGCTAAAAATGAAGAAAAAGAAAACAAAAGGACAAAAACACTAGGAGAATAAAAATTGAGTATTTAGCGCTAAGATTGTATTAATAATGATCTCTTTGATAACAGATTAATTTTAACTGATAATACAAATCAAATTTCTCATAAATTTTCCTAATTAACAATGTGTAATTAAATGGACTTAAAAATCTCTAATTTTTAATTATTGAAGTTTTTTTTTAATACACTACAACACTAAACAAATATTCGAACGTTGTAACTCACTCTTATATTTTGTTTAGTTATTTAAAATTAAAACTTTGTAGTGATACTCGGTAACAATACAAATGAATGTATTTTTCATATCAGATAAATATCTTTACTCTATGAAATGATTAAAATTAAAGAAATATAAAGAGTACGAAATTATAGATAATAAATAATATCATGATATGTAATAAAACAAAATACGTGATATTTTCTAAAATAATAATTACGAAAAAAATCAGAATGATGTTTGTACTATCTAATCTAAAAATCTAAAAATATTCTAATCTAAATATACATTACGAATCGGTAATATAATAAATATCAGTACGAATCAAGAATAAACAATAAAAAAAAGTAATAGGACTACAATTTGGGAATCAGTTCCATCTGTAAAGTGAAAATAGTAAAAGAAAAATAAAAAGATGAAACAAATGGGTCACTATCTATTGAATATCCAAAATACTATTCTAGAAGCAAGATAAAAAGTAGAACAAAAATAAACTATTATCTTGTGAGCGTCAAAAATATTTTTCTAAAAGCAAAAAAAAAAGCATAAACGATCAATTTTTCATTTCATCTTTATCAATGCATCTCCTTATCACAGACAAAAACAAAATATCATGACATCTTAAGGGATTTTATAATCGCATAATTAAAAACCCATACACCTATTCACCTTCCTTTAGAGCAAAAATTTATATCAAATCAATGATAAATATTCCTCTCGATATAGATTTGTAAAATGTTCAATCTTTGAATTGTTATGCAAAACAGCAAAAGAAATTTTAAGGAAAGCCAATGTGATAAACTAAATCTGAAATTAAAATGATATTTTAATCTAATGTAAAATATAACTCTACATGAGATATAGATATGTTGTTGCATATATACATCAATACTTTATACATTTATTAGCATGAAAATACAAAATATTGATAATTAGAGATTTCCGAAAAGGAAACAAAATTAAATATATTTCACATAAAGTTACAATTATTTTATTGACCATTTCAACACTATTTCCATTACCATTAATTATGGATTTAGTTTAATTATGCATGCAGTTATAAATTCTATTTTAAGCAGTTTAAACAGTTTTCAAAACAGCAGTTCTACAATTATTTATATTTTAAAAATTTCTTATAAAAAAATTTCACAAACTCTTGATTAATTAAATATCCATAGAAATATGTTAATTTTAAATGTAAAACCATAGTTTTTAAATAATTATGATATAATTAAATGATAATTCTTAACATAAGTACAACATAATTACAATATACTAATAAATTTTACAAATAGTTTAATATATAATAATACAAAGATTTAATTGCAAATAGATAAAGCTATCTACAAAAAAATTTCAATAAAATCAAAAGAATTGTAGAAAATACAAGTATCTTTCATTGATTCATTGATTATCTTACATTGATTCATTCCACATTCATTTTACACTTATTCCATGCTCATTCCATTAGTTTCTGATACAAAGGATTAATAAAAATTTTATAGAATATAAGTTACATTAAGTTTTTATATATTTTATTTTATAATATATTGTAGAAACTTATATTTATTAAAATTTTTATTAATCTTTTGTAGTTTTATTTATACTTTGTACTCTTATCATTTTAATCTTATAAAAATATAATATATGTGTAAATAAGTTTATTTTTTAATCATATGATTCCTATAAAATGTAAATGCTTTTTTAAATGCCTTTCTTAATGCTCAAAATATCTATAAGTTATTTATCTACCTATATAAAATTCATCCCTTTTATAAAAAGATACTGATATTATTAAGGAAAGGGAAAAAGATATTATATAAAGTACGCATCTTCTTTAATTAATAGTTGCAATAGTCTCTGAAAAAATCAAACTAAATAAATAAATAATTAATAAAATTCCATAAGATATAATTATTAATTAGCAAAGGGTAAAATAAGCTAAAATACATTTTCTTAAAATATTGGTACTTTTACAAAGTTGATATACCTGAAACAAACTTATTTAGAAGATTAATAGAATAATTAAAGAAAAACAATTGAAATAAGAAAAGGAAAGCAATTGAAATATTATGATCTAGAATAATATAAATTTTATAATGAACATATCATTGATTATGAAAAATTTAGTAAAAAAAAAATTTTAATTTTAAAAAAATTCCTCACCAGCGATAAAAATAAATATATATATGGCAATATTTTCTATAATAAACGTAAGAAATGATAAGGAGTGCTGAAAAAAATAATCTAGTATGCCTAAAATCCGCTTAGTACACAACTCATACATTCTAACTTTATATACCATTTTCCTGAAATCAACTGACTATTGCGTGAAATGCGAAAACGCGTGTATCTATATTTTAATTATAAATATTTATAAATATGTAATGTTTTCTAAAATAGTCACCATTACTATGAACTAAAATTATACAATTATTGTAATTGAAGACTAAAAATTAATAATCTTGCTATTTATTACTTATTCGCAACATTTAATTGTGTATATATAAATTGTGATATAATATGTGAATAGTGAAAGAAATAATAATTGAAATAACGCAATTCCTCAGCCTAACCATACACACACAATGTGGAAAGTACGTCATATACGATACACTAACGCATCGTCAGTCGTTAAAAAATTTGTATTAGCTTATGAACTAAATCATTATATTTTTCTCCCTCACTCAAGTAACCTGCGGCACGTGAGTTGGCAATGAACATGGAAAGGGTTAAAATCAAACATAAGAAGACTCTGAAATACTCTGAACTAATAAATAAAACACAAAAGAAATAATTGTTACTACTCGCGAGTATTTATTATAAATAAATATCCGCGGTCATTGTGCTCGTGCAAAATTCTACGTATATAACCAATCATTCGTCTCGATTCGGATTTTTCATCTTAGTACATGTTGAATGACAGAAGGAACCAAAAAGTATATAACTCACCATATAATGCGACAAATATCTTCATTGCATTGTAGCCTAAAAGTCATTGAGAAAAAGGTTCTCAGATAGGAGGATGAAAAAAAATCTGTGACAAAACAGTATAATTTAAAATACGATTCTGATTACTTGAAGAAATTAAAATACGAAACTATTAAATTTGCAAAAAATACAAAATATTAAATATATAATAATAATATATATTACATGTAATAATGATATTGAAATACTAGAACTGAAGTGTCAATTAACTTCTCTTTAGAAGTTATATATAAAACAATAAAAATTAATAAATGAAAATTTAAATAGATAAAAGGATAATTATTTCGTGTGATAGATGATCACGTTATTTTTTTGAGAGAAGCACTGATTTTATTTTGTACCAAAAACGAATATTTAAAATAGAAAAAAATAAATAAATAAATAAAATAAAAATAAGAAACTAATAACGCATCCTTATAAATTATAATCTGTAAACAAATATTAATTATACCTTCGTCTTTGATTATTCTAATTAAATTTAATCAGAGCTATCGTGCTCTAAAAAATATTAAAAATATTATAACAAAGCAAAAGCACTGATTCTATTAACTGCATTGCACACAAATATTTTCTGAAATTAATAAAAAGTTATTAATTAATAAATTAGTAAAGTGATGCGGAGAGATAGAAGAAGAAGTAATATCTTTATATTTTTCTTCTTAGCGAAAATTTGTTTTGAAAATGTTTATTTATTTTTTATTTTAATTGGGTATGAATTATATATAAAAATATTGCTAATTATTTATTAATATCTGAAAATTATTAAAATTTCTCATAAATTTTTTTAATTTTTTCACTTTTTTATAATTCTTTAATTTTATTATAAATTGGTTAACAACAATCATTTGCTTAACAATAATCCAATAAAATAGAATAAAAATTACATATGAAATGTAATTTTACTATGAAAGAAAGTCATCAAAAAAGACATGGCGTCATATTAAAATTTTTCTTGCCTTTCAAATTAAATCAGTAATCAAATAATAATCTGTACGAAAAAAAAAAAGAATTTTTAAATATATATATATATATATATATATATATATATATATATATATATTACTTTACTTATTTAATTATTTATTTATTTATCTATTTAACTAGTAATTTATTTTTGAACTTTCATATTTTATTTACTTATATATACATTAAATTACTTATAATTACTCTTTTAATTATTTATTTATTTATTTATCTATTCATATTTTTATTTATTTATCTATTGATTTATTTGTTTTGCTCACTTATCAAATTATTTATTTATTTATTTCTTTATTTATTTTTATTTATTTAATTACTCTTGTATTTATTTATTTATTTGTTTACTAATTTTGTTGACTTATTTTTAGATTTTTTATTTTGTTCATTTATAATTTAATTAATTTGTTTATTTGCTTTTTTTTTACTTAATTATTTATAAAATTGTTTATATATTTATTTAGTTACTTATTTGTAAATTTTATTATTTTACTCATTTATTTTAGAACTATATTTATTTTAGAAATTTTTGTTTTAAAGTATGTATCGTCTATTGAATTTATTCTAATATTTATAATTTGAAATGAAAATACATTATATGATTTATCTACTTCTATATGTCTATCTTTAGATTTATCTTATATTTTATGTGATAAAAAAAAATAAAAATAAATAATAATTCCATCAATTAAAACTGATATTATGACAACAATATAAAATTGAATAAACAAACAAAATCAATGTTATCTTCCTTATATTAAAAATATTTTCAAAAATAAAATAAAGTAAATTAAAAATTGGAAGTTAGCACTATTTTTTAAATATTTTCTAAGAAAGATATTTTTAGCATTTTAGAGATATTCAAGTCTATTTTGCTTTTAATAATAGATATTGCACCCGAGAAATAGTGTTAGTAGTCAATAATAAATCTCAATCCTTTTTTTATTATTTGTTTTTTTTGTTTGTTTTCTGTATTTTTTTGATCTAAAACATTTTAAAAATGGCAATTCCTCAATTTGTTATTTTATCTCTATCTTTTTCATTATTTATTTTGGTTATACTTAACACGTAATTATAGATAATGTACAATATGCATATATTTCATATATTTTTATGTTTTTGAAATTTTCATTAAATCATATTCAAATTAAAAATATAAATATTTGAGCTTTATTTCAAACTACATCAATTTAAAATAACATTTGATCGGATTGATTTTCCATCGATATGATAATGAATTATAAAGTTATATTTTAAAATTAATGTATTTCTCGCTCGTATTCTAAATCGTGGTTGACTTTTCGTAATATGATTGTTTATCAGCAAAATATCATAATATTTATTATCGATGCGTTATAAAAATGCGAGATTACAAATTATTTAGTAAAGCAAATTCTAGCACAATTAACGTAACCTTTTGTTAGTAATATTTTTTATTATATACAGTTATTTTTATTTTGATTACTTGAAATTGTAACTTAATAAATGACATACAATTATCAATCATTTTTAATCATTTTTTTTAATATATGTATGTTAATATATATATATATATATATATATATGTATGTTAATATATATATATATATATATATATATATATATAATATATATACATATATATACATATGTACATATATATACATATGTACATATATATATACATATATATTATATATATATGTATATATGTATATATATATATATATATATATATATATATATATATATATATATATATGTATATAATTATGTGGATTATTAAGATTATTAAAAGAATTGAGAAACTATGAGAAAAAAAAAAATTTTTTTTTCTTTAAATTTTCAAACTAACTTTTCTATGTTTATTAATTGTTATTATTAATTAGTAAATCTCAAATTAACTTTTTTTATAAAATTTATCTAGATAATCTAATAAATCTAGATAAAGTACAAAATATTTGTCACAAAATTTTCTTTATCTTTATAACTTTTCTCTTGTTTTAAAAAAATATTAAATTGTTCTATATAATTACGCGATATTATTATAAATATTTATTATTATTATTATTATTTAAACACAAAATTTTTAGATTTTTATTATATCACAGAATGCAACAGTTATTATGAATTATTAATCATAATTGATGTATGAAAACAAAATAAAAATATTATTTAATTATTTTTCAAAATTTTAATCAAAAATTTTCTCATGTATTCTTCGATACTTTAGATTGTTTAAATCATTAAAAATTAAACTTTATTCTGAAAATAGAATAAATTCATGTTGAGACATCATATGAGATAATAATTCCATCAATTAAAACTGATATTATGACAACAATATAAAAGAACATGAAAAAAATGATTCGATTGATTAAATAATAATGATAGCATTAAAATAAAAATTGTCTTAATATTGAATAATATCACTATAATAACACTTCAACTATTATAATTTAAATAACAGAATTTTGAAATACTGCTCTCGTTTTTTGAAGAAAACGATCCAAGAAAATTTTATTTTATGAAAAAGCTAATGTTATTACTCACAATTCATGTATTTATAAAACTTATTCGTGATTGATATAATATGGAATAAGAAATTCAAGAATTTTGTGCACATTTTTATTTTTGCAATGATGAACTATGAAATAAAAAACCAAAATCGAAAAAAAGAAATAACTACTTTCCAAGAAAGAAGCTATATTATTTTTCGTTTGCTATGAGGTAAAAACAATGTTTCTGTTTTTTTTTTAATTATAATATTATATACAAACTTTTTAATAAAATAATATTTATACAAAGTTTTATATATAATTTGTAATTAATTTTATTACAATATTTATATAAAATAATGTTTTATTCACTACTTTTTATTTTTCTTTCCTATATGATTTTATAAAAAATTTATTTATTTTTATAATATAATTTTTGTAATATTTACATTGAAGGTTTTTTTTTTAATTTTTTATATATGAATTTTCATTACAAGCCTTCATTTTTTTCTTTAATGAATTTTTAATAATGTATTATTTTTCTTCTTTTGTTTTCTTTAATAAATTTCTATTGCAAACTTTTATTTTTTTCATATTTATTATATCAATTGGAAAAATAGATGAAATATTCCATATAGAGATAAGAACTTTATAATAATTCCTAATTTAAAAAAAAATTCAAATTTTTCTTTATTATTTTTCTAACTATAATCTCTAATTACAAATTTAATAAATTTAATTTTATTTTACATATTTAATCTTATTTTTTATAAAATATTGCAAAAATATTTTCTTGTATTAAAAATTTATATTTTTTAATTATATTATTATTATATGATATTTTTTTAAAAATTGCACGTGATCATCGCCAAAATTAATAGAACTAATCACTGGAATAATAAGCGAGTCTGGAATATTTTATCTCAATATTTAAATTTCACGTAATGCAAAATTTCTTATTAAAATGTTGGATATTAAAAAAAAAATAGAAAAATATAGATTTTAAATGAAAATTAAACATTCCAGATTGATATTGGTTATTATAAATGACTGAAATATAGAAATTACAAATTCTCAAAGTAAATATAAGCGCAGTTTATTAAAAATTATATAAAAGAACGAAACAATGATATTGAAAATAGGGAGTGTATAATATACAACGTAAAATTTCTCAATTTACGATACCTTATAGAAAAAGAGGTGAAATATTACATGAAAATAATAATAAATGCTAATTTCTTGAAAATATATAGAAATAGAAAATTGAAATATTTTTATAGAATATAATATAAAATTACAGAAAAAGATATAACATCAATTTAAATAATTGCATATATAACAGTAAAAATAATATAGCAAATGAAATAAGAAATATAAAAAATATATAAAAATAATTTATTTTTCTTCTTTTAATTTATGAAAATTTTTTATATACACTATCTATTTACATTATATGTATAATTCATATCATACAAGTAAAATATTAAAAAACATTAATAACTATTATTAAAAAAAAGAAAATATAAGAAAATATTTTTAAATATATAAAAATTTATTTTAATTCTTTATATATAAGATAAAAAGATATAGCGATTATGTTATAAATTTTTATGATATAAATTTTTTAAAAGAAATTATTTATTTAAATTATTTTAAATAAAAAAATAAATAAATAAATAATAAATAATAATAAATAAAAATAATAAATTAAATTATATAATAATAAATATAATAATTTCCATATAGATATTGATTATACAACAAAAAGTTTTATTTATTTATTATAAGATTTATTTATTATTTATTTATTATATTAGTGATACATTTATCTATTTGGATACTAAAATTATTCTCTCAAAATGTTTTATTAAGTACGTGCAGTTATCTTTCTTAAATGGTAAATTCGATAATCATGCATAAAAACTTAAAGACAGACTTAAGAGATCATTTATTTTATAATTTTGGTATTTGCAGACAAAGTAAAAAAATAAATATTAGTACAAAGAATAATAATTAAAATAATAAAATCAAACATTAAGAAAATTGAAATTTTATATATAATTTTTTTTTTAAAATTTCATTATTTTTGAATATTAAAAATGAAATTTTTTATATAATAATATGTGTATAATAATTACCTATTATATATATATATATATTTAATGAAAAACGATTGATAAAAAATTAAGTTTCAACATATTTTCTTTAATAAAAATTATTTTTATTTTTATTATATTTTTTAAATTTATTATTACATATAGGATTTAATTTAATTTTAAATATTTAAAAATTATTATAAATAAAAGTTTTAATTTTTACAGACTAATTTTTAAAAAATTCGAAAACCTTCAAGAATGGTAGAATTTTAATTGGATTTCTTTTCCTGTTTAATTATGACTGTTTTTTGGTGTCTTTTTAATAAGCTATATGATGCAAACTATCTTTATTCCTCCTTTTCAAGATCTATATTCTTTTCTAGATGATATTTGACTTACAATATTTTAACTCTAAATGATTCTCTATCGTATTATCTTTTTATTTTTTTAATATATGTAATTTCATAGCATATATAATTGAAAAAATTAGATTTGAAAAAATTAGATAATTGAAAAAATTGCTACAAATTAGAAAATAAGATTACAAAAATAAAAATGATTTTTTTATTTAATTTTTATTTTTTTAAAAATATTTTCTATACACAAAAAAGCATTTCGATTGAAATGATATATTATGAATTCAATTGAAGAAATGTATAAAACAATATATTTATCTGGAAAATTATATACACTATACGAAAACGAATGTAAAATAGCTAGAGGATTATACTTTTGTCGATTAAATTCAATTGGGTTTCTTTTGTTTCGTTCATGCATAATTTCAGGACTTTTATTGAATTTTAAATACAAAAGATCTTGATATCAGATAAATATTTATTATTAAATATTAAAATTGATATAATTTCTTATAATGCAAATTTATTTGATTTTCTAGAAAATAAAATAATTTTATTATTTTTATTATAAAAATTGCTAGGATTATATGAAGTCGATATTATGAACTTATTGAAATATCGTTAGAAAATCAAAAAACAAAAAAAAAAAAATTATCAAAAATATCGGACCCAATTATTTTAGAATAAATATATTTAATATTATTGACATTCAGTGATAGATTCTTAATGTTCTTTATAATTCTTGTATTTGAAAACTTGATATTTTATTGCAAAAATTAATAAAATATTTTATAAATTATAAAAAAATATTGAAAAATTTATAATCCTATTAAAAGCAAAAAAAATTATTCTTTGAAACCGCATTTCAATCGTTATTTTACATCTCTGGATTTAGTTAATATCTTCGGATAAAGAAAACATAATTTTAGAATTTTTAAAATTATCTTTAAATTGCTATCTCTGAATATGGTAGCGATGCATACGATTTTTGGATGGTTGCAAGCGAGAAACATTGCTTTTTAAAATGCATTTTCATTTCCGCGCGTTACACGTTACTAAGAGGAAGACAGATGGTGTTGATCACCGAATTATGTTTTCGTTGATACGGGGTCATATCAGGATCGCTATCTTCTTCCAGATTGCCATCTGATCGACACGAGCACTCTTCCATGCTTCTAGACGGTCCCGCTAACCATTGCTGACATGACTGTACAGCACCGCGAGATTCCAAGCAGAGACCATCTTCGTCTGGCACGAATATTTAATTCGATTCAATATTATTTATTGCACCGAAACAATAGAAGAGCCACCATCTTTCCTCCCTTTTCTCCACTG